>NC_089491.1:53503696-53812486 GCF_036850765.1 Saccopteryx bilineata
CAAATCTCACCTCATCAAAGAGGCCTTGTTTAACCGCACTATATAAAATAGTAACCTCCCTACCCCTCATACTTTCTAAACCTTTTAACTTGATAAGTATGTAACTATATACATTATATATTTACTTGTTTGTTTATTTTCCATGTTGTTTTTTTTTTACTAGAACATAGCCAGAGACTTTATCTATGTTCATTACTACTATTTCTCTTTAGCATAGACCAGTGTGTGGTACATAGTAGGTATTCAATAAATATGTATTAAATCAATGCAAACAACACCTCATAGCTCCTTTCATGGTAAAGCCAGGATTGAAACTCAGTTTTATCAGATTTAGATGCCCATACTTTTTAAAATATTTCACATTATTTGTCTATGAAGATTCCATAAACTTTTATATATACCTCAATTATATAACTTAGCAAACTGTACTGTGATTATAGTTTATACGTTTTCTCTCTCACTATTTCATATTTGCTTTTCTCTAGGGTGAGAGACATATCTACTTCACATCTGTCACAACTAGCATTATTTATATTGGGAGAAGAATAGTTTTATTATTATTATTAAATGAACTCTGGAAAGAAGAATCTTTTCTGCTGATCTTACTTTTTACCAGGCACCCCTAAAGGGAGGGGTTTTGGCTCCTTTCCTTACCCAGCAACAAAAAGGCAGAGACATCTATGAAATGGGGCTCATTATGCTGCTTACTCTACTAGGTATAAAGCAGTTATCACCACGAGACTGAAGTTCTCCACTTTAATTTTGATTTTATGAAATGGCAAAACTGTTGCAAAAGCTGTCTCTGGAGCCTTGTAATTTAGGACTTGAGCACATAATGGAGACCCAGTTAAACTTGCAGGAGGTGTTCTTAGCACACAGTCCTTCGGTAACCAAGTCCCTTGGTGTCGTGTTTTTCCCTCACTCCTTTGTTTCTGGTATATACCCCTAAATGTGATTCCATCATTTTGTTGTCATCTTAGGTCAGTGAAGTAGTCTGCTAATAACTTGATATTAATAATGTCTTTATATGGGTACTGCATCTTGGTAGGGAGCTCAGAGAATTGTGCTTCTGGGATGTCGTGGAGTGTGATGGGCAGCTGAGTGCCTTCCGCAGCCCAGAGGTATAATTGGTTCAGAGGAAATAGATCTTTGAGGCTAATATTACCTGTCTTTCTTCAATTCCCTATATAAATATGTTTGGAGATATTGCATTGATGATTGGAAGCTGTCAGGATACCATGCACAATAATGTGGTTAAAGGATATTAGGCAATCTTTTTCGAATATCGAGACGCTATTCTGATTAACCTGTTCAATAATAACTTTGAAGGCAATATATTCAGAAGCATGTATTTATCTCCAGCCAAGTAATTAACATGCCAATCTTCTCTATAATTTCAGAAATCTCAGCCTCCTTAAAAAGCCCTCAAGAGCTTCCCCATCATTATTCAGGTAGGATGCATGTGCACATAGACATGTCACCTGAGCTAAACATCTGTGAGTCTGCATTTGTAAACAGAAATGTTGATGAATTTGTAGTATTGATATGGCTCCCAACTTGAAAAGGTGTTGTTCGCTCTGATGAGAAGAATATTTAGATTTCTTACTTTACCACTGATTTGGGAAAATAAGGTTTAAGAGAATCTGAATTTAAAAAAAGTTTGTATTGGCAAGTTCATATTGTGAAGTGGAAATATGACCTTGAGACTGACTAATTCCTTACAAGTTCAAAGCCAGTCCAAAGGCAGAGATCTCTAAATTTTGGATTAGGGAAGCGACAGGCCTGAGACTACTAGTTCTTTGAGAAAGGGTGTTGTATCCTAGGGGTGCCCTCAGTGAACATAACCAACCCCACAGAGTAAGTTTAGCAAAGACACCTTACAAGGATGTAATTAAATAAGATGTCAAGTGTCTTGACTCTCTTAAGCAACATAACTTCACAGAGCTTCAGTTGTCTTTCTTCCATCATACTTGCCCTTCCTAGGGAACAATCTGTCAATGGGCTAATTGAGAATTAAGAGGGAAACACTGAAATGTTAAGTAATATTAACAACCAACAGGATTCATGCCATTGGGTGGTCTTTTGGGCATTGTTGCTGCCAGCATTGGATGAGATAATACATGCGCAAGCCTTTTATACAATCTAAAGCTTGGTACATGAATAAGAGTTTAATGGTGTGATAATTACCATTACTATTACATCAAGGACTTATGTTTTGGGTCCAGCAATAGACTGCCTTATCCTGAATTCTCCTCTTCAGTGAATAGTGCTTAGTGGAGTCCAGATGCCACATTCCAGGCTCTTATTACTGCGTCTTTCAGCTCAGCTGTTATACATTTTGACTCTGGTTGTCAACTTAAGGGAGTTTCTGGTGAGGAATACCATAACTCATATTTACTCTGATCTGTTAGGACATGGCTTTTAACAGGAAAATGCAGATCACTTGCTTCTAATTAAAATTGGTATTCAGCTCTCTCTGGGAAAAGAAGGTGAACTGTGCAAAGTCAACAGTAGATGTCTCCACAGTCCACTGTACATTAGATTCACTCTGGAAAAGAAAAACCAGGGAATAAAGACCACAGATTAAAATACTCTTTAAAAGGAAGTTTCATATATGTGTATGAACTAGTATGTGATTTGGTTCTCAGGGAGGCAGAGGTGATAGTCCTACCTTAGACCATGTTATATAATTTCACATCATCTATTCCTAAAATAGGGATATCCTGTATAAGATTGAGTTTAAGTACTGTATAAAAATAGATAATATTTTTGATAAAGGTAAAAATTAAGGGTCTTTGAAATGGAATATTTTAATATTATATGAATATATTGATGTAGGGAGGCTTTCTGTGGGCTCAGCCCACTGATGCATACTTAAAACAGTAAATCTGTTTTTGTTTGCAGCCATTGAAAGGAACAATTTAATGAGGCTTTCTCAGACCATACCATTTACACCAATCCAACTCTTTGGTGAGTGCTATTTCTACCTTCTTGAGGCTGTGCCAAGGGCAGAAGCATAATGTTTGAGTAAATCAAAATCAGATTTTGTTTTGCTGATGGTTGCAGTTTAGTGAGATTTATTTCCTTAAACAGAAACTTGTTAACCACCTGACCAGCATCTAGCATCAACGTCTAATACTATGGGGAGGGGACCCATAATGAGCAGAAGTTGGGAAAAAAGCAATAATGTTGCACCTGGCATTCACTGATTTAAGTCTGGAAGTAAGTAGGAAAGAAAAGAACCAACCAACCATGTGTAATAAACAAAGAAGAAAGCGATAAATGTCAGTACGGTAAAAGCTAACAGGCATCTGAAGAGAAATGCTTTGTATATTGTTTTTTATTTGTTTTATTTCATGTGGACTAATTGCTCTTAGCTCAGAAAGCAAATGTCATTTTAAAGGCTGAAGTAGTAAAGAAAAACAAGCTCGCATTCGCCGGGGCTACAAGAGTTTCTCTGTCCGGCCAATTGACAATACAAGAAGAGTCCCTACACTGCCCTAGATCTTGATTCTCCTCAGACTCTTCACATGGGGACAGATCAGGTGGCTTCTGATTGTTGATGCAGATGCCTTCTCTTCCACTTGGCTCCATGGCTGGGTTTGCAACGCAGTAACTCTTCTGAATACTCCAAAGAGATATCCGGTGGCATTTATATGAGCACCAAGAATAAATACTTGAAAATATGTTACTAAGCATTTACTAGACATGTTTTTTAGTAAGCATTTCAGTGTAAGAGTGAGAAAATCGATTTCTTTCCTGGTAAACTAGTACAGTGTTCACCAAAAAAGCCATTTGCAGCAGAGGTTAAAGGAGAAAATGAAATACAGGCTGGCAGAAGTTGTATATAAAATGTTACTTCTGTTGTGAAGCATTAAACACTAATCAGGTGGGATCTAAACTGGACAAGAATCGTTCCCTGTTCAACAGCCCAAAAGTGGAAGCTGTATAGCAGTTAAAGAGCATTTTGTGTATAAAAATTTTTAAGTGGGATTGAATTTTTGTAGCAGAGGTTCTAATTCACATTGGACAGGTTTAACAGTTAATTTTTACAACCCAAAGAAGGGATGAGAGTTATTTTCACTCCCATTTTACTGATAAAGAAAGTAAGGCTTTAAGTAACTTGTGTAAAATGCACAAAGGAAGGAGATAGTCTGGGATATGACCTTGATTCTATTTAACTCAACTGGGTTGAACCATGCATTCTCAACGGAGGTGATATCATCATCCCCAAGGGAACAAAAACATCCTTTTCTTTTTATGTATAAAGCAAAGATATACACATACACATGCTTATGTGTGTGTGTGTGTGTGTGTGTGTGTGTGTGTGTATGACACATAAATGGATATACAGTATATCTTTGGTATTAAAATGTCATGGGAGGGGCAATTAGAAAAAAGTCTAATAATGCTCATCAGGGGGATGATAATGAAAAACACAGAGTTAAATGATCTCTTTAGAAGTATTTGTCCTTACTACTTTGATTTTGTTTATATATCCTTTCTACTTTGATTTTGTCTTTGCCCAGTTATAGTCTATGATAAGAACAACTTAATTCTTGTATATCATCTGATATTTGTCCCTTCTCCCCCTCTCCCTCTTTATTGGACAACAAATAAGATAAAAACATGGTCCATGTCTTTACTTTCTCCTAGTTCCTGTGTAGGTGAAATTCTCATTTTCCTCTGATCATTTGGGAAACTAAACCAATTCTGAGTTGACATTTAGGATGTCCTTCATGTCACAGACAAGATCTCACTGAACTCCTCACCTACACTTCTCTTTGTAGCCGGAGAAGAAGTAACTGTCTACAGGCTGGAGGAGAGTTCTCCTTTGAATCTTGATAAAAGCATGTCTTCTTGGTCCCAGCATGGGAGAGCTGCAATAATCCAGGTGTTGTCTCGAGAAGAGATGGATGGTGGCCTCCGCAGAGCCATGAGAGTCATCAGCACCTGGTCTGAGGATGACAATCTCAAGCCGGGGCAGGTTTTCATTGTGAAGTCCTTTCTTCCTGAGGTTGTGCAGACATGGCACAAAATGTTCCAGGAGAGTACTGTGCTGCATCTGTGCCTCAGGGTAAGTCAGAAACCTAGAGCCCAGATGGACAGGTTAAAGAAAGATCTGGCTACATTGTGATTAACCCAAAAGATGGCTTATTCTTTTTTTGGAGGGAGTAGCATTTTGTTATTTTTGTTCTGTAGAGCTTTTTGCTTTTGGAGTGGGGAGAAGTAGTAGTTTAATAAAGCTGAAATTTACACATGGGAGGTTTCTAGTAATTTCTGATCATTAATTAGTGAGCATGTGATAGTAAACCAGTATTTTATCAATGCTCCCTATGTTGTAGGAAATTCAACAGCAAAGAGCTGCTCAAAAACTAATCTATACCTTTAACCAAGTGAAGCCACAAACCATTCCCTATGCACCCAGGTGAGGAAATAAGGGCACCCTCGCCCTTCATGTAAGTAGGAATTTCTATCTATTCTTCTCAGTTCTCTTAGTCATGAAAAATATGAGACCCTTGGGGAAGTTCCCTGAGACTTTATTTTTGGGCTCTTCTTTCTATAGTTCTGGAGACTGGTAGAAGAGAATTAGACATCATAGGGATACATAAATTACTAAGTATATATGAGTGGGAAAGAGAAGTTCATACAGAGGCCATGACTATGAAACAGGCAGATCCTGGTTTGGTTACTAATTCTGGGAACATTATGGCAGAGAAACATTTCTATTTTAAGCATAATGTTATCACCTAATATCTTATAGAAATTAGGAACTTTTTAAGAATGAATTCTTTTATTTTTTTTCCCAAGCAAGAGGAGGGGAGATAGAGAGATTCCCGCATGCACCCCGATTGGGATCCACCCTGCAACCCCATCTGGGATCATCTGGGGCCGTGCTCACAACTAAGCTACTTTGTTTTAGTGCCTGAGGCAGAGGCTCCATGGAGCCATCCTCAGGGCCTGGGGCTGATATGCTCAAACCAATTGAGCAGGAGAGGAAGAGAGAGAGAAGAACAGAGAGGGAGAGGTAGAGAAACAGATGGTCACTTTTCCTGTGTGCCCTGACTCTGTATTGAACCTGGGACATCCACATGCTGGGCTGATGCTCTACCACTAAGCCAACTGGCCAGGGCCAAGAATAATTCTTATTATGTTCACTTGAGTATTTCCATATGCTTGTATTAATTTAGCAAGAAAAAGCATAATTCAGTGCTGAGGACTTACAATAAAGTTGTTTTGTTTCATTTATAAGGAATGTTATAGCACATGGCAAGAAAAGTTGAGTTTGGTACTCATAAAGGAGTTGGAAAATTTCTTCAAAGAGAAGGGAGTGGGTAAGCATGGGAAAAACCCTCAATCTCTGCATTCCATAGAAAGGCAAGGGCGTGTGCATTAAGGCTCCATTAGACCAAAGTTAGGTAATCTCCCCTGCTGCTATTTGGTGACATTAGTCCCACCATTGCTGCCTTGTGAGGAATCATGGCTGCTTTTTCCTTCTCATAGGTTCCTGGAGGTTTTCTTGATCTACTGCCATTCTGCCAACCAATGGTTCACCATTGAGAAATATATGACAGGGGAGTTCCGCAAGTACAACAACAACAATGGTGATGAAATTGTTCCCACCAACACGTTGGAGGAGCTGATGTTGGCTTTCTCTCACTGGACCTATGAGTATACTCGAGGAGAGCTGCTGGTTTTAGATTTGCAAGGTGATTGATAGCCTAGGACTTGATACAACAAGCAGGAGGCAAAGTTCAGGAAATGCTGACCAGGAATTGCCTTCTCTATGTCATGGTCACCTACTATGTTTAACCTTATTCTTTACTCAAAGCCATGCTTAAGATCTTGTGAAGACATTCTGTGGCAGTCTTTTTATTTGTACTTTATTTTTCCAAAGTGAGAAGTGGTGGTGGTGGTGGTGGTGGTGGGGCGACAGACAGACTCTGCATGCGCCCGACCGGGATCCACCTGGCATGCCCACCAGGGGACTATGCTCGGCCCCTCTGGGGTGTTGCTCTGCTGCAATCAGAGCCATTCTAGCACCTGAGGTGAAAGCCATGGAGCCATCCTTGGTGCCCTGGCCAACTTTGCTCCAGTGGAGCCTTGGCTGCAGGAGGGGAAGAGAGAGAGAGAAAGAGAAGGGGAAGGGTGAAGAAGCAGATGGGCGCTTCTCCTGTGTGCCCTAGCTGGGAATCGAACCCGGGACTTCCACATGCTGGGCCAATGCTCTACCACTGAGCCAAATGGCCAGGGCCTTTTTTTTTTTAATGTGAAGACTGAATGATGGTATTTGTTTTCTGAAATTATTTATTATTTGTGAAACTGTCTTAAATGGGAATAACAAGATGTGTTAAGAACCAGGATGGGTAATATATGGAGTTGTTATATCTAGTTTTGAAGGGAGGTGGGGCCGTTTATTTCAGACATTGTATAGTGTTGATCATGAACACTTATTGTATTGTTTCCCACTGAGATCAAGGGAAAAATATAGGCAGATGATTAGTTGCCTAAAATTTAAAGACATCCAAAACTTTGATCTAAGCAAAGATAGACTTTTGCACCAAATTTTCCAGTTTTATGGTTTTACCTTGGACTTATGGTCACAATCACACTAAGGCATGCATTTATATACACAGAAAATTTAATTTCTAGGTATTTTTCATGATTTTGTGCTCACTGCTTTAACAATTTATAATTTAGCTTGCTCTTTTTGCTGTGTGCCTTGATGTGACAGTTTATGAAAGTACAGACTCAGTCTGAGAAGACGCGGTGCACTTATTTAACGGAAGCCTTTGATCAGTGCATCTCCCCACGATCCACACCTCCCATGTGATTTATAATCCCGCAGCATGAAACAGGTTGTCTCTAGCAGGCTTTCCTTGCAGGGACAGAACGAAATATGTATTAAGGTCAAAGTTTAGTCCTTGGGCTCACTGACTGGGGCTTTGGTTTTAAATAAGGGATTTAGCCCAGGAATTTTCACTAAAGTTATCTCATTTAATCCCAGAAGCAGCACCTCAAGGTAGATATTATAGGGAATTTAGGCACAGAAAGTTTAAATAACTTGCCCAAGGTTGCACAGCTACTTAATGAGAGAGCCAGGATGCACACTTAAGCTGGTTTGACCATCTCTTCTTTCCTTTCCACTGTACTATTTTTGATTGCTTCATGAGTTTCATTCCCATAGGACATAACCATGCTATGGTTCACTTAAATAGATTGGACCTTTTTCTTTTTCTCTCTGACTTCCCTACCTGACCAATCCTGGGATTCAGTGCTGAAAGCCAGGCTTGGAGACTGGAGAGAGTCTATATAGGCAATTCTGGGTCATTGTGAGCCCAATATCTAGTAAGGCTGCAAAGCCATTTTGGTTAAAATTTGTGCCACATGCTCAAGGATGTGTATATATATATTTTAAACTACATGTTAAGTCCTTCTGTCCTTTCAGATCTGTGCTGTTCACAGGTTATACTTCTAACTCTCAAACACAGTGTTTTAGGAAGCAATATAAACAATGTTAAAAGAGTCAAGATGATTCATCTTTTAAACCAGCAAGTCCGTGATCCATGTAAACCCAGCATGCTGATGCCCAAGGCATCTGCTTTTGTAGCTCATGTTGGGGAGAGGTTGATTGTTTTCATCTGTACTTAAGTGTCTGTGCTTTGAGTTTTGGGTGGAGTTGTTTAAAAAGCAAAAAAAAAAGAAACAAAAAAACAACCAAAGAAAAACTTTAAGGAATTAATGATGACTCTTCAGTGTGTTTTATATTCCACTTGAATAGGTTTTTGTTTAATGATGTTTATGTTTGGGGATTTTTATGCCTCTTAGTAATCCAAAGTGACATTAAACAGAGCAAATGCTGTGTTGGTAGTCTAGAAGAAAAAAGAGAATTAACTTTATTCTTTTGCTGGGCAATTATGTGAATTGCAGAAATAGGCCACTCCAAATAAACTATGTCAAAACACTGATCTTCAAAGAAGGGAAGAGAGGACATCATAGACTGGGTGTGGGGACATTGAGATACTTATTGGAGAGTTTGGCCAATTGGTTAGGCCTGAATTTATGAAGGAATACAAGTCCTGTAACAGTAATTGTAAGTAGTTATATTACTACTACTACCAGCTAACATTTACTAAGTACTAATTTTGTTCTAGACATTTGGCTAAAGTCTAATACATTATCATATTTAATCCAAACCAGGTTGGAAAGGAAAAATAGGAAGAACATAATGTTTTCTTGAGATATTTTAATGGTTTTGGCTTCAGTTTTGTTGATTAGTATTTCTGGTCTTTGGAAAGATGATGTGTGTCATCTGGGAAGGAGAGAACGGAGACTGAGAGGCCCAACAGCAGTGGTGAGGAGGAGGGGTTTTGGAGTCATAGTGTTGGCATTCGATTCCTGGCTTCACCACGAATTAGCTGCGTGATAGAGGGTGACCACTCTGAGTACCACTTTATTTGTAATTGAGGAAAATAATATGCACTTAATTCATAGGATTGCTAAGGGGTTGAAATGAGACAAGTTCCTGACACACAGTAAGCCCTCAGGATATGTTGTTGTTGTACTAGTCTCTGTGTGTCTCTTTAACATGGAAGTTAATCTTCAGTAGTCTGTTCTTAGCTGTGTGGTGGTCCTGCAGAGAGACCTAGCTTCAGTCTCTGCAGAGTGAAGCCCTGCTCAGCTGCTGTGGCTCCCTATTGCTTTGAGGAAAGGAAGGAATGAGGAACGCTCTGGCAGTTTATTTTTTCCTTCTCCTCTCTACTTCCTTCCAAGGAATTGCCAGTCATTCAGCCAGGAACTGCCGCACCAGGCCAGGAAGATGAATTCTACAGAGAGGCTTGATCAGTTTCCAGTCATGTAATCGTACAGTCATTTTCTATTCTCTTTCCATTTAAAAATCCTACATGTGAGGGCCTGAATCATCCTCATTACACTTGAAACTCAACTTTTAATTCCCTGCAATGGGAATTAAAGACAATGCATTTCAAAGTACAGTGGTCTGCAGCATATTTTTTTAAAGCTCACTATATTTTTCAAAGAAGTTTGGAGATATTAGAATTTTTTCTTTTTATTCAACAAAGCAGTTTCTGGAATAAGTAAACATTAAAACCAACATTATCATCATGAAATTCTATGGCTACCAAAAAGGTAACATCTTCCTTCCCACAGGTGTAGAGGTTCACTGATGTATCCCATGGTGGCTGGGATCAGAATGTAATTTTCTGGGCTTCTCATAAGGGCATGCTGCATATTATCTTATACATAGGCATTTACTCTGTTAAACTGGTAAAGAGATATCATTGGGATTTTTAAATGTGAAATGTCTTATTTTCTATCATGTTTTCAAATATGTAGGAGAATATGTAGGTAGGATGGGCACTGGTGTTAAAATTTGCCTTTTGGGCGATTCCTGTGTAGCTGGGAGTGGCAGGGTAGGTGGTGCTGGTGCAAGGGGTGTGCAAGGGGTGTGCAAGGGGTGTAGCGTGACCGATTTTCTGGGCTGCTCGCCATTTGCCCTTTCTGCCATTTGAAAGCCTCTGAAAATATATTTAATATTTAAGCTTTGAACTGTCAGATTGGGTTTAGGGATATGAAGTTTTGTGGATATCAAATCTTCATTCTTATAGGGACATTTATACATTAAAAAACACAGTACTTAAGGGAAATGAGGTAATCAGAACATGACAGCAGTGAAAAAAACCAGAACTTTACAAAGTAAAGATAATAAAAATAGCAGTTGACATTTTTTAACACCCTCAGATCAGACACTTTGCTAAGCAGTTTGTATAAGATAGTTCATTTAATCTTCTCAGTAACCCTATAAGAGAAGGCTTGCTATCATCACACTTTCAGATGACTCAGCTGAGATTCAGAGAGATTAACCACAGTGCCAGGGTCTCATAACTAGAAAGTGATGGGGCTGTGAATGAAACCCAGATCCTTTGACTTTCTGCCTGCAGAACAAGCAACAAAATTTAAAGTAAACAGGAGCAGATGTGATTTTGATAGACTATTTTCCCCTATAAAGCTTCCTTTTTTCTAGTTGATATGACCTCTTTAGGCACTGTGAGTAGTCCCAACTGAAATTTACAGTTTACTCAGATATCAGCCTAAAGCTTTCATCAGCTCTGGGATTTTCACCCTAAAGTTAGGACTGTGCTTTAATATGTAAAGGGTTTGCAGTCTTTAGTCTTTCTACTGACCTACTTGGGATATCAGTGTGTTTGTCATTCTGTTTATTTACAACAGAGTTCAAAAAGCAGGGGTTCCTTCTTTCTTTCTTTTTTTAGTTTTTTATTTTTCTGAAGTTAGAAGCAAGGAGGCAGTCAGACAGACTTCTGCATGCACCTGATTGGGATCAACCTGGCATGCCCACCGGGGGCGATGTTCTGCCCATCTGAGGCATTGCTCCCTTGTGCCAGAGCCATTCTAGCACCTGAGGCTGAGTATATGGAACCATCCTCAGTGCCTGGGCCAACTTTGCTCCAATGGAGCCTTGGTTGCAGGAGGGGAAGAGACATAGAGAGGAAGGAGAAGGGGAAGGGTGGAGAAGCAGATGGACACTTCTCCTGTGTTCCCTGACTGGGAATCAAACCTGAGACTTTCATGTGCCAGGCCGATGCTCTACTGCTGAGCCAACTGGCCAGGGCCTAGGCTCTTCCTTTATATACCTGTGATAAGAAAAGTATAAAGAGCCCAGCCTCTTCCTATGATGTATATTTAAAAAAGATAAATGACAAACAAAATACGTTTTTCACACTTGCCCTTAAGTCTATGTTTCAGCCTTACTTTCTCTTTCCCTAATCAGAATCAATGTACAAAGAGATTCTATGCCAAGGGTTCTAAAGCATCCCTGCATAGAACTCAGAGGGTCTGTGAATTCTGGTGAAAAACAAATTGCACCTTTGTTTTCACTAATCTATAGCTGAAATTCACCATTTCTTGCAATTATAATGGAGAAACCACAAACCACAGTGGTAGTAGCAGTGCCCATGACTATTTGCAATGCCAATTACAGATATTAACATTGTACATGTGCCTGACCAGGTGGTGGTGTAGTGGATAGAGCATTGGACTGGAATGCTAAGGGCCCAGGTTTGAAACCCTGAGATCGCCAGCTTGAGTATGGGTTCATCCAGCTTGAGCACAGGCTCAACAGCTTGAGTGTGGGGTCGCCAGTTTGAGCATGGGATCATAGACATGACCCCGTGGTCGCTGGCTTGAGCCCAATGGTCACTGGCTGGAAGCCCAAGGTCGCTGGCTTGAGCCCAAAGTCACTGGCTTGAGCAAGGGGTCACTGGCTCAGCTGGAGTCCCTCGCTCCCCAGTCAAGGCACATATGAGAAAGCAATCAGATGAGATCGAGTGTGTTCAGGGTGGGATGGCCATAGATTGGGAAAGCAATCAGTGAATAACTAAGGTATCACAACAAAGAATTGATGCTTCTCATTTGTCTGTCCCCCTCTCACTAAACAAAACAAAAACATTGCACATGCATTGGCAGATATTTCAAAATACTATTCATGTTTATTGTTGGATAGTGTGACAGTTATTAGATTTGTGCTAGATTCTGTTATTAACGTATTAATAAAGAAGCACATATGTGGCAGTATAACAATTTAAAAACTATTTTGTATTTCATTGGTTTCCTTTGTAATACTATGTATTTAAATTATATATTTTATTTATTTATTTAAAAATTTTATTCAGAAAATTTAATATAATGGGGTGACATTGATCAATAAGAGTACATAGGTTTCAGATGCATTTTAGAACATTATTTTGGCCCATTTTAGAACATTATATTGGTCAGTGGGTCAGTGGATAGAGCTTCAGCCTAGTTATTGACATCCCAGGTTTGATTCCTGGTCAGGACATACAGGAGAAGCTACCATCTGCTTTTCCCTGTCCTTCTGCTCCTTCTCTCCCTCTTCCTCTGCTGCATATACTTGATTGGTTTAAGTATGGCCCTGGGCTCTGAGGATAGTTTGGTTGGTCTGAGAGTCAGCCTTGGGTGAACAACTTGAGCATCAGCCGCAGGGGACTTCCGGGTGGATCCCAGTAGGGGCACCTGCAGAAGCCTGCCTATCTCCCCTCCTTTCATCTAAAAGAAAAAAAAGAACATTATTCTGAGAAGGGGGTTCCGTAGTTTCATTAGGTTAACTAAGAGGCTCATGACAAAAAAGGTTGATAATAAGGTTATTCTCTTTATTTTCTTTTTCTTTTTGTTTTCAGGTTATTTTCTTAAGAAAGTCAGTTTCTTAGGGGAAAAGTCTATAAACTGTAAGGATTATGTTTTCTTGTGAAAGGTTTAGCGTATGGTAAAACATACAAATCATAGCAAAACTTTTTTAAAATAGTAGGTAGAAAACTAGGTTTTTGTTTTATTTTGTTTCACCAAATAGAAATATATAATGTTATAAATTTTATATTATTTTAAAATAAAAATTTCATAAAGTTGCATGCAAGAGAAGCAGTATTGATTAGAGGATGATCTCAGAAATCTTTGCGTTGTGTTGTGCCTCAATAGTACATTCTCCTGTCTGATCGGCTTGCCTGAGAAACATTTCTGTGTTGGAAATGAGTCTCTTCACCACTTGCATTTTATAACAAAGATTCACTTTGTGGTTGTATTGATCTATGTTTTGATAAATGTTAGCTTTAAATTATACTTACGTTATCCTTTTATGCACTGGTGTCATTTTTTAAAATGCAGGTATATTTAATCAAGAATAACATATTATGTACACTTGTTGATCAATGTCACCTTGTAAAATTTAATTTTCTAAATCAAAAAAATAAAATAAATTAAATTAAATCTGAGAAAGAAAAAAAAGAATAACATATCATATCCAGGAATGTGCACACAGCAGTAAGCATACATCCCAGAGAATGTTGACAACTGAACACATGTGTAACCAGCACTCAGGAATTTGGGGGTATCTGTATCCTACTGTTTTTAAATGCTACATATATGAACGTGTGTGTGTGTGTGTGTGTGTGTGTGTGTCTTTGATGCAGCAGACGTTGTACCTGCAGAACCACACAGCACCTTGCACCTTGCTGAGCAATGATGGGCTCCATCGAAGGAGACTAGGCACTAGTGGAGAGACACAGCTTTGGCTCAGCTTGAACCCTGTCATCGTCATTTGTGTGCTGTGTAACCTCTGACAAATTGCTTAATCTCTTTGACCATCAGCATACTCATTGGTAAAATGAGACTATGAGGTGCTAATTAATACTTTTTAAAAAATGACTGCTAATAAGTAGAGAAAAACAATTTGGAATATCTAATATATAAGAGTAGTAAATAAATGGTGGATGCCACTATCAGTAACTGTGAAAATACTACTAAAACATTTACTTGTGGCCTACAGTTTATTATAGTATAAGAGGAGGTTATGGGCAACTGGATTAACTAAAATTTTCAAACATGCCAAGATAATTTTTTATAGTACAGTTAATTTACATGATGTTTAATTTATTACAGGGTAAGTGTAGGTTTAAAGAAAGAAATTAAACTTTGATTTTTCTTTTTGAAATCCGAGAAAATGAAATTCCCATTTGCTAAGTGGATTTTCTTTCTTCTTTGGAGGTGTTGGAGAAAACTTGACAGATCCATCTGTTATAAAACCTGAAGACAAACAGTAAGTTAATTTATGATGTTATCTTTTGGAAAATTTCATTTAACACATTGTACGTGGTTTTAAAAAAAATAATTTTTACACACATGTATTTCTTGCCTAGATCCTAGGGGGGTTTTGAGGCAGTTCTTATCTGTATATCTATATCCATATCCATATCTATATCTTTATCTGTTCTCTGTTATATATACATCCAACTACAATACAATAAAACATGGTAAGATTTAGAATATAATAAGATTTTAAAGAAAGCATAGATTAGGAAATGAGGGCAAAAAATATAGAAATAATATAAGATTAAATCTGGAGTCAAGTTAGTACACATAAATGGAACTTATATAAACGATTGCAGTAGCCAGAACTTTGTTGCAAATTTGACTTGAGTTTTCCAGTGGCCCAGACAAAAGAGAAATATGGATTAGTGCAGTCTCTATAGGCTTTAGCATAAAAACAATTAATGTCATAGGAGAAGCATAGTTTCCTTTGTTATCTGCACAATATAGTTATTGCATTTTATCACTGGTCTTCCATCAAGTGCCTATAAAATAAAAACTGAGGCATAAAGTTCGCCCCTTAGTAACGGCAGTTCTGTGAGAGGCCAAAACAATGAGGCTCAAATATGGAGGATCAGATTGTTTGTTAATTAAAAACTGAAATTTAAATTATATGGAGGGGTGAGTCATCTGCCTGGCCCTTGAATCCCATGGCATTTTATCCCATAAACAGATTTTTGGGAAGACTTGGCAGTGGAGGCTCTGAGGCTGTATTCTTCTGTTAAGGGTGGAGTAGAAAGAAAGAAGTGATGGTGTTGATGAAGGACTGACCAATAGAGCAGGTGACAGTAGTTCTCACACAGGAATTTTCATTATAATCACCAGGAGAGAGCTTGTTGAAACACAGACTGCTGCCTCTGGAGTCCCCGCCCCATTTTTCTGATTCATTGGGTTTGGGGTGGGGCCAAAAAATATAACAAATTCCCAGATGATTCTGATGGTGCTGCTGACCCGGAGACCACACTTGGAAACTGCTAGCATGCAACATTTTTATTTCTAAGTGTCAATACTTGGCTCTGGGTTGTAAAAAAATATATATGAAATTATGTATGTGAGAAATCCTTGTACAATAAAATCTAAAAATTTTACTTGCCTTTTTGCAGGAATCACACTGTAAATATTTATGGCTTTAATGCTTTTACAGAACAATCTACCTTATCTCCCCATGTATAAGATGCAACCCTTTTCAAAAAATTTTGGATCTAAAAACTGGATGCGTCTTATACAGTGGTCGTAGTTTGTTTTTTTACTTGCATTTCCCTCTTTTTCACACTTGTTCTACACTCGTTGTAGACTTTTAAATTGCATTTCCCATTTTTCGTGCTTGTCTTTTTTTCAACTTTCAGGCCCCAAACTTAGGGTGCGTCTTATAAATAGGAACGTGTTATACATGGGGAAATATGGTAATCTAACTGTGATCTCATCTACAGGCTTCTATGCAAAGAGACCCATCTTAAAGTATCAGCTATTCCTGTGTCCTAGATAATAGCTAGAGAAGATAAAGGTGAACCTATGCATCAAATTCCTATGGTCTTTGACCATGCAGTTCATGTTGTGACTTTTAAGAGTATAGATAAAAGCTTTGTTATTTTACACTTTAGCAGAGCTAAAGTGTTTTATCTAAGAATATTATTTCTTCAGTATCCCTGTGTGTCTAAGGGTTTATAGTAGGAATATGGTACTTATAAGTACTTTATAACTTTGCGGTGAAAAAATTTTGCATACATAATGAACCAAGTTTGTATATACTCTATCACTTATGTCATTTAATATGACCTGAATATTTCTATCTTTTAGAATTCTAAGATTATATTATCCCACTTGACAGTTGAGTATTTAATTGCATCCTATAGGCCAGTGGGTCTCAATGTCTATTAAGGTCACCTAGGAAAATTGTTTTAAAAAGCTGCTCCGCACGGGTATCAAATCAGAATCTCTGAGGAGAGGGCCCTGATGTCTGTATTTTTTGAAAGTTCCTCATGTGATTCTGACAGACAACCAGGGTTGGGAACCTCTGTCTTATGGCAGACTTTTATTTTTTATGACTTGAAGATAGAAACTCTGGAAACTGATAGGACAGCATCATTGTAACATTCCTGGTTGTGTGGGGTCACCTAATTTTGGGTGCAGATTGGTCCTCATGGTGAAGACGAGTGGAAGTGCTATTTTTTTTGCAATGGTGGCGAGGCCCACGTTTCGGATGCCCTCTGTGTGTGAATAAAGGTTTGCTGAGCAAAGCACGGGCCCTGGACGAGTGCCATCAGCATCATCTTGGAGATGATGAGAAATGTAGGATCTCAAGGCCCTCCCTAGATCTCCCTGAATCCAAATCTAACTTTTCACAGGATCCTAAGCTGATGTGCTGCAACTTAGAGTTTGAGAAGCATTGGTTTCGGTGATTACTTTTCACATGTTACTTATTTTACCCTTAACAACAACTTCTGAGGTAAACATCTTCCATCTCAGCCCACAAATGAGAAAACTGAAGCTCAGTGAAGATGGTAACTGGCTTACCAGGAGGAGGGGGTTCATGAAAGAACAGTCCTCTATCAAAAGAGAAGATTTTTTTGTGGCACAAGTTCTGATATTGTCTCTGAGGCTTGCTGTCCCTTTCCTTTTGCAAGTGAAGACAAAGTCCTCAGGCCTTCTCTCCCTAGTCCTCTCTGGCACCTTCACTTGGTACTCGGGTCATAAGCCTACACGGTGCTGCCTTAGTTATCCGTAATTTTGAAATGCGTCTTTTCACTTACCTGGATGGTTTGGGGTATTTGACAATTCCGAAATGATTACAACAAGATATTCTTTAGTAAATCTGTGCATAGATGACATTAATTAGTGTTTCCTTACATGTGGAACTAAGCTTCTACCGACGTTTCCTGTGCTGTGAAAAATCTGGAAAACAGTTGTATTTATTTCTTTTAAGAGCTTCATTACCTGAGATTGCAAGGCTGTAGGCATGCTGTAGGATGTAGACCCAATGAATGTCCCTAAAACCCTTCTTACCCCCTCCACTCCTGCACAGGGGGCAAACGCCTCATAGACGCCTTTTACAGTAACTTTGATTCTTTTGTATTAACTTTCACAAAGCTCACAGAAGGAAATGATTTAGCTTCTCATTTTTATCTGAAAATCAGTGTTACATCTCTAAGTGGGGGTTTCATGTTTTGCTGGAAGGAAAAGGTAGCAGGTATGCAACGCATGAGAATAAAATATTCCAACAGAGTCTTGCTGGAAAGTGGATAAAGGGAATTCTCCATTTTAGTGACAGAGAAAAAACCCCACCATCATTTTTCACTTTATTGCCATCATGGAGTCTGGTACTAAATATCAAATGATTCAACTTTCTTTTGCCACATTGGTTTCACCTTATTTGAATTTTTTTTTTTTTTAACCAAAAGGACTGAAAGAGAATAGTTAATAAGGGCAACTTATGCAGCCGGGTAAATACCACCAGAGTTGTACTTTGTAAGGGCGATTGAGTGACCAGGAAAATTAATCCTGGGTGTCTGTTCACTTTGTCTTCCCTAGAGATTTCCTCCACCTACTTGCCTCCAAGCAAAGAGGCAATCTGAGATCAAACTGACATCAGCCCTCATTCTGAGCCTGGCACATCTTCAGAGCAGCTACTGTTATTCTGCCAAAAGGAAGTGGAAATTGAGATAAATGTTTCAATACTTGGATGGAAAAAAAGTCCATTTTTACACCGCGTCCCTTTTGAAAAACCGCATTCCTTAGAAGCAAAGTTTATTGTTTCCTTTTGTGATAGTGAGCCTTTATTTTTTTTCTTAAGACGTGATATTTAAGAGCGGTAATTGAGTTCAGATTTTAAAATGTGCTCTTTCCACTCTATGTGTCATTAAAGTAAAATATTAGCTTTCATAAAGTTTCTTTGGAAGTGTTTCTGGTGTGCTGTGTTCCGTGGTGTGTGGAGCGTCAGCCTGAAGAATGATGGTTGTGCGTGATCTGATAATGGATGAATGTTGATCCTAGAATCTGCTGAGGATCTATTATAATTACAGAGTATTCAAAATGTGTCAAATATATACTGATTCTGTTTGTGATTTGTCACCTACATTTAGCATATGTAATTTACTTCCCCCAAAATTATAGCAGTCTTGTCTTTCAACAAAGAGCCCAGCCATTGCAGTTTGCAGGGTAGAAAGCAGATACCAAAAGCTGTCAGGATTGATGTAAGGTTTTGTCTGGTGTTTGTTTTCAAGGACATAGTTATATTTAGAAAGGTATTTGGGTTTGAAACAATGTGTGTGAATCCTTGCAGAAGGTGCGTTTTGATAGCAAGTTTATTTTACTTTTACTTTACCTTTACTTTACTTACCAGAATACTAGTGGAGCATTTGGTATTGAAGGTCATCCTCTTACCCAGGGCATTGAAAAGGGTCTCAGTGTATTTTGGTTCAGCGTGGTACATAGAAAATTCCCTCTTCTATCAGATTAGTGCTGAAACGAGTTTCACAGTAGGTCTTGGATTTGGGTACAAAGATTTCAGTGCATTTGAATTTTAAATGTGCAAACCTAACATTGTTGCTTCCCCAAAGTGCTCTGTCCTTTGTTGGTTCCTTCGAGTTTGCCGGGTTACTATGGGATACTGTTCAGTATCTCAGAGAATCCTAGTCGAGTTCTTTTTTCTTAGCTGTGATCTAATTGATATTCTGATATTTCCTCTAGATCAACAGGAATGGTGTTTGGACCAGCCAATTTAGGGGAAGATGCAATTAGAAACTTCATTGCAAAACATCGTTGCAACGCTTGCTGCCGGAAGCTCAAACTCCAGGGTATGCCCCGACCAATTCTACTTTTTTTTTCTAAGTAAATCTCTCATAGAACAACATCCATTATAACCTAGGATAGAGTAGAAAACCTTAATCATATTTTTATCTTATTCGCAATTGAGGCCTGACTTTCTGACTACAAATTTTTCAAGTCTCTAAAAGGGATTAAAAAGGACAGAGATTTACTTTAGGTTTTGCCAAAATGTGATAAAACAACATTGGGCCCAGTACTTGTCACAGTCTGTCCAAGGGAAAAGTTCTACGGACTTAATTGGGGTAAAATGGACTGAGGGTAAAATGGTCTCTACACCACTCCCCATCCTTGGGTCCAGAGTGGTGCCCGCAGTATTTCTATTCTATTCTTATTTACTTACCGGACACATGGGAGGGCGGAGAATGGAGGGAAACACAACTGTCAATTAAAGTAGTGCTTTTCCTACAAAAACCTGCCACTTCTTTTTATTATTTATTGAATTTATTGGGGTGACACTGGTAAACCCCTGCCACTTTAAACATACGTGTATATATTTTAAATCTGACCTGATAACATCGCACATTTTTTTTTTTGAAACCAATATGGTCACTACAGAAAACAGTCCTGACGTAAAGGCAGGCAGCTGGAAGCCGGTGCCCCGCCTTGGCAGACTCGGGCTGTCGCATTCTTTCCTTTTATCTCAGAAGGGACACTGGATGTCTGTCTCAGCCTGCTCACTGTTTTTCTTACATCATACCAAACTTGCCCTTAGAATGGAATTTCACATTTTTTAAACAGAGTACCCCTTCCTGCCTTCTAATAAAAATGTACCCTGAGTGCCAATTTACAACAACAAAAAAGGGCAAATTCTAATCTTGTTAGCATTAGAAGGAGAGGGTTGAGAAGCTGTTGTTGACAAGACAGAGATAGGACTGGGATTTGGATCAGGCTTCCTGTTCCAGTGAGAAAAAATCTGTCCGACAGAGCTGGTGGTCAGGGTGTGGATGCAGGGTGGGAGGTCAGATGGGAGCAGCGGAGAGGGCAGGGTTGTCACTCTCATTCTAGCTGCCCAGGACTTGCTCTTACAAACTTGCACAGCAGACCTGGGCAAAGAGATCAGTCCGTAGCACGTTGGCTGAGCTGCCCACTGGCTTCCTCTTTGTTCAGAAGGAACCCAGGAAGGATCTGGGGCTGCACTGTGAGGGGCATCTGGCCCTCCAGGTGCTGACATATATCTGAGTCAGGCTATCATTGCCCGTTGAAGTTGGCTCATTAACTCAGTGTCCCCAGGCGCTGGCCTCTTCCCATGGCTGATGCATTGTATCCTGGACAGGGCAGCCTCTCATTCCTGGAGACACAAGGACTACATCTGATCAGCCAGGAGAAAGGGAGACTTGAGGCATAACTCACTGCTTCCATTCTGGAGTCCAGATAGCTGTTCTATATGATTAAGTTGGAGATCATTTTTTTTTCAACCTATACTGGTGTGTTTGAGTAAATCAATAATTTGTCCATCTCTAGACCTAATCCATGGTTCCTTTCAAAACCTTAGTTAGCACATTTAAGTGGAAATAAGAAACATCTTCAGTTACTCAGTTATTTGGTTATCTGAATTAAAAAATGTTTAGTCTTGTCAATGTAAAAAAAATCTTTCAAACCTGTAAGAATTCTTATGAGTTTATTTGAGCCAAACTGTTGACAATTGCCAGGAAGCAGTCTCAGCAGATTGAGGAAGTGCTCTGGAAAATGGTGGTTTCACCACTTATTTCATACCTCAGAACCGAAGGGGAAGGTATAAGGGCTACGTGAACTTGATCGGTGATAGATTAGGGAGGCGGTAGACAGCAAGGGGGGAGGATCTCTGGGAGTGGACAAAAAGTAAAAATGTACATACAGAAACTTACATAGGGAGGCAAAAGATAGGTATGTTTATTAACATGGTAATAACAGTGAGGGGGTTTATTGGTTCCTGCTCTGGTGGGATGCCAGGCCCTGAGGGGGGCAGAAAAAGATCACCCCTACATTTCAAAGGCATGTTATCAGGTACATTATTGCAGATGAAAAAAGGGAACAGACAGGCTTCAAAGCAAACATTGACTTTAGTTCCGATAGAGAATAACTTCCTAGTACATGACTATCCACCATAAACCGCTTTTAGTTAAAAAGTTTAAATTTCAGCCCATCCTGTGTGGTTACTTTAGGTCCCAGAGTCTGTCAGGCCACCGTGTAGGCTCCCTGAGCTCGTCAGGTTCAGCATGTAACCCCTTTTTTATCCACAGTCTGGAAAACCGAAATAGGGGTGGTTTTTCTTTTTTGCTTGATAATGTTTTATCTATCTATCTATCATCTATCATTTTTAAAGAGACAGTTTAAGACCGTGCCTGAGAACCTGGAATCCAAAGCGAGACAGTTTGAGGTCATATCCCAGTTCTGCTTCTTACTCAGATGTGACCTGGGCCTCGTTCCCTCTTCCATACACTGGGGATAATAACACCGATCTCACAGAGTTGGTGTGAGGATTGAAGTCATATATGGATATGTCACTAACTGTTGGTTACTATTAAACTATAATTGGAATTATTTTTATAACCAGGTAATTCCCATTTAACATTAAAAATACACAGACTATATGTTTTAAGGTTAAAAAATTTAGTTAACAAAGTGGTATGCAGACATTTAAAGCCCATTTTTCTCCATACATTTCTCCCTAATGATTACTCCTATTGATATCACCTCACACCCATCAGAATGTCTATCATCAATAAATCAACAAATAACAACTGTTGACAGGGTGTGGAGAAAAGGGAACCCTCCTGCACTGCTGGTGGGAATGCAGACTGGTGCAGCCACTGTGGAAAGCAGTATGGAGTTACCTTGAAAAATTAAAAATGGAACTGCCTTATGACCAGTAATTCCACTTTTGAGGATTTATATGAAAAAACCCCCAAAACATTAATTTGAAACAATAGATGCACTCCTATTTCATTGCATTGTTATTTACAATAGCCAAGATATGGAAGCAGCCTGCGTGCCCATCAGTAGATAAGTGGATAAAAAAGCTATGGTACATTTATATAGTAGAATACTACATGGCCATAGAAAAGATGGAAATCTTACCTTTTGCAACAGCATGGGTGGACCTGAAGAGCATAATGTTAAATGAAACAAGCCAGAGAAATATCATGTAATTTCACTCATGTGTGGAACCTGATGAGCAAAATGAACTAAAAAGTAAACTCACAGAGAGCAGACCAACAGCTGTGTGTGTGTGAGGTTGAGGGGGCTGGGTGAGGGGGGTTAGGGGATTGAGCAAAAACTGACAATAAAAGAGGAGAAACTCTTGGACATGAACAACAGTGCGGTGATTGCCAGGGGTAGAGGGTGGAGGACGGTGTAGCAGGGAGAAGTGCTGATGGACCCAGACTTGCTGGGAAGGTGAACATAACAACATGACGTGTAGAGATGTGTTGTACCTAAAACCTGTATAATTTTGTTAACTAGCGTCATGCCAATAAACTCTTTTGATAATTTCCTTTTCAAATGGAAAAAGTAGGCTTTAAGAAGCATAGGATTCAATAACTGGATGTCGCATTCGTAGGCAGTGCCAAACCCAAGGACAACTTTATAAAAGCTGACTATTGAAACCTTGAGATCGCTATTTGGGCTGAACTCCTTGTCCCTGCCCAGCGTTCAACAGTGAAATGCCCTGTTCCCAGTTTGGCCTCACTTAACTCTGTTCAGGCTGTGTCTTAAAAGGCATTGCGTATTGAGTCAGGCAAACAAACTTTCCTCCCTGGCTCCAGTGATCACAGGCCTAAAACAGCACTGGAAAGCGAGAGCCGCACATGGGCGTGAATGAGGCCGGTGCTTTGGACGTGGATGACGGTTTGAATTTCATATGTGGATGGCCTGAGGAAGCAGTGTCCTCTCTGAGTACTTGCAAAAGCTTAAATTTCAATTTATCTGCACTTTTGAGGATTCACATAAATAACCATATTAATTGTCTTTCTCGCAGATTTAAAAAGGAATGACTATTTCCCAGGAAGAATAAATTCGACCTTTGGATTTGAAATCCAAGTAGAACCAGGTGAGGGGCCTCCAGCAAGGGAAAGAGGCAATAATCCTCCAGAAGACCTCACTCGATTGTAAGAAAGGGGAGAAATAAGAAGATGACAGCCCTTGTCCTCCCTTCCATAACATAGGTTGACTGGCCTGACACTGATTATGTCAGAGCTCTGTCAGGATGGCCTTATCCTGTGGGCCATATTGGGACCTGCCTCCTGATCCTCATGACTCCTGTAGCCTAAAGACCTCACTTGTATATGAAGATTGAGTTCTCCTAGATGTGGACTTGTGTGCAGGGTGCTCTGTGTGTGCTTGTCGTCCTCAAGTTCCATAGGAAGACACTTGGAGGCATCGGCCTGGAACCCCCTTCCTTTGCTCCTCATTGCTTTAGCTGGTCTCTTTGATCCTTTGGAGCAGAATGCTGTTGCTGAAGAATCAGGGAGATGAATTTAATTTATTTTCTCTTTATGTGTGCACACTCAAAGCCCCACTGCTATTCATCACCTCACCCACATATTGTATTTATGTATATATGTGTACATAAAAAAGCTACTTGACTTCCTCCTCTCTCTTTTCAGCAGCATGGGGCTTTGAATTACAATAAGAAGGAAAACCATCAATGAGTGTGTATTTGCACAGACGTAAGCACACTCCTGCACAAACTGACCAGTACAAAATTAGTGTTCTGCTGAAATCTAGATGGGTTGGACGTACTGTCGGCGACTCAGATGATGCCTGGGCATTTCAGTCTCCTCTGAAAGCAGGGTAAAGGGCCATCCAACACAAATGCCCTTGCATCTCTTTGTTTGTTTGTTTGTTTTAAAAGGGAATAAGGATATGCAAAACTGGAGATTATTAAGGAATGTTTTCCCTTCCTAAACTCAAGGGTATGATCAGTTAGAGAGTCATCTAAGCCAGCCTCTAAAACATCACTTCCTTTCTTAAAGCTGTGTATATTGTATTACAGGTGAACTTACTTGCTGTCAGATCCTATGGAGAAAGACGGGTTTCTGATTAAAAACATGCTTTGAAGGTGTTTGCTTTGTTCCATTGCAGAGTACCGGTAGCGTAATGAGTGCTGTGTATATTTTATGTACAGCCCGAGAGCATGTAATCATTTTGGAAGCCCAAGGGGAAGGTCCCCGAAGCTGTACATGACAGCCGTGTTTGGGGATCAGGCATTTCCCGTTCGCACTGTCGGATTGCCCTATGTCAGGACAAGTGTGAGCTTTCCACACCAGGAGGAGATGAGGCTGGGATCCTCTGTCTTCACCCCTGCATCTCCTTTGCCTTTTTATAGACTGTTCCAGTCTACCACAGGCCTCCTTTGTTTGAAAAAATTCACCTTATCTTATCCTTACGTTAGCCTGGTAGCTTTTTAAATCAACACTCCTGCATTTGTAGGTTATACTTTAGGGGAAATTGTGCCCAGGCATAAGGGGATGTAAAAGCTAAGAATTTAGTTTGCCGACAATCATGTCTGATTCTTATAAGATTGAGTTGCACAAGGGCTGATTTATACCCCTTTTATTTTGTTCTTGCAGGTGGTGGGAAGCAGGAAATCGGGTGATTTCTTGATTGGCAATTGAGGATAAAATGTTATGCTCTTTTCAGAGTTTAACTGTTCTATTCTATTCTCCAAATCAATAGGGATCTATTGGTACTCAATTCAGTGCTGTGTTCAGCTACGGAAAGTGGCAGCTTGCCTGTCCAAGGGCCAAAGTAAGGCATTAATTCAATGGTCAATTATTTGTTATCTGGAATAAAACTTGAAAACAAATACATTTTGATCTCAAATCTATGCTGTGCTCTTTTCTCTTTCATTTTTTTTTAAAGAAAAATCACCAGAATAATATTAGAAAAGATGAACTGTTGGGTAAAACTCACTGTGGGATTGCTTGCATGCAAATACTAATGTGATAGTCTTAACTTGGAGTGATTCATGAAAGGGTGGGGTATTGATTCATTCATTTGGTCAGTTTTATTCAATAGATATTTATTGCCTTCTCTGTATCATGTGAGTGAAGAGGATGCAGTAAACATAGCATTTCTTTGCCCTCAAAAGGTTTATGTCCATTTTCCCTCCCTCCCTCCCTCCCTCCCTCCCTCCCTCCCTCCCTCCCTCCCTCCCTCCCTCCCTTCCTTCTTTCCTTCCTTCCTCTCTCCCTGCGTGCCTCTCACCCCTTTTCTCTGTCTCTCTCTCTCTCCTTCCTTCCCTCCTTTCCTCTGTAAGACCAGTAGCCACGGCCATCATCAGAGCCACTTGGCCCATGGAGGTTCACATTTGATTCAGACAGACGGCAATGAAGCAATGGAGCCAAGAACTGGTGGACCATTATATTTAATCCTAACTAGCACCTGGTGGGCAAGAAATACACACAGTGGGAAAACACGTCCCTTTCCATTCAGGGCTCCTAAAGCCACTGACTTATCCAAGTATTCCTAGAATCAAAGGTTTCTACCTCACCAGCCTTATTCACCTCTATTCCCCATCTCCTTCTCTCTGCACAAACTCTGCACAAACTGGCTTCTCCTTTAGCACTCCGCCATCTTGGCTGCCTCTCTTCTGCAATGCTAATTTCAGGAACCAAGAGAGAGCGAGCCCCCCCATCTGCCCATTTTATAGTGTAGAAATCAAAATCTTTAAGCCAATATACAAATAAGGAAGTCTGATACAAAGTCACTTATCTGAGGCATAAATGGGATTTCTCATAAGAGTGCACCACCCAACATCATGGATCAGTCAAGGATGTGGGGCAAAGCTTAGTGTTGAGAAGATTTTAGTATTAAAAGAGTGAGAAAGGCTTAGTCTTAAAACTAAGCCTTAGGCTATAGGACCCTGCCTGCTTACAGCCTGTCCCCCACACCCAATGCAAACTATAAGTGAGAAAACATATACATTATATTTGCAAACTTATTTGACCCACACCTTCCTTTTTCTCTTTCTCTCAAGTTTGAATTTCTCGTTAGTGCTAAAATAAAAAATTTTACTTCTGGGCAAATGTTGAATCTGAAGGTGTGTCCCATGCCTTGTCTGCCAGTGGGTTGTAATTTCAGACCCGGATAAGAAAATTAGGGCAAATAAGATAAAATAAGTGCTTTTACTGAAGAAAAACAGACCGCTTGTATGAGCACAAGGCCCATTTCTCAGATGGGATCTGAATCCGGGACCAGAGAAGCAGTCAGGTTCTCAGAGTGCTTTCCAAAGGTGTCCTGGGCACAGACATTCCTTTCACAAGGCTGTACATTCCCAAGTGACTTCTGCCTCATGCTATCTTAAAGCTCTGACAGCTCTAGGGAATGAGATCAGATATAATTTTGGGTGTTTCTTGCCCTGTTATTATTTTCTGTGGCTTTGTATAAAAAACTACTTGACTAGCACTTCCCCCCAAACCATTTATTCAATATCAAATATAAATATATTTTTTTGTGTGTGGTTGCTTTAGATGAGGTGGAACACGACATTTCTTGAAGTCGTGACACAGATTCCCCTGTCACAGTTTGCTGTCTCTCACCCTCAGTCACCAGCATCTAGCACAAAGCATGATGCATAATAAGCTGTCAACATTATTTGTTGAAATAATAAAATCTTCAAATGATAATCAATTTCATTCACTAGGAAATAAATCAGATTTGCATTTTTAATCTAGAAGGGTATGATTACCAATGCCTTAAGACCCAACATAATTCTTTTGATCTCTGTTTTAACTTTCCAGGAAATAGCTTTTTACCACCTACACCTTGTCTATTGAATTCTCAACCAGTTCTTGCCCTTACCATCACGGTGATAATACCACAGTGCAGTCTTTCTGACTGGTGACTATTGAAATGAGATGATAACAGCCCAGAAACTGCCTAGAAATAATCATCACTTTATTACCCTTTGAAAGGAAGATTGATAGAAAAGTCATTTGAAAGATGGTTAATTACCATGCTCTCCTACGATTTCTTTACTCACATCTCTCCAAAGCATGAGAAAGGGAGGATTATTCTCTGAGGTCGGAATTTGAAGGCTGTATGTTTGCCTCTTTGAAGTCTTGGTATTTAATTTTCTGTAGTCATTTCTTGAGCAATTTTCTAAGAAACTAGTTGAAGCTAATTTATCATAAGTTAAAGTCAAATGACAGAAAAGATTTTTTTTTTCCTTAACAGCATTTTATTCCACAGAGGTTAGCTTCTGAAGGAAAAGGAGACTTAAATAGCATTTCAAAGCTCCAGCCACATGGGTGGGTACACAGAATAGAAAGGGTTCTGAAAACCACACTGATTTTTTATTTAGCACAGTTATTAATTTTGACTTTTCTTTTTAGACAATGATGTACAGATAAAATATATTTTTGTGAAACTCCCTCCTAAAAATAATTTGTTAAGTTGCTTAATTTTTAAAAGAGAGATTTTTAGTCCTCAAGGGATAACAAATGTCATTTCTATTGTTGGCAGATGTTGGTATAATGTTATATAATTCATTTAACCTTTCTCTTAACCCTAGCTGTGAAATGCAGATCAGATACCTTTTCAAACAAAGGTGAACAATAATAAGAGAGTATTTATAAAGTCCTTTGAGAGTCTCATTTAAGAGGCTTCTGTGAGCATGGGATCCAGTTCAATCAATAATAAGGGTTTTTATTTTTGATACTATGTGATCATTATTTAATGTTTACAGAGGATGCTCAGTGGACCTGTTTCAATATAAACACAAAAATAGTTGCTGCTGTTTCTCTTTCCGAGGGGAATAAGCTCATTTCTCCTTCTCTGTTTTGAAGCATAATTAAATAGTTCAAAATCAGGAAGTTCACCATTTTAGTGTCTCCTATTTATTTTGTTTTTTGATGGATTTAAGTTTTCTCAGCTACCTTTTTTTCCCCCCTTCTTCTAGCTAAAGAAAGTCTCCCAGAAGAAGTAAAGCCCCAAGCTTATGCCATCACTGGGGACACTTTGGGGGTATGAAAAGAGAGCAGGTTTAGAATCTCAATGCTTGCAAAGTCTGATGTTTTACAAAAATGTTAATGGATAGTCAACTTTTGTCAGTGTAGGGTTGAGAAACTAATTAGTAATAGGAAAATTTTGGCATATAGCTTGTCAGCATTTTTTTTTTTTAAGTGAGAAGAGTGGAGGTAGTGAGGCAGACTCCTGCATGCACCCCAACCGGGATCCACCCAGCAACCCTATCTGGGGTCAATGCTCTAATCAACAAGCTGTCCTCAGCACCTGGGGCCACACATGAACCAACTGAGCCACTGGCTGCAG
The DNA here is from genome assembly GCF_036850765.1 of Saccopteryx bilineata. Taxonomy (NCBI): domain Eukaryota; kingdom Metazoa; phylum Chordata; class Mammalia; order Chiroptera; family Emballonuridae; genus Saccopteryx; species Saccopteryx bilineata. The sequence goes on from NC_089491.1 coordinate 53,532,470, forward strand.
GAGGGAAAAAGAGAAAGAAAGGGGGAGAGAGAGGGAAGGAGAAGAAGATGGTCACTTCTCTTGTGTGCCTTGACCAAGAATTGAACTTGGGACGTTCATACACTGGGCCATCACTCTATCCACCAAGCCAGCTGGTCAGGGCCACTTGTCAGCATCTTTCAGCAACTAACTTCCTTTAGAATTCTTATCTTAGTGACTGTTTTTTCATTCTAAATCTTTACAATTTTTATTTCCTAAATAGTCACAAAGTCTTCGGATGTATTATGGTAGACTATTGACTGTCCAAAAGGGCCCTTACAATTGCCTTTACTGGAGGGGTTTGGGGAATCATCATGCCATCACGTGGTTACTCTTTGGCTCCCAATGAATCTTTTTTCTGTACACTGTTGGTCACCAAGTAAAAGTTCACAGAGCCTCAAGATGCTTTGGGAACCAAAAGAAACCCTTGGTGTGTGTTATAGGTTGAATTGAGTTCTCCTGTAATCAATGTGTTGAAATCCTAACTCCCAGTACCTCAGAATGTGACCATATTTGAAGATAAGGGTTTTTAAAGATGATTAAGGTTACATGAGGTCATCACGGTAGGCCCTGATTTAATATGACTGGTCTGCTTAAAAGAAGTGGCAGGTAGGACGCACACATGCACAGAGGGAGGATGACGTGAAGACACAGAGAGAAGGTAGCTATCTGCCATCCAAAGCGAATGGCCTCAGAAAAAACCAGACATGCTGACCTTGATCTTGAATTCCCAGCCTCCAAAACTGTGAGGAAATAAATTTGTCTTGTTTAAGTCACCTAGTCTGTGTTACTGTATGGAAACCCCAGAAAACTATTGCAGGGTATTGCCATGTTGAAATTTTGTAGGTGGGGACTTGGGGAGCAGGGATGCTGGTAACAACCATGGGCAGGAGAAGGAGAAATGTGCACTCCTCTGCTGTGGGTGAGGATAGAGGGCATCACAGATGGTGGCAGGACTGGGAGATTATTTTCTGGACAGAGTGAGGAGATCATGTGAATGTTGCAGATGAAAACAAATGAGTTGAGTTTCATGAGATGACATGTTTGCCTGTTGCTGAAGGACTTTAGGGGACCTCTTAGGAGACAGGGACAAGGTAAGCAATGGTTATGTATGGTATAGTCTTTAGTTTTGTACAACTGTTCATTATGTATCTCACTCAAGAAATATTTATTGGCCCTGGCTGGTTGGCTCAGTGGTAGAGAGTTGGCCTGGCGTGCAGGAGTCCCGGGTTCGATTCCCAGCTAGGGCACACAGGAGAAGCACCCATCTGCTTCTCCACCCCTCCCCCTCTCCTTTCTCTCTGTCTCTCTCTTCCCCTCCCGCAGCCGAGGCTCCATTGGAGCAAAGTGGGCCCGGGTGCTGAGGATGGCTCTGTGGCCTCTGCCTCAGGTGCTAGAATGGCTCTGGCTACAATGGATCAACGCCCCAGATGGGCAGAGCATCGCCCCCTGGTGGGCATGCCAGGTGGATCCTGGTCGGGCTCATGCGGGAGTCTGTCTGACCTGACTGCCTCCCTGTTTCCGACTTCAGAAAAATACAAAAAAAAAATAAAAAAAAAATATATATATATATATATTGAGCCTTACCATGTCTTATGCCCTGACACTAAGGCTAGACTAACTAGGTAAAACTTAGTTCTTCTATCTTCAAGGGTCTCCAAGACAAATAAGGAATTTACAATATTCTAATCCACCATTACCTAGCAGCAAATGATTATAGTGATGATGTTTATATTATGATTATACGTAACATATTGAGCACTTATTATGTTCTATGGGTAAAAATACGTGCTAGATATAATTTCAATTGTCTGAACACCAACCTGATGGTCCCTTACAAAGATTTGAAAATTCTGACTATAAGTTAAGTGACTTGATTAATTCAGCCACCTAAGGAGAGCTGGGACTTAAAGCTTGATCAAATCAATGAGGCAGAGCCTAGGCAATACTATCCAACACACTTAGAATTACTAGAGAATAAATCCTTATGATGGTTTGAAATGCAGATTTGAAAGTCAGTACCTAACTTAGGCCACCAGATGAGAAAATCCAAACTGACATCTGTGGAATGTTACCTTGTGTCCTCTGTCAATGTCAAGGAAATTTTTCCTGCACAGTAATGACCATTTATAGACTGTGAGTTCATGGTGAAGCCACTTCCTCTTGACATTGTCATAATGTAAGTACAAGATAATGAGTGGGTTCTAATGAGCCTGGCACTGTATCTGCCAGTGAATTTTTCTGCTTCCATTTGCATTTCTGTCTTTTTGTTGCCTTCCTAGATAATTAGATATTTGTTGGTCAACACAACAACTGGCTATTTGATAGCATCTAGTAACATTTCAGTTTATCAATTTATATTAAAAAACTAGAATCTGGTGAACTACAAGAATTTATCAGCCTAACAATCACACTGTGTCCTTGGAGGCCTTGGAAGCTGGATTGTAATCAGAGGGTTTCTTGAAGTACATGGAATCAGAACAAAGAGAGTTAGATAAATCAAATATTTAATGATGTCAGGTTAAGATGTCCTGCTTTATCCCATCTTCCCCAGTGGGGTGGGTCTGCTAGTGGGAGTGGAATACCCCAAGTGCAATACTCCAGACTGATTCCAAAGGATACTACAGAATTTTAAGTGACTCTTAGATCTGCCTTGAGAAATATAGACTATAATGAGAAAATATTTTTCTCTTCCATTTTTCCTCCCTCTGTTTGTACTTCCCCTTTCCTTTCCTTTCCTTTCCTTTCCTTTCCTTTCCTTTCCTTTCCTTTCCTTTCCTTTCCTTTCCTTTCCTTTCCTTTCCTTTCCTTTCCTTTCCTTTCCTTTCCTTTCCTTTCCTTTCCTTTCCTTTCCTTTCCTTTCCTTTCCTTTCCTTTCCTTTCCTTTCCTTTCCTTTCCTTTCCTTTCCTTTCCTTTCCTTTCCTTTCCTTTCCTCCCTCCCTCCCTCCCTTCCTTCCTTCCTTCCTTCCTTCCTTCCTTCCTTCCTTCCTTCCTTCCTTCCTTTCTCCCCTTTCTTTCTCTCTGAATTTTTCTTTCTCTGATTTCCTATTTCTGTTACAACTTTTTATACTACATTGACTGCAAATGTGAACCAAGAAACTATTAATTTTACAAGTCAGATAACATTTTTTCCCAGAAATGTAGAATTAGAAATTGTGAGAGCTGAAAGGACAGCTGAAAGTAATGAGATCCAAATAGATGTGCTTCATCCAAAGTTAATATAGTTACTGTCAGAGGAGGGACTAGAACTCAGAGTTTTTAAGTAACCATCATTTATCTTAATAATGACTAAATTTGTATGTTAGGGCAAATTATATTTTCTTGTATTAAAACCTTCTCTTTTCCTAAAAAAATATTCAGATGTTTCTGTGACTAAAGTTTTAGCTTGGAAGTTTTTATAAGCTGTCATTAAGGTGGGTCAAATGAGATTTAATTGTCTATGCTTTTCAATGAGGATAATTCATTAGATATGAGATTTTGAAACCAGAAAATGTAACAGAGTTTGTGCTGCCTGTCACCAATTCAGAGACAGAGATTAAATATTTATTGGTGTTTTATTCTGATGGCTGGCAATCTGGGGAGATGGGGGTTGAATTCCCAAAGCATCTCAACTCTTTCCCCAGCCAACCTTTTTTATAAGGGGGAGAAAAGAGTAGATAAAGGTTTTGGGATTTTAAGGGAAAGTTAATCAGATCATAGTCAAAGTTAATTGGATCATAGTCAGCAAAAGTTCCGTCCTTGAAGTACAGAGACTTTGCTTGCTGTCCCCTGGGGCACAAAGGCTGATCCCTCCCAGATAGTCATGTGGAGCTTTTCAGGTATTCCAGTTCCTGGAACAAAGCTTTTACTTGCATTAACCACTATGCCACTGACCATAAGCAAAGCCACCGTTATTCAAGCTAAAATTTTAACTCTTGAGTTCCCATTATCAACTTCAGAATTGTAGTTGCAAAATGTTATTACAAATTAATGATTTTAATAACTCTCTCTGCTTATTTGTATGTGCATATGTGTGTGTGTGTGTGTTAATGGAAAGCAGTCATTTTAATACCAACTTTGGGTGAACATTAAAGATTTCAAATGAAAAGACTGTGTAAACTTGTATTTCAGTAAATGTTGCAAATATTTTATGTTATTTAAGACAATGTATGATTATATCCTATTGTCACAAAAAGCCTCTTAGGCCTATAGCTTGCCTTGAATTTTCCCTGAAAGACCTACATGAAATGGTAGAAAATTCACTAGACTTTGGAACCAGATGGATTTAGGTTTGAACTGAAGCTTTGCTACTGAGTAGTTTGTGACCTTGAACAACTTGTTTAATCTCTTTGAACCCAGTGTATCATTTGACTATTGTAGGATAACCTGTTAACATATTGACATGTGTTTGTTTTTGTTGCTTTCCATCCCAAGAAGGATGCCTTTGCCTCATGATATTAATGATTTATTGCAGAAGTTGCAAGGCCCACCAAGACTTCTGGAAAATTGATAGAAGTTGGAACTTGGAATTGATAGGCAAGGGAAGCCTACCCTGGGAAAGATAAGAGAGGTTCACTCTCAGAGATAGGGCAGATGATGATGTTTTGCATAAGAGGTACAGGCTTGTGAAGGGCTAGTTCATGGACATCAGGAGAACTAAGAGCTATGGGCTGAGAAATTACAGGGAGCAATACATGTTCATGTTGGCCATGGATCAAAAGGAGGTGTAAAGCCAGTAGCCACGGCCACCATCACAGCCGCTTGGCCCATGCAGGTTCGCATTTGATTCAGACAGATGGTAATGAAACAATCGAGCCAAGAACTGGTAGGCCATTAGCTTTAATCCTAGCTTGCACCCGGCGGGCAAGAAATATACACAGTGGGAAAACACTTCCCTTTCCATTCAGGGCTCCCAAAGTCACTGACTTATCTGAGTTTCCTAGAATCAAAGGTTTCTACCTCACCAGACTTATTCATCTCTGTTCCCTATCTCCTTCTCTCTGCACAAACTCTGCACAAACTGGCTTCTCCTTCAGCACTCCGCCATCTTGACTGCCTCTTCTTTCCTCCACGTGGCCTTTCTCTGCTCTCCTCCAGCATGGGCTCCTCTGCCCCATTTTATAGTGTAGAAATCAAAAACCTTTAATTCAATATACAAACAAGGAAGTCTCTGATACAAAGTCACTTATCTGAGGCATAATGGGATTCCTTATGAGAGTGCACCACCCCACATCATGCAACAGTCAAGGATGTGGGGAAAAGCTTAGTTTTGAAAAGATCTTAGTATTAAAAGGGTGGGAAAGGCTTAGTCTTAAAACTAAGCCTTAGGTCAGGGGTCCCAAAATTTTTTACGCAGGGGGCCAGTTCACTATCCCTCAGACCATTGGAGGGCCGGACTATAAAAAAAACTATGAACAAATCCCTATGCACACTGCACATATCTTATTTTAAAGTAAAAAACAAAACGTGAACAAATATAACATTTAAAATAAAGAACAAGTAAATTTAAATCAACAAACTGACCAGTATTTCAATGGGAACTATGCTTCTCTCACTGACCACCAATGAAAGAGGTGCCCCTTCCGGAAGTGCGGAAGTGCGGTGGGGACCGGATAAATGGCCTCAGGGGGCCGCATGTGGCCCGTAGGTTGGGGACCCCTGCCTTAGGCTATAACGACCCTGCCTGCTTACAGCCTGTCCCCTACAGCCAATGTAAACTATAAGTGAGCAAACATATATATCATACTTACAAACTTATTTAACCAACAATACATAAAGCACTTAGAACATAATGGGCATGTGGAGAAATTATTAGCGATTATTATTTAAGATGCTTTTATTTATCACCAAAACAGTTTTCAATTCAAGATTGGTAGAGCTGGATCTGCTTCTTTTTCTCTTCTTAAGAAATAATTTTGACCCTGAATGGTTTGTTCAGTGGAGAGAGCACAGGCCTGGTGTATGGATGCCCCTGGTTCAATTCCTGGTCAGGGCACACATGAGAAATGACCATCTATTTTTCTACCCCCCTCTCTCCCCCTTCTCTTCTTCTTCCCCTCACACAGGCAGTGGTTCAATTGGTCTGAGTGTCAGCCTGGGAGCTGAGGAGAACTCAGCTGGTCTGAGCACATCAGCCTCAGGTGTAGACAGGGGTTGCTGGGTGGAGCCCAGTTGTTGCGCATGCGGGAGTCTGACTTACTATCTCTCCTCCTCTTACTTAAAAAAAAAAAAAAGAAATTACTTTATTTTTAAAGCAATTTGAGATGAACAGCCAAATTGAATGGTAGGTACAGAGATTTCCCCTATTCTCCCTGCCCCCACACATGCATTGCATAGCCTCCCCTATTTTCTTCATTTTTCAAACAAAGGACTAACAGTCCATGACATTGATCCCAGAATGCCAGAATTGGAAAGGTCTTATATTAAGGGGGGCTGGACAACAACAATAAATAGTCACCAAGATATGATGACTGAAGAAACTAGATGTTTATTTCTTACTTGCTCTGCAGTCTAGGACAGCCTGGAGTGACTGGCTGAGTCCTTTGCTCCACAGTATTTCCAGGACCCAAGCTGACAGTGGTTCTGCCTGTGTGACAGATAGTTACTAGGTTGCTCTTGGGCATCTGCAGCCCTGTCCCAGAGGGGAAAGGAACATGAAGGGAGGAGAACACATGGGGGGTTTTATGGGCCCCCTAGAAGTGACCCTCATTCTTTCATTCATATACCGTTGGCTGGAACTCAGTTAATAAGATCATATCTATATGCAAAAGAGGCTGGGAAATGCAGCCTAGCACTATGTCCAAGAAAGAGAAAAAGGGGTTTGATGTACAACTAGCAATCTCTGTTAAATCAGGGATTAACTGTTCTGGTCCAATTCCTCAGTTGATTATAGTTGTGGCCCTGTCCGGTTAGCTCAATGGTAGAGCATCAATCTGGTGTGTGGAAGTCCCAGGTTTGATTCCTGGTCAGGGCACACAGGAGAAGCAACCATCTGCTACTCCACCCCTCACCCCCCCCTCTCTGTTCTCCTCCTGCAGTCATGGCTCAATCAGCCTCCCACCCCCACCCTCCCGGGCTAAGGATGGCTTGGTGGAGCCTCCCCTCAGGCACTAAAAAAAAAAAAATACACTGCTCACAAAAATTAGGGGCTATTTTACAGCTTCATATACATTTTGAAATATCCCCTAATTCTGCTTATAAAAATTAGGGGATATTTTATAGCTTTGTATTCATTTTAAAATATCCCCTAATATAGCTCAATTGCGAGTGGCCCCAGATGGGCGTTGCTGGGTGGATCCCATTCAAGGCGCATGCGGAAGTCTGTTTCTGCATCTACCCTACTCTTACTTAAAAAAAAAATCTCTTTATTTAGAATACAGTAAACTTCTAACTAACTCTTCATATCTCTCACAAGACATTTTCAAAATATCATCAGATATATGTTTTTTCCTATAACTTATTTATAATGGTAAAATCTACTAAACACAGGAAATCAAATTTAAGTTGGCTTTATTAAGCACTGTTATTTGGTGACAGCTATCAGCTATATCCGATGTAACTTTACTCTCACTGCTTGACTCCCATGCGTGTCCCTCCCCCCCACCCTCTAAACATGATGTAAAATTAAACATTCCTTGTCTTTATTCTAAATTGCATATTACCAACTAGCAAGCATATAAGCAACGAGGTAAGACTATGAATTTACATAAGGAGTCTATTCATATACTATCCAAAAGAGGGTCCGGTGCAGAACGTTATTCATTTTCTACACTGAACGGCCTTTCCACCATGGCAACAGCTAAGATGGAGAATATACATAAATCTGAATATACATAGAGATGAGACTTGATTAAATTTTTACGAAGGGACTTACATACCTTTCCCACAAAGTAGAAGACATTAAGTGGTACTTCAACTCTAAAGCTTGGATGCATGAACTTGAAAATGATTTTTAAGAGTCATCTTGGATTATTTCTTGAAAGGTAGTCCTTGGGGGAGTTTTTAATGTTTATTTTATTGATTTTAAAGAGAGGAAGGGGAAGAGAGAGAGAGAGAAGAGAAGAACATTGATCTGTTCCTGTATGTGCCCTGTCCGGGGATCAAACGGGCAACCTCTGTGCTTCAGAACAACGCTCTAACCAACCAAATTGTGTGGTCAGAGCTGAGTTGGAACATTTTTAATGAAATACTTCAATTTCTTAAAACTTACAATTGAAGACATTTCTAGAGTACTATTATAGGAATTTATGGTCTACTCCTTTTTAATGAAACCCCTTAAGAACCATGGCTGACAGACCATAGGCAGACTAGACAGACACGGGATCTTTTTAGTAACGCCCTTCCTCAGTGGTTGCACAATTATATACTTTATTGGTTCAGTCATTGATGTATTGATTTAATTAAGATTCATTAAATGCCTAGCATTTGCCAGGCACTGTGCCAAGATTAGCAAGGTGGGTACTCAAAGGTCCCCGGAACACAGACATGTTAAACATTCTGATGGCCCCAAAACTACAATTGAGGCATTTGCAAAAGTGCTTTTGAAGTTCAGTGAGGGAGGGATTCCTTTTCTCAGGAGAGAAGAACAGGCTTCTCAGAGAATGGTAAGAAGGAATTTACCTGGTGGAGGGAACAGCAGCTGGCGAGGTGTTTGGGGACTGGGGAGTTTTGTGGCTAGTTCCTAGGGCATGTATTGGAGGAAGTGATAGGAAGCAACAAGAGATGAGGATGGGAAGACTGGGTAAATTTGTTAAAAGCCTTTCATATAATTTTAAAAACTTGTTTTACCATGCAGTCTAGGGAGGTGAGGAACTGTTTTAAACATAATGAATTCTAGGTTAATTTATTAATGCAGAAAATACTAACCACCCACTCAGTATTAACTGCTTGGTCTTGGAAGTATAACAGAATCTGATGCATGACCAGCCCATAAGGAACTTGCAGTCTATTGAGTGGTTGCCACCAGTGGAGATGCCTCTAAGGTTTTGGGGAAAGGGCTTTAATTGCCATCAACCCCTTCCAAATTCACTTCACCATTAGCATCATCATTGTCTTTGATGTGGCTGATGGAAGTTTTCTCAATCTTACTTTAAAGATGTTTTAGCAAATACTGCTATAAGATAAAACCTATATAAAACACTGTCTTTAGTACAGAAGCAAGAAAAGACCCCTGTCCACCCTTTCAGATAGTCCCCTTCCCCCACACATGCCCTGTTGTGGAAGTCTGGAAGCAGAGCAGCCAACAATGACAAGTTTTACTGTATACTGAGGCAAAGTGCCCTACTAGGTGTGTACTGAAGGACACACAGACACAAGCCAATTGTTACAGCATAAGGTGGGATGTGCAGAAGGTACGTGCAGAGGCTCTTTTGTGGGTACTTAATGTGTGTGGCAAGGGGAGGCTCCCTGAAGGAGCTCAAGCCAATGCTGAGTCATAGGGAGTGAGGTGACCTTGGCATAGAGGACAGGAAATGGCATTTCTAGCAGAGGGCTTGCCAGGGGCAGGAGTAAGATTTGGTTTGACCGGAGTGTGTTTCAAGTGTTTCAGACTGACTGCTGTTTGTTCTGTGGAGGAGAGGTTGGAGGCTGAGGAATGGAGAATGAAATGGTCACCTTGATGAATAAAATTGTTGAGGAAAGTGTTTAGACTCATCTGACCAGCATCTTTGATAACCCTCTGGTGGATTTAAGTGAGTTGTGGACAGAGAAAGGGAGCCCACATTGATTGACTCAGCACAACTTTCTCTCATAAGTTTATGTTCTTGCTCCAAAGAATCTCATAAAACAATGAAGGTCATGACCCCAGTATAAACTGCCAAATAATTCTTCGGCTACAGTCTACTTTTTAAGGGTTGTTGGCATGTTCTTTTCTGACCTGCATGTCCTGGTCTGAGAGGTTGAGTGTGCCGTGTTTGAGCCGGGTTGATTTCCCTCAGACCAAGTGGACCATCCAGGTTAGTAAGAGACCAATTTTTATTGGATCTGAGGGTCTGAACCTGGGAACTTAGGAGAAACGTGTTGAATAAAAACAGATGAAAAATATAAGCAGGCATGCATGATTTTAAAAGATGGAAAATGGCCTTGCCCCCATTTAATTTTTCAGAGGAAGCAATGAAAGCTGAAGGTTAAAGGTTCTGGAAGGGCAATAGCATTTCAGCTGACCAGACAAGGTTTCTCTGAGTGCCATGGGCCACTAGCTCTCCCTTCATTGGGGTTACCAGGCACATACTCACTCTAGGAGTGGGAAGCATCTTCTTATACTTGCCCTGGCCACAGTATAGTCTAACCTTTTTTTTTTTCCTTTCTTTTTTTAAACCAAAGCAAGCCTAGACCAAGAGTTTACCTCTAGGAGTAAAAAGAAATGTGGTGAGAACTGTTCTTAATTTTATCATCAACTTTCCTAAATACAGACATTTCAAAATGTCCTAACCCAACCCTGTCTTCCTGCAGTTTTTCTTTGCCTTCCGATATTCACTGACCCTATCAAACATTTGTGGGCCGTGGGCCTGATTCTGTGTCTTTGACTCCTGCTCCTGCCAAAAGCAATTCCTAAATCAAGAGTAAAATTTTGAATTAGATATCCCTGAGTGATGTACTTTTGTTTTCACACCTGGAGAGAAAGTGTTTCATTAGGGTTTGGAGAATTAGCTAAAAACTCTGTTGGTCCCTGGTTAAAGGAGGTCTACTGCCTAGGTCTTACCCCACAGCCACTTGCCTACCTGGGAAAGCTGCTTCAGTCTTTTTTTTCTGGGAAGAAGACTAGGTGAGATCAGGCAGTACTAACAGCACTTGTCCCTTTCTTCTGACACAGAAAGCTTCCATGCCTTCTCATCTTATTTTGGCCCCACTGAGGTAGAGTAGCCTCCCACTGGTTCAGCCTGATCAAGACACTCACCCCAGCCTCCAGCCTGAGCCTCCCAGCCCCAGCTAAGATTTGAACTCGTGGTCCTGTGGTCCCGAGAGCAGGATGGATTAATGCTCCAGGCTCCCACACTGACTCTATCAAAGCTTTCCTCCGCATATTTCCATTATGTGAACGGCTCTGTTAACCAAACCTATTATCTTTCCCCCTTGGTTTTCAAGTTGAGAAAGGGAAAGCAACTTCTTTAATGGCCCACAGATTGATGATTAACATTTTACATGTCCCTGCTGCTAAGTAAAAGAACTGCTTTGTGGACAGTGAAAATGCCTAGGAGAAGGAAGCGGGAGTCAACTTGGTTTATTAAGTTGTGCTGCTTCGTTAATCACAATCTTGCTTTATGGCGGTGCTTAAATGCCCATCCATTGTCCTTCTTGGGAATGGGGAGATCAAACACAGTGCTTTTAGTGCACCTTTGACATCTGGCATAGCAGCCGGCTCTCTGTGATATTGCTCTCAAGCAGTGTGGGGATCTGCATTGACTGTGACCACGCTGGCCCTTCTGATTTAAGCTTCTGCAGAGGGCAATGAATTACCTTAAAGGAGCTCCACTGCACAACTCTAAGTTTTATGCCAGACCCCTGCCAGCTTCCCCACTTTATGAGTATGAACAATCAGACAATTGAACTGATTTGACTTTGCCACTCCCGGAGTTTCATTGCCTTGAACCTGGGGTTGTAATGATGGCAATGCCATGCTAAGTGCTGCTCTGACTAGCAGCAGTGCCCGCTGCCCATTCAAGTAGGGCACCCATCCTTGTTAGCTGAAAACTGCTCTGATTTGCAGCAAGGGGGAAAATAGATCCCATGCAATCAGATTAACTCAACTCTGAATGTTATTTTCATTTAACACTATGGAATACGGCAGTGTCCCAATTCTTCTTCCCCAACGGAGCCTCATAGCACTGGTGCAGAAGGCACCTGCCAAGTGTGGTACAGACTGCATACTCTCACTCATATAAACTCACACATGCGATACACCTGTGCATCTAGTTGCAGACAGGCTTGGGCTCAGTGAGCATTGTCTAAGAAAGGTCCAGGCATAATCTGAGAGTGAGGACTTGTAATGCTTACATTTCATGTCAGTACACACTCATTTTAGCTTCGTGTGTGAAACTGGAGACAAGCATGAAGGTTTTGTTATTGTACACTTTCTGAGGCAGAGAACATATTCTTTTCAGGTCATATATGTAATGCAAACATCTCCTAACATCCTTGGAAAATACTGTTACTGAATTTGGAAGAACAATCTAAGGCTCATAATAAAAAACTTAAAATTTGCAGTGAAGAACCTCAAAGAAGGTACAAGCCACCCACTCTTTTACCATTTAGAGATCCCTATTAAAACTTTGTCCAAGCATCTCTTTCTCTGTATAAATGTGCACTGATTGATTGCTTCATTCATTCATTTTGCCATCATTTGCAGCAGTATAGAAAATGAACACACACACACACACACACACACACACACACACACACTCTTTAAACAAAAGATCTCAAAAACTCCCTGGGGTATCAGTCTCTTATGTTCAAATACTTGCTTGATATTGATTCCTAGACTTGAAGTCTAGTAGACCTCTGAAGTGATTTAATACCTTTGTTCTTGATGTCCCCCCAAATCTATTTCTCCCACAGTCTTTACCATGTCAGAAAAATTTGGAGTCATCCTTGATTCCTCTTGTTTGTTTCACTGGATGTTCTTGTCGTCTGTGAATATCCAGTTAATTCACCAGTCCTCTCAGCCCTATCTGCAAAATATATTCAGAACCTGATCCCTCTTACCTTCTCCAGTACCGTTGCTGCTCACCTGGCTTATTACACTAACCTTCATATTGGTCCCCCTAACTGCTGCATGCAATTTGGATGAAACCATACCTTTTAAAATTGTCACATGCTTTTATGTCCTTCAAAAATGTGATAGTGAGGTATTTTGGGAAGAGCAGATAATTAGAACCAGATCAGTCTGGATGTGAATCCTAGTTGTGTTGATTACTGGTGTGCGGCTTTGGAAAATTTACTCTTATTTTCTGAGTCACTTTGTTCTTTTGTCTATAAAGCAGGGCTAATAATATCTACCTCCTGGAGCTCTCATGTAGATTAAGATCATTCGCAGTAAGCAACTAGCAACAAGCTGACATACAGCAAGTGCTGTGTAATCGTTTGTTCTCCTGCTCCATCTCATTCATTCGGTTGGGATAATGTCCAACTCCTTCCCATGGCATACAAGGCCGTTACAGTTGTGACCCAGTGTTTTTAGGCTAGGCATCTCTACTCTTCCCTATATATCCCATGCTTCAGCTACAGGAAACAGCTCATCTTTCCCCAACGCACCCTTCTTATCCCTTCCCAAACACATATTCAAAACACCCAATTCACCTCTCTAATATCTTCATGTCCCACTTTCATACCCACTTGATTTATCAGATGTGTGACTCTGACAATACTATTATGCCATTTTTCCAGCCCACCAAAGAATTTGCACTGTACCTATAGTAATGTCCAAACTTCCTAATGTAGCTTAAAAGTGCCCTCCATCTCTCCGGATGCCTCTCATGGTATTCTCTCCTTATACTTCCTCCTCTTGCTGCCCCCGCTGCCTGGAGTAAGGAAAGAAGTTACCTTACACTCTCTCTGATGGCTAAATCTTACTCAGCTTTTTAAAAAATGCTAATACTCCTTGCCTTGGCTGAGTTGCTCAGTTGATTAGAGTGTTGTTCTGATAGGCCAAGGTTGCGGGTTTGATCCCTACTCAGGGCACATATAAGAATCAACCAATGAATGCAGAAGTATGTGGAACAATAAATTGATGTTTCTCCTCTATCTCAAATCAATCAATAAAAAACTTAAAAAATAAATGCTATTATTTCTTTATTGATTATAATTTATATATAGTCTAATGTATAATCTTAAGCATACACACTGATGAATTTTGACAAATGCGTATACTTATATAACCAGTGGTAGGATTCAAATAATTTAACAACCAGTTCTCTGCCCTAATGACCGTTTTAAGTATAAAAAAAAGATATACCAAAGGTAGTTTATTATTTCATGCATTTAATTAGTTAAATAAGAACAATAAAAGAGGTACACAAAACTAGATTATGTTATAAGAGTTCTAAAATATTAATGAAAAAATATTAAATAATACCTGACAAAAAACAATAAAGCTGTTACTTAAGATATTTCTATATTGCTTCTTGATTGACGGCCTCACTTCCTACTGAAGTAACAAATGCGAGGGAATTAAAATGTAGTATTTCATCAAAGGTATAATGAATTTTATGAAATAAATAAATAAATATTACAAGCCTAGTTCCATCAAATTCTTTTCACCTGTGGATGGAATGAATATTACTATGAGTGCTTAGAATAAACTGTTGTGCAGATGAACATTAAAAAAGAGTGAGGGATGTAAATTTATGATTTCCATATTGGGCGGCTGCCCAGGCACCCACCTTAGAGAGAACCGTGATAACAAGTGCCATTTTAACAACCAGTTTGCCGATCTCAACAAAAAATTAGGTATCGGTTCTATTAAACCTGTGTGAATCGGCTGAATCCCACCACTGCATATAACCTTGGATCAAGATACAGAACATTGCCATCACTCCAGAAAGATTTCTCATGACTCTGGCTCTGTCCAGTCAGGCCTCTGCCATGATACTGACTTCTATTATTGTGGATTATTTTTTTGGCCATTCCTGAACTTTTTTCAGTGGATCCACAGAGTATCATACCCTTTTGTCTCTGACTTGTTTTTACTCAACATATTTTTGAGACTTATCCGTGCAATTGTGTATACAAAAAGCTCATTCATTTTATCACTACACATGAATTATTATACATAATGGAATCTCATAGTTTTAATTTGCATTTTCCTGGTCCCAAATAATGTTAACTAACTTTTCTTATGCACAATAGCTTATTTCTCTTTTAAAGCAATGATTTTCAAACTGCAGGTTTAGTCTAATAAACAGTCATGAAATCAGTTTAGTTGGCTGTGATTTACATTTTAAAGGCAAAATAAAATAAACAGGATAAAGTATAATAGGAAGTCACACGTGGAAAAGATAAGTAGTGTTTTGGGCAACCTGTTTTTCAGTTATTTGTATGAATGTGTGTGTGTGCACATGTGTGTATACTGATGGCATTTATGTCATTTGTGAAAAGAGTTTGAAAGCAATTGATTTAAATTTGAATTAATGGAGGCACTCACTGGGCATAAAGAAAGTTAGGGGATGGCCTGGGCTAGGGGCATGAGCAAACAGAGAATAAACATCATACCTTTCTCTAGGTAAGTCGGTTTCTATGCATTAGGTAAAGCAGCCACCTCTCCCCACCTTGTCAGATGGTCTCATGGAGATGAACTTTGTCAATCAGCTTGGCCTTAGCTCTTGGTTCTCAAAGCTTTGTGGTTTCCCAAGCCACCTTCTTTGTTCTTGGTGCCACCTAGTACGAAGTATGCAGAACTGTGTTCTGCAAGTGTTCTAAAGGGGAGGACTACATCAGCATGTAGGTACAGGTTGATTGGAAGCTGGATTCAGAGGACAGCAGGGAAAGCACATAGTTAAGCCCCTCCCTGGGAGAAACTGGGAAATTAATGTGGTTTTTTTTTGTATTTTTCTGAAGCTGGAAACGGGGAGAGACAGTCAGAC
The DNA here is from genome assembly GCF_036850765.1 of Saccopteryx bilineata. Classification (NCBI taxonomy): domain Eukaryota; kingdom Metazoa; phylum Chordata; class Mammalia; order Chiroptera; family Emballonuridae; genus Saccopteryx; species Saccopteryx bilineata. The sequence continues at coordinate 53,548,043 of NC_089491.1, forward strand.
AGATTCCCGCATGCGCCCAACCGAGATCCACCCGACATGCCCACCAGGGGGCGATGCTCTGCCCCTCCGGGGCGTCGCTCTGCTGCGACCAGAGCCACTCTAGCGCCTGAGGCAGAGGCCAAGGAGCCATCCCCAGCGCCCGGGCCATCTTTGCTTCAATGGATCCTCGCTGCGGGAGGAGAAAAGAGAGACAGAGAGGAAGGAGAGGGGAGGGGTGGAGAAGCAGATGGGCGCTTCTCCTATGTGCCCTGGCCGGGAATGGAACCCAGGACTTCTGCACGCCAGGCCGACGCTCTACCACTGAGCCAACAGGCCAGGGCCGAAATTAATGTTTTTGCCTGTTCCTTCTGTGATTGGCCTGGGTGTGTAGTTGTAGGAGTGTAATCCTGTCCCCCAAGAACTGCTTCTTTGTTTGCCATAGTCCTACGGGATTCATGGATGCAAGCCCCATTGGTCCTCGAAGCCAGGAGATCCAAGAGCCTGTCCCAGCTGCAGAAACTGGGACACATGTGAGTTCAAGCTCCTTGCAGGGTGCCCCTCGGGATTTGGAGTGGGCTCTCTGGTCTGGGGAGGACGGCAGTCAGCCCCCGTTGGTTTTCTTATTTGCCTGATGTCAGGTATTGCTCAGCTATTTTCTAGATTTCTGAAAGGGGACTTGTTCTGCATGTAGCTGTATATTTGGTATGTCCACGGGAGGGCAGAAGTCAGGAGACTTCTATGTCACCATTGTAGATTAAAAAAAATTTTTTTTTCATGTATTGAAAGAGGGAGAGAGAGAGAAGCATCAACTCATTGTGCCAGGATGATGCTTTATCCACCGTGCCACCCGCCAGGGTCCAAGTGACTTATTTTTATGAGTTTTTCTTACTGCTCTGGAGGCCAAGGCAGAGGACAGGCAGGAGAGGCTGGCTCCTGTCTTCCAGGTGTGCTGGGCCAAGGGGCTGCATCCGTTGCACTGAAGCTCCCACTCTGGCAGCTAGTTAGCATTTCAGATGGTTTTTATGGAAGTTTGATATGAATCAAAGCTAGAAATTCTTTTAAATATTTTATGAGTGGTTGGTTACATTACAACTTTTTAAGAAGAACATTTTAAGCCTATATTTATCTTATTAATAATACCAAAATTAAAACAATTAATTCTGATTCTTCTTTATAGATGATAAGTTCAGTATCTTTGCTTTAAAGATATGCATCTCCTTTTTTTAATCTTTATTAATTTTTTCTGGGGTTCTGCACTGTATCACTTGAAATAAAAACTTTTTTTAGTGTTCAATGTTGTAATAATAAAGAAATAATTATTTAGATTAATCAATTAACGTTTGTAATTATGTTTAAATATTAAAGGCAGTGTAGTGTAAAGGCTAGGAGTGTGACATTTGGAGCCAGAATGCTGGGGTTCAAATGCTGGCACCGCCTCTTGTCAGCTGTATGAGTTTGATCAGGAAGTAAACTTCTTTATGTCTCCCCTTCCTGACTGGAAACGGAGCGTCATAATAGTAGCCACTTCACTGGTTTGCACAAAAAGATTTAAATGAATTACAATAACACCCAGGAGAATGTCCAGCCTATATCGAGCACTATTAACTATTATTATTATTATTATTATTATTATTATTACTTTGTCTTTCCTTTGTGTTTGGCTCATCCTTCAGTGTTTGGTAAATGTCTTTGAAAAGTGTGTTCTTTATCCAGGAAATGTGTATAGTTGCTGCATTTTTTTTGTTTGTTTTTGTTTTTTGTTTTGCAATCTTGCATCTTTGAATATGACTTTTTGTATTTTCACTTAGGAGAAGACTTTGGTGGAGTATGGGATTTGGGGGTAGTAATGTTTTGTTTTTTCCCTAAAATCTGATAAATAACATTTTATTGTCTTCTAGCATTTATTGCTGCAAAACTCAATGCAATTTCTGTCCCTTGAAGGTGAATTATCTTTTTGGACTAATTAACTAATTTAATAAATATTTATTGTGCTGATTCTATGCATAATTTACCACTCTATGCTCTAGGTTTATAGCAGTGAACCAAATCTTGTGAAGGTGAGAAACTAATTGGGGTGGAGGTAGAGGGAAGACCATGACCCAGTTACCCAGAGTTAGCTAAGGGGACAGGCCCGAGGGAGCAGTGCCCAGAAGACTACCTTCACTTCTTTTTTTTTTTTTTTTTCTGAAGCTGGAAACGGGGAGGCAGTCAGACAGACTCAGGCACGTGCCTGACTGGGATCCACCCAGCATGCCCACCAGGGGGCGATGCTCTGCCCATCTGGGGCGTTGCTCTGTTGCAACCAGAGCCATTCTAGCACCTGAGGCAGAGGCCATGGAGCCATCCTTAGCGCCCGGGCCAACCTTGCTCCAATGGAGCCTTGGCTGTGGGAGGGGAAGAAAGAGACAGAGAAGAAGGAGAGGGGGAGGGGTGGAGAAGCAGATGGGTGCTTCTCCTGTGTACCCTGGCCAGGAATCGAACCCTGGACTTCTGCACGTCAGGCCGATGCTCTACCACTGAGCCAACCGGCCAGGGCTTACCTTCACTTCTGACACCAATTTTAAGTTTGGGGTATGCTCAAAACCACTCTCAGATTTGATAATTTGCCAGAAGCACCCACAGAACATGCTATAAGCTATTATACTCATGGATATGGTTTATTACAGGAAAAAGGATACAAATTAGAACCAGACAAAGGAAGTAAAGCACAGGATAGAGTCTTAGAGGGGTCTAAGTAGCAAGCTTCTCCTTGCTGCTCCCCTTAAAATCATTGTAGCATTACCTTCCCTGACCTTGATGTGGGACAATACATGTATATTATACCAATCAGGCAAGCTTCCCTGAGCCTTCAGTGTCTGGTATTTGCTGCGCTCAATCACATACTGCCCACCTAGCTGTCTTTTAGTCTCTAGCCCCTCTGGAAGTCAGATCTGACATGGCATGGCCCAAAGCCTCCATCATAAATCACAGTGTTAGACTGTCTAGTGATGAAAGCCTCCAGTCAAAGATCCTTCTATTAAGCAGGATATTCCAGAGGTCTGGAGATCATTTCTCAGAAAACAAGGGCAAAAATCCAGATATCATTTTGGGTGAAGGTATTTTTTTTTTCTTTCTTTTTAAAGATTTTATTTATTGATTTTATAGAGAGAGGGTGAGGGGAGCGAGAAGCATCAACTCATAGTTGCTTTGCTTTAGTTGTTCATTGATTGCTTGTTGTATGTGCTTTGCCTGGGCAAGCCTATACTTTCATACTGGTGACCTCAGCATTCCAGATCGACACTTTTTCCACTGTGCCACTACAGGCCAGGCTGAGATTATTTCTTTAAAACACACCAATTAATACACAACGAATGCAATATAGAATAATGAAGCAGAGGAAGGGGGACAGAGAGGAAAGTGGAGGTGGTTCCCTTTGTAGAGAGGGTGGCAGGGAAGGCATCTCCTGAAGCCAGGTGGGAGACTAGGAGTCGGTCATGGGGACATTGCAGGAACAGCATTGCAGACAGACGGAACTGCAAGATCAAAGGCACCTAAGTGGCACACTGTTGGAAAGGAACAGAAAGGAGGTCTTTTAGTTAAAGAGGAGTGAGCCCAGTGTAGGCATTGGGGGAGAGGAAGTGAGTGGCTGGAGAAAACATCAAGAGAGGGGGTAGGAAGGCAGATCCTATCATTCTTATATGTTTTGAATTTTAACTCTCAAGGAGACAGGAAGTCACTAGAAGAATTTGAGTAGAGAAAAGACATGCTATGACTTGAGTTGTGAAAGGTTTGGCTCTTGGTCCTGGGTGGAAAAGAATCTGCAGGGACAAAAGCAGAAGCAGGGAGCTCGAATAAAAGTCTAATGCGACAGTGAAGGGCAGAGGGGAAAGTCCTTGGAAAAAGTTAATAAAAAGCACAGCTGTCTGTATAGTTAAATTCTTCTACCAACTGCTGACATTTGTAGCTCTCCCCACCTCAAACTTCCCAGAATCCAACCTGTCAGAAGTTTGTTCATTTTATAGGATTTTTAAAAAACGGTAACTTTCTGCTTTTGTCTATATTATTTCTTTCTTCTAATTTTATTTGTGTTTATCTTATATTACTTTTTTGAGCTGAAAGTTAGTTTTATTTTCTAAAACATGTAGATTCAACAAAGTTCCACTTGGTTGCATCCCATAAGTATGGGTATTTGGAGCTCACATTATTTTTTATTTCTAAGTTATTTGTAATTTAAGTTTTGATTTTCTCTTTAATCCAGGAATTACTTAGAAGTTTATTTTTAAATTTCTAGGGGCTTTAATTCTTTTTTAGTGGTGCTGGGAATCTTTATTTTGTTGCTTTATTTTTAATTTTTCCATTGTGGTAAGTAACTTCTTTTAAAATTTTATTGAGAGATTCTTTGTAACTCAATATACAGTCAATTTTCATGAATGTTCCTTGTGTTTGAAAATAAAGTGCATTCTTTGTTTATTGGGTACAGAGTTGAATACTTATCTCTTTGATCAAACTTATTAACTGTATTATTAAAATCTTCCCTAAATGTTTTTGGGAAAAAAAATCTGTTTGATCTTCTAGGATCTGAGCTCTGTGTGATTTTTGTCCACTGTGGATTTTTCAATTTCTCCTTGAAACTATCACTTTGCTTTATATAGTTCAAAACTACACTGTTAGGTATATAAAAAGTAGATGACAATGACATTTTACAGGTGGAGTTGTAACTTTTTAAAAATACTAAATAGTCCATGCTATAATTCTCTTGAATTTTATTTTGTCTGATTATTATTTCTACATTATTAAATATATATATATAAAATTTTCTTTTATTAATTTTTAGAGAGGAGAGAGAGAAGGGGGGGAGGGAGGAGCAGGAAGCATCAACTCCCATATGTGCCTTGACCAGGCAAGCCCAGGGTTTTGAACCAGCGACCTCAGTGTTCCAGGTCAATGCTTTATCCACTGTGCCAGCCACCACAGGTCAGGCCCAAATATATATATTTTTTGTTGATATTTATCTAGGGCAGCTTTTTTCACTTCTTTATTTTATTTTAATTTAATTTTATCTTATTTTTTGGTAGAGAGAGAGAGAGACAAAGAGAGGGACAGATAGGGACAGACAGACAGAAAGGGAGAGAGATGAGAAGCATCAATTCTTCACTGTGGCACCTTAGTTGTTCATTGATTGCTTTCTCATATGTGCCTTGATTTGGGGAGGGGCTACAGCAGAGCCAGTGACCCCTTGCTCAAGCCAGCGACCTTGGGTTTCAAGCCAGCGACATTTGGACTCAAGTCAGCAACCTACACTCAATCTGGTGAGCCTGCACTCAAGCCAGATGAGCCTTGTGCTTAAACCAGCAACCTTGGGGTTTAGAACATGGGTCCTTTGTGTCCCAGTCCAACTCTACCCACTGTGTCACTGGCATCTCCCTTATTTATTTATTTATTTTTCCTTTTTTTCCACAGAGACAGAGAGAGAGTCAGAGAGAGGGATAGACAGGGACAGACAGACAGAAACGGAGAGATGAGAAGCATCAATCATTAGTTTGTCGTTGCGAATTGCGACACCTTAGTTGTTCATTGATTGCTTTCTCATATGTGCTTTGACCACGGGCCATCAGCCAACCGAGTAACCCCTTGCTCGGAGCCAGCGACCTTGGGTCCAAGCTGGTGAGCTTTTGCTCAAACCAAATAAGCTCGCACTCAAGATGGTGACCTCGGGGACTTGAACCTGGGTCATCGGCATCCCAATCCGATGCTCTATCCACTGCGCCACTGCCTGGTCATGCTCACATCTTTATTTTTATCTGTCAATTTATTTTAAAGCTCTGTTTTAATATTTTATATACACACACACTTTTATAAAAGCCTAATTTTGCCTCTGTCTTTAAAAAGGGGAAATCTATTACAAAGTATTAGTATGCATAAACTTATTTTTGAGTCATTTTATTATTTGTTTTCTGCATATTATCCTTTCTATTATTTCTTTTCTTCTTTTTCCTCCAGAAATGCTATGTGTCATGCCTTTTTTTCTTTTATTCATAAGCGTTTATCATTTTGTTCATATAGGTTCTGTATTTTATTGTTAAATTTGTTCACTGGAACTTTATAGTATTTATTACTGTAATGAACAAGAGTTTTTTCATTTTATTTCTTACTGAGATAGTATTTTAAAATGTAGATTTTCACATATTTATTATTCATGCAACTATCTAATTAAAATATCTTTTTAATTTGAATGCATAAACATAGATTTTTGAAAAATAGTCTTTTGGATTTTCTAGGTATTCAATTATGTTATTTAAAATATAAAGATGAAGTGTTGACCTGGAATACTGAGGTCGCTGGTTTAAAGCCTTGGGCTTGCCCGGTCAAGGCACATACAGGAGTTGGTGCTTCCTGCTCCTCTCCACCTTCTCTCTCTCTCACTCTCTTGCCCCTTCTCTAAAATTAATAAAATCTTAAAATATATAAATGATTTTGTTTCTTTTTTCCTAATTTTTGTACTGATTATCTAAATCTCTTTATTAGTTATACATGGTTTCCTTCTATTCATATATTAATTAGAATTTTTATTATAAATAACTTTTTGGCAGTTATTAGTAAAACTGTAAATACTTCTCCTTTACTTGATTCTAATATAACATTTATTTGAACCCTAACTTTTTAGGTGTGACACTTAATTTATAGCATTTAAGAAGCATTTTATTTTGGCACTGCTGATGCATGTAAAAATGGGGTAATATTATGTAATGTGATATGTAATTTATTATTGTGGTAGAATTTGTTTTAATAACTTTATGAATCACCTTAATCTTCAGTCTCTTAAAATCTGAAGGAATTCTTTCTATTTCTTATTTATACTTTACTTCATTTTATGGTGGAAAATTGTACTCTATAGTTGAATTTTGGAAATGCACTTACAAATATTGATGATCTCTCTAATACTGGTTTTTCCTATAACGGGCTGTTGTGATGCTCAAATGAATAAGTGTGAAAGACATTGTAAGATGTAAAGAAGTCTATAATGGTTAGTCACTGTTACTAGAGTGGGTACTCAGTTAATATGTGTTAATTTTATTTGACACCTAACTTGGCCACCTTCACCTCATATTAGCTTTTTCAATGATCTATGTCCTTTTCAAAAGGAATATGTGATCCTGTGGGAATTATTTACAGAAAAATGAGTTACAACATACAGCTTCTTTTTAATGGCAGATGTTGGGATTTTTCTTTTTTCCTGCTGGTTTTGACAACACATCTGTGGAATACCTGCATCCCAATGGTCGTTTTGGTCAAATACAAAGCTGAGCAGATGCTTGCCAAGCCTCAACCACCTGGCAGGCCTTTGTTGTCTTGGCAAGAGTCTCCACACTGGGAAATCTGAGGGACACATTTCATCCCAGCTGAAGGCAGAATTATGAGTTGATGATTTACTGTGAGACCCAAGCTTTATTGTAGGCATCATTTGAAAAACTTGGGGATTTGCATCTATCAGGCATAGAGACCAGGAGCCAGGAGGTGAATAATAGTCCAAAGCTGTTTTACCACCTGGTGAGGCTGCATTTCAAATCCAATGCAGGTAGAGTTGCACTCATTAACAAAAGGCAATTGGTAAGCTGGCATAAACCTAGCCAGAGTCTGTGCCTAGTAGGGCACTGTCTCCTCCGAGAAAAGAGGGGACTTTGGGAAAATGCCCTCTGGTTTCTAGGCTCCAGAAATGAGAAACAATGCATTTCTGCTGTTAAGCCACCCAGTTTGTGGCACTTTGTTATAGCAGCCCTGGCTGACTCACGTACTGATGATTGGCATGGTGTCTGGTCATAGTAGGTGCTTAATAAATAAGAATTGATTGAATTAATAAACAGAAGGCCCTTCCCATGGGAGGCTTCTTTGTTCTAGTCTTCATAATCACTGTGTATTTCTTTATGATCCAAACCTTGAAGTCAGTAAAGTCTCTTCTTTGGTGCCTGGTTTGGAACAGAATGATTTTTGCTGAAGCTGAGACCTCAGAAACCTGGCACTCAGATCTCTACCTTGTAAACATTTTTGAAGTAAGGAATTATGAAGAGCCTGAAATATGAGTTTGAACCCAAAGGAGGAAAAGTAGAGAGGGAAAACTAGATGAATAGCTAAAAAAATGTGTCTTCCACGACAGGCATGGCTCTATTCTTCACACATCAGTTTTCAGACCAGGTATTTTTCTCCATGAGTCAATATGCACAAAACCCATGTGTATTAAGCATGTCTTTTTATTCTGGTGCCTTGACACCTGGGGACTGCTAAACTTGGAAAGACTAAGTACTACCCCTCCCAAGGCTATCCAATTTCTGTAGGTAGTAAAGACCAGCCTGGGAGTGCATGTTTCAAATGCAAACCAACCAATGCAGAGCCTGTGTTCCAACCACCTCCTGTATTGGACTCTCACACTATATATCACTACCTCCCCAGCTTAATTACCCCAAGGCCAGGTACCACACAACTAGAGGTTGTCTTTACAAACTAACCAATTCAAAATCTGCTCCCCCAGCCTCACCTCTTTTTTCTCATGGACACCACAGTGAAAGCTCTTGCCAGGTTTCCCCCGCTCCTGCCTCTTGACCGGCTCTGGTGTTTTCCACGTGGCTCTGTGTGGCATGGTGCTGTGCACTCTCCTCTTAGGAGCTGTCAGGAACAAACTCTCTTTTTCATGGTAATCGTCCCCTGATCTGTTGGCCTCATCATACTTGAATAATAATAATAATAAAACCTACATTTTATTTCACTTATTTGATTTTTTTCTTTTTTATTTGATTTACTGGGGTGACATTATTTAATAAATTATACAGGTTTCAGGTGTACAATTCTATAACACATCATCTGTATATTGTATTGTGTGTTCACAACCACAAGACAAGTCTTCTTCCATCACCATTTACCCCCCTTTACCCTCTTCCACTTTCCCTGACCCCCCTTCCCCTCTGATAATCACCATGCTACTGTTTATAACACAAGCATTTGTAAAAGCCATGTTCTGAATGCATATATTGTTGACAACATTGGTATAGACAGGGTCCCTCATTCACCCTCCTGTCACTGATCTGTGTTACTGGTTGTTCTGATGAGATTCTTCAAATAAACAACACTTGGCTTTATGAGCAGATTGTATTGTGAGAAATATTTGGGATAATTAAGAATTTTTAGTGTGGGAAATAAAATAAGACTGGGAGTGAGGAGTGAAAGATGTATTTATTTTATTTAAGGTGTTGATGACAAAGATAGCTTTGGGGACATACACTTGTTATGCTTAATCTCAGTGAACCAGAACTAGCGATCACCAGAGCTAAAAGATATGAAAAGAAATATTTTGTTTCACTACTAAGAAATTGATTGAACAAGTAATGTTGTTTAAAAAATGACCTATGATGGGTGATAACGAATTCAAGAGTTGAGTTAAACAGAAAATAAATGACCCTTTGTAGGAGCATCTTGAAATTTTTTGTAGCTCGTGTAACAGGTATAATAAAGTTTATAATTTATAATTATTTGTGTTATGTTTTTGTCTTCTTGTGCATTCATCTCTCTTGAACTGAGACCATAGATTCCTAGTGCAGACTTCATATCTAACATATTTTACTGTTGTATTCCCAGTAAACAATGTCTGGCATATAGTAGTGAAAATAAATATTTGCTGAATAAATGAGTATTTGTAGCAGTATCTGATGAGAAATCAAATTAAGAGACTTTCTTGGAGTTCTTTCACATTTGTGTCAATAATGCTAAGTGTTTCCCAAACCAGTTTTCTTTTCCCTGGGGGCACACATGTAGACTACATCTCCCATCACTTCTAGTGTTATGTGGTTCTATGGAGTTGATTCTGATTGGTGGAATGCAAACCTACTCTGTAAACTTGACCTGCCCTGTAAATTTGACCTGCTCTCTCTCACAACCCCCATCTTTGGTCACATGCCAAGTGTCCAGTGATTAAGATGACATTTTAGATGACATTTCCCCTTCTGTTTTGACTGCTGCGTCAGAAACACATGATCACAGCTATCATGGTTTCCATCTTTTTTAAAATTTATTTATTTTTTTTATTTTTCTGAAGCAGGAAACGGGGAGAGACAGTCAGACAGACTCCCGCATGCGTCCGATCGGGATCCACCCGGCATGCCCACCAGGGGCGATGCTCTGCCCACCAGGGGGCGATGCTCTGCCCCTCCGGGGCGTCGCTCTGTCGTGACCAGAGCCACTCTAGCGCCTGGGGCAGAGGCCAAGGAGCCATCCCCAGCGCCCGGGCCATCCTTGCTCCAATGGAGCCTTGGCTGCGGGAGGGGAAGAGAGAGACAGAGAGGAAGGAGGGGGGGTGGAGAAGCAAATGGGCGCCTCTCTTATGTGCCCCGGCCGGGAATCGAACCCGGGTCCCCTGCATGCCAGGCCGACGCTCTACCGCTGAGCCAACCGGCCAGGGCCCGTTTCCATCTTTTAAACAGTAGGACTTGTGTGATGATATAGCTCAGAAGTAATAAGTTGTCCAAATTCTTTTTCTTAAACTAAATTTGTTGGGGTGACATTGGTTAATAAAATCATAAGTTTAGGTGTACAATTCTACCATGTATCGTCTGTATATTGTGTGTTTACCACCAAAAGTCAAGTCCCTTTCCATCACTATCCCCCTTTTACCCTCATCAACTCCCCCGCACCCCTTTTCTCTGGTAATCAATATGCTCTTGTCTGCGTCTATGAGTTTGTTCTTTTCCTTTGCTTAATCCCTTCACTTTTTTCACCCAGCTCCCAAAGTCCCCTCTCCTCTGACAGCTGTCAGTCTGTTCTCAGTATCTATGAGTCTGTTTCTATTTTGTTTATTAGTTTATTTACTTATTTTTATCAGGTCAGATTCTCTTCTTTTTGACTGAGACTTTGAGATTTGATCAATTCAGATTGGGGAATTGGAGTGGGACATGCCAAGACCAGATGGTTATGTCCAATTTATTTTACAAAGTAGGCCCCCTGGTCTCTCTGTTTTTTTGTTTCCTGCTCAGCTGAGTCTTCTGTGAAAATATGTAACCTCTGATAGTCACTCCAGCTCCCTGTCTTATTGCTTTTGATTAAATCTTTAGAGAAAGGAAGGGAAAGAGCGTCTTTGCCAATGGACTGTTATTTCCATTTCTCATGGTTTCTGGTCAAAAGATGATTTGCTCAAGGGAAAAATCAGGGAAATGATAGCATGTAGATAGTTGGGCGGCTCAAATTACAAAAGGGGAATGGATTCCAATACATGTAGTTGAGACAGTTACTGAATGCTTACACTGTGTCATGCTTGCTCCATGAACTTGAGCAAGTTAAAGATCTATGAGACATAGTTGTCAGGAATTTTATCATTTCTTAGACTAATATTTATTCAACCGGTTAAGCTTAGTAAGTTCAAGTTCTGAAAACATTGAGAAAAAACTTTATAGCATGGCACCTTGGTCATCTGAGACACCTCTATACCAAGATGGCATTACAGGGTTTGCTTCACTTTTACCTTTTCTCTAATTGGGTCAAGGAGCTGCTGCCACTTGGAGTATGAGGTCAAACCCTGGTGACTTCTTCAATAACTAGAAATGCCTTATCACATTAGCCTGGTGTGATTGTGGGATCATGTTGCCAGTTCTTTCTTCAAAAGAAGAACAAAGCTTTGTGCACAAGAATTGTTTCATTCACAATTGGTAATTCAAGTTATCAAAGGTTAGTAATTGTCATCTTATATAGTCCAACCTGAACTAAAAAATTGTAAGTTTCATCTTGTGCTTCAAGGCTGCCTAGATCTGGGTTTCTGAAAGAAAACGTTAGATGATTTTACAGTAAAGAATTCCATGGTCAGTTGTTGGTGACAATTGACATGAGCCCAGGATTGATTGTTATAATGTATTTACTGTCTCTTATTAGTTATTTGAAGGCTCAGTTAGAAACCAAAGGACATAAATGGTGCTCTAACAGACAGATCAGTGCAGTTCTCTCTTTCTGTGTCCTCTGAACAGGGTCTCATGGGATATGGATGACTTGAGTACAGATGTCACTCAAAATATACTAGAAGAGTTTCACTATTTCTAAAGACTGAAGTTGGAAGACACTTTATAGAAGGCTTTCTAAGGCTCATTCTGTCATATGGGTTAGTGCTTCTAGTTTTAAAATGTGTTAAATTTTGCTTTAATCTTCTATTCTCTTTTTTCCCATTTAAAGTTTAATATGCTTTATTGTATTATTATTTTAAATTAGCTCCAACTTTTTGTGATTTATTGTCAAATACCAGAGGATAGTTACCAAAGGCATGTTCCTAAAAGATATATATATATATGTGTGTGTGTGTGTGTGTGTGTGTGTGTATATATATATATTTTTTTTTTTTTTCCCCCCTGAAGTGAGAAGTTGGAGGCAGAGAGACAGACTCTTGCATGTGCCTGACTGGGATCAATCCAGTAAGCCCACATGGGGGTGATGCTCTGCCCATCTGGGGCATTGCTCCATTGTAACCAGAGCCATTCTAGTGCCTGAGGTGGAGGCCATGGAGTCATCCTAAGTGCCTGGTCAAATTTGCTCCAATGGAGCCTTGGCTGTGGGAGAGGAAGAGAGAGGTAGAGAGAAAGGAGAGGGGGAAGGGTGGAGAAGCAGATGGGCACTTCTTCTTTGTGCCCTGGCTGGGAATCAAACCCAGGACTTCCACACGCCCTGCTGATGCTCTACCACTGAGCCAACTGGCCAGGGCCCCTAGGTAAGTTATCTTAAATATGATTAGTTTTAAGACATTGTTGTGCAGTCTGTTGAGAATTTCCCTTACCACTTTCAAAGTTCACATTTAAGTTGAGATCTTTAGAGCTGTGGGTTTCCCCCCCTAGTCTTCATGGAGAACTATGGATATTGGTGTTGGCCATCATCATCTTCATTTTTGCTGTGGTTGGCATGCAGCTCTTTGGTAAAAGCTACAAAGAATGTATCTGCAAGATTTCCAGGGATTGTGAACTCCCACCTTGGCACATACATGACTTTTTCCACTCTCTCCCGACTGTGTTTTGTGTGCTCTGTGGAGAGGGAGACCATGTGGGACTGCATGGAAGTCACTGGCCAAACCACGCTCTGGAGACTGGGAAGTCCAAGATTAAGGGAGAAGCCAATTCAGTGTCTGGTGGGAGCCTGCTTCCTGGTTCACAGAAGGCTGTCTTCTTGCTGTGTCTTCACATGGTAGAATGAATGGGTTGAATTTCTATTCATAAATCATCTCATCTCTAGGGACTCCAATCTACAACAACTTCCAAGCACCTGAAAAACTGCTGGTCTCTCCTGCCTTTGTCAACACCACTCTATTTTTTTTTTTTTTTTTTATTTTTTACAGATAGAGAGTCAGAGAGAGGGATATATAGGGACAGACAGATAGGAACAGAGAGAGAGATGAGAAGCATCAATCATCAGTTTTTCGTTGTGACACCTTAGTTGTTCATTGATTGTTTTCTCATATGTGCCTTGACCGTGGGCCTTCAGCAGATGGAATAACCCCTTGCTCGAGCCAGAGACCTTGGGTCCAAGCTGACGAGCTTTTGCTTGAACCAGATGAGCCCACGCTCAAACTGGTGACCTTGGGGTCTCGAACCTGGGTCCTCGGCATCCCAGTCCAACGCTCTATCCACTGCGCCACTGCCTGGTCAGGCCAACACCACTCTAAAGCTATGATTGTTCTCAATTGTTTCCTACGACAGTTTCAAATAAGACAGAGCATTCATATGTTGGTGAGCAGTGGTGGGATTCAGCCAGTTCGCACCAGTTTGGCAAAACAGATACCTAATTTTTTGTTGATTTGAGCAAACTGGTTGTTAAAATGGCACTTGTAATCAGTGCTCTCTCTAAGGTGGGCACCTGGGCAGTCACCCCATGTGGAAATCACAAATTTACATCCCTTACTCTTTTTTAATGTTCAAATGTGCAACAGCATATTCAAATTGTCTGTAGTAATGTTCAATCCATCCATAGGCGAAAAACATTGCAAGTGAGGATTCCAATCAAAAAGAAATATGAAAAAATCTTAAATAACAGTTTTATTGTTTTTTGTCAGATATTATTTTATATTTTAAAACTCTTATATAATCTAGTTTTGTATACCTCTTTTATTGTTCTTATTTAAGTATTAAATGCATGAAATAATAAACTACCTTTTGGTATATCTTTTTTTATACTTAAAACAGTCAGTAGGGCCGAGAACCAGTTGTTAAATTATTTGAATCCCACCACTGTTGGTGGGCATTGATTATAGTGGTGGAGCAGCTTGGTGATGCTTTGTTTAAAAAAAAAAAAATCAGACCTAAAGACTTAATCATTAATTATTACTTGAAAGCTTTCATCTGATGAAGGGGTTGTCACACCTATTTCTTTTCTTTTCTTTTCTTTTCTTTTCTTTTCTTTTCTTTTCTTTTCTTTTCTTTTTTTGTGTGGTAGAGACAGAGAGAGTCAGAGAGAGGGACAGACAGATAGGAAGGGAGATAGATGAGAAACATCAATTCTTTGTTGTGGCTCCTTAGTTGTTCATTGACTGCTTTCTCATATGTGCTTTGACTGGGGGGCTACAGCAGACCTAGTGACCCCTTGCTCAAGCCAGCGACCTTGGGCTCAAGCTTGGAAGCCCTGCTCAAACCAGATGAGCCCGTGCTCAAGCTGGCGACCTCGGGGTCTCGAACCTGGGTCCTTCACATCCCAATCTGACGCTCTATCCACTGCGTCACCGCCTGGTCAGGCTTGTCACGCCTATTTCAAACCTGCTGGAATTTATTTAAGCAGTTTTTGCAGAGGTGTTGCTTATGGCTCTGCTAGCTGGGGCTGCCTTTTATGAAAGCTCTAGAGAAGAAGAGCTATTATCTTTGAGAGATGCTGCTCTCATTTTAATTGCAACTTGGTAAGCTCTTTGGCTAGAAGGAAGTCTGCTTCTTTTCTCAATAAGCATTTCTAACTAAAACCAGATCCATGAGGAAAGAAGAATTTTCAGAAAAAAAAATTCCATTATATACTGGGAAAGGGGCAACTGTGTAGGTACGTATCCGTAGTTTAATGTATTTCAAAGCTCAGTCTATACCTATCTTCTACATCCCCTCCTTGTTCTGTGTGGGGGGGAAAGAAAACAAGTAGGCAAGTAGTTTTTTTTCTTCTTTTAATTTTTTTCAGCATTAGAGGGAACTTCATAAACATTGATTGTCATTTACAGAAAACATTCAGAAATCATGTGTGCATTATCAGGGAATGCTAACAGTATTCAACTAATAATTTACAGGACATAAAATAAAGACAAAACCTATTACATTCTAAAGTAATATAAAATTTTTTTTAATTGTTAGGGAGTGCTGTTTTATTCTAGTATATTTATAATTAAAAAAACAAAAAACAAACTCAATGCTTACTTCCTAAATGACTCAGGCTGCAGTTTAACTCACGTACACAGAAATTAGGGCTTATATATTAAACAAGGAGAGAGAGATCAGAAAATTGTAGATCTTAAAACTATAGATGTCACTGGGTTTATTTGTAGTTTGCCTTTCGCCTCTACAGGGCAATCATAATACACTGTAATAATGTAATTAAGCTCCAGAAAAGTCAGTGGTGACTCTAGAAGGCATTATTCTTAAAAAAAAAAAAAGTATAATTATTATGATTTTTAGAGTGAATACTTTTTACGTTACGTACATTTGGCAATGCAACTTCTGTGCATCGCCAACAATAATGTGCAGACTAGTAAGAGAGGCCCCCTGCACACTCGCACGTGGCTCCGCAGGGTGCAGTCATGGTTGGTAGGTACAGCCAAGTCCCCACAGCCTGTGGTTTTAACCGCTGGAGGACTTGGAGTAGCTCTTCACTTTATACATGTAGGCCGGAGCTAAGGTAAAAACATTAAACCTCTGAAAGTTGGGAGTATATGAAAATCATTTCTCTCAATCCTAAAAGCAAGGAAGCATTGTCAGGGATTTCAAAAATACTGGAAAGTCTCATTTAAATCTAAATATCTTTTTATTATTATTATTATTATAAATCGATCATCATAAAATACTAGCCTTTTAAAGTCACATTTGGGATGCAGGAAAAGCATCAGGTTCATCAGACTTGCTCCTACCTGTGTTGTTACAGCTCATGACACCTTTGATTTCCTCCCTCTCAGTCTCCTGACCCTCCCCGGTTCTTTACAGCATTTATTTGGTGAAGGTCAGTTATGGCTTCAGCGAATCAGTAGTCTGACCTCAGGTTATTAATAAGAAATAAACATGTACAAAAATATTTTGTTCATCAGAAAGCAGAGTTTGTTTTCCTTAAGCTATTTCATGCAGAGGAGGATTTAGACAAAGCCATTGCTACAAGGAAAGATGACTTACTCAGGCAACATTTTTTTTTTTAACTTCCTTTTTCATATTGTCTAGTTCAGGTAGAATTTGCAGGTGTTAGGCCAATCTTCAATGCAAATTCTTTGGAGCAGATTTAATTGACATCCCTGTCCCTTTCTCTGCTGTATTACACAAAGAAGCATACAGTTAACACCAATGACCCGTCCAGATGCTTAAACTGTTACAACCACTTTCTGAGAAGTACATACACAACACGCAGAAAGGAAGCAAGTACATATTTGCTCTTTGTTGTTTTTCTTCCCCCTCTAAAAAAATTGTTACAAAGTCTTATGCTTAAACAGAGACGTAGAAAAATCAGTGTATCCCACTGTCTCCGGTTATTTACAGCAAAAATTACAGAGACAGCATACATCGTATTAGACCTTCCACAAGCATATATTAAAAGTAATTACATTTGAAAAAATATGTTTATTTTTCCTCTACATTTCTACAATACATACTCAGTTTTCTGTGGGCGTAGTTTTCATTCTCGTGTGTGTGGTAATCAGATGGAGCGGTCGGTACTGTGCTTGGATGTGGGATCTGTAGCTTTCCAGACATACCTAGTGTGTGTCTGCATTTGGCCGCGACGGAGGCATGCAAACGCTCTCCATCAGCTCTGCCGGAACAGAATAGTTTCATACAAGGATCGTGCTGCCCAGCTGCGGTGCAGACACGCTGCACTTCTCTCAACTGGGTTCATTCAATTCCCGTAACCTTGTGCTTTATTTCTGGCCATAAGAACAATCACTGAGCTGCTTTTTCTGATCCACTGGAGGTCATGCTCACAGTCATGCAGGAGGCATATTCACTATGGCCAATTCACTTCGGAGGAATTGCAGCAGCGTAGGAAAAAAGTGCACAAACAGACAGCCTCCATCTGCTGCATAGGAATCCATGGTCCCGCACTTCAGAACAAGGGAGGACTAATTGTCATGACTCTAGAGTAAGTTCTTTAGATACAGACAAGGGAAAATAAAAACTGGTTGCAGGTACTGAAGCCACACATTTAAAGAAATACATTGAAACCCTAAAGCATGAAAATCATGCATTTGACTTTCGGAACAAATGTGGCAAGAAATCTAGCCACCTGGCTCTATGAGCTGGGAGTCTGGGCAAGAAAAATAGAAGTGTCTTTTATAAGCCATCATTAAATTGTTTTCATTTTTGGATTGCTGTTTTATCAACTAACCTCTTACTGTACCCTCTAGTAGTGATAGTCAAATATAGAAGCCAAATGGGTTATCAAGAGGGCAAAATCTCCACTCCCCACCCTAATATCATTCAGAATTATATCTGGCCAGACTTCTCCAGCCATAAACAGGCCCCCAAATTCAACTATGCTTTAAACCAGAGGTTGCAAACTGTGAGCCCTCTTCTACGCAGAGGTAAGTTTGTTGGGACTGCACTAAGCTCTGAAATCAACTGACATCATTTACAGCTCAAGAGACTATAAGGTTCAGAAGCTTCGGCCACACTGCAGCTTTAGCAGATTATTCACCCCTCCCCCAACCTCCTCACCCAAATGGTTGTCAGCTCTTAACTAAAGACCTACATGGTTTTCCTATATCAGGTTGCTGCTTGTACTAACAGTTAGAAATAGAAAATCAAATACCATGTCATCTAAAGCAGATGGTGGGCTTCTATCTCCTCTTTATACAGGGGACTTAGTGCAAAGTTTCACTACAGATGCACACTTTAGACTTATTGCTGGTCTATTGAATGGTGGTTCAGTCAGGGCACAGACATCCTTGCCTGAGTGTATTGTCAATTGCTCTAACTTCCTTGGAAACAAAAGTTTATAGAGAAAAAGAGAGGAACCATTATTTCGTCTCATTTCCAATAGAAGTAGAGTTTTTCTTGCATCTATAATAAACGAACACAAAGAATATGGAACAAAACTCACATGATTTGCATCTGACATTTTTTTAAAAATGCTGGTTACATTGGGATACAAGAATTGTTTTTTTATTCAAGCCTGGTACACATGGGATTGGAGAGAGGAAGCGTGAGATGACTATCCATGGGCATGATTTTCTACAAACAGTTCAGCTTGACTGCTGTGAAGTTATGTGTTGAACAAGGCGGCGATGATAGAAAACACTACTGATGTCTCCCTGGTACCTCTTGCTAATATTCAGAGTTCATTATAATTTAGGTTCTCTTAGATTCTATCAAAAGAGTCTAATTACCCAAGAGACCACTGTATTCTCTGTCCCTCTCCCCCTAAAAAAAAATCAGTGGTCTTTTAGCGCAGGAACCTAAAGACAGTATTAAAACAAAAGAAATCCAGGAAGGGTATGTTTGTAGAGTACATCTCCAGTTTCAGCTTTTAGTCTTTGGGGGTAAGGGAGCTGCAAAAAAAAAAGGGACACAAGGATGATCCGGGTTATGGACAGGAGGGGTCTATGTGAGATGTTAGGTGAATTTGTGATCTCCCCCCCACCCATATTCCTTCCAAAATTAGCTGTCTTTTGCAGGCCACAAGTACAGCCTCACCTCCCTTGTCAGGTTAATGTAATACTGCTAAGATTGCTGTCTTTTTCTTACTCGGGCCTTGTATAGGAAGCTAGGGTTCACGGAGAGATAAATAGTTTTGTAAATGGAGCGTCTGGATTATTGGGCTCTTAGAAGATTTTAGAAAACAAGACTGAGTTGTCCTTACTCATGAGCAACTTGTCAGCAATCCAAACAGTACAAGTAAATTCAGTTTACAACATGAAGTTACTCCTCGTCGGGCTGAAAGCCTTGTCAGAGGGGTTCTCTCTTTGGCATAATTTATGCCATTTTACATTTTGTTGTCATGTTCCTGTTTTTTTCCCCCTCCTTCTGAATGTACCCTTTTATTTTATTTTTTAAATAAAACATCCCTGAGTGGATACAGTGCAACATCTGCATCAAGCAGTGATTGTCATTTACGAAGCACAATGTGGAAAGTACAGACCATGGGTTATTTTTTTCCAGTGCACACTTTCTCATGAATGTGTTGTGAACATTTGCGAGTGTTCATGGGGAAGGGACAAAGATTGCACGTGGTAAAGAGAGTTGTTCTCACCAAAATTTCAAAATACTCGAGATGGAGTCACAGCAGATGTTCAAAGGGTGGCTTTTAAAAGTGCTTTGCTACCATTGAAAATATGACGTGGTTCTCTTTGAATGGACAGATTTGGCAACTGTGGCAAAAAAAAACCCCAAAACCAGAAATCTCTTTTCTCAACTGAAGAGGGCTGTGTGTGTACTGATCTCCACTGTTCTGTTCTAGTTTAGTCGCTAGCAGTTTCCTGTCCCCTAGCTTCAAAAGGTTTGTGCTGTCCCAATTAAATGCTTGCACTAGTGGAAATGACACAAATTCAAATCCAGTACCTCCTGTGGCAAATGTGGGGGACAATCTTTTTCCTATATCACCCATGGGACAAGGGAGGAAAAAAAATTCTCAGCCACTTCATCAATGGAGCCGATTTAAATGCCCTAGGGTAAGCTGGAGGAAACAAATGATCCCCTTTGCAACTGAGCAGGAATAACAGGCTGATGATGGAAAACACTAGGCCAACAGAACAATGAAAACAAAGTTTGACATAAGTTCAAAGCTCAAAGGGAAACACCAAGTAGACACATTAAACGTCGCCTATCACAAGCCAATTATAAAACATACATTGCATTTGGAAACGGCTTGGTTTAATTGAGTGCCTTCCATTACCCTGTTTTCCTAGCAATCAGTAAAGTAATCTTTCCATTAGAAGGAAATATGACTCTTGGAATTAATTCTTTATACAAAGAGCTAGCAGGAGTGACATTTACACCAAAAAGAATTGAGTCCCTGTAGCAGCATAATAAGCAGTCTACAGCTGTCTTCTTAGACAGACACTGAAGTTAATTTGCTTCAATGTAGTTAAATTAATTGAATATAACAGTAGTTGAGAAAGAGATTCATTATTTTAAAGCATTTTTTGTTTTTCCCCATTGGTTTGGAATTCATCAATCATGAGGTGGGAAAAGGCTCTGTTTTCTAAAAGCAAAGACTAGCACTGCTGTTTGATCATCAGTGAGGCGTTCCATGGCATCGTGGAGACGGCTCTCAACCATGTCACTTCAGGCTAGCACAAGAGATGACCAAGAACTCAAAGTTTCCACTGATGGAAACTTTACAAAGCAGGTGTGCGTGTGTGCACATGTGTGTGTGTTTGACAAGGGGCTGGTCTTCATGAGTTGATTGTGGGGCAACACTTAAAGGGGACCATAATTTTCATTGTTTTATATACGAAGCTTTCCTTTACCTTCCTTTTTAAAAATCATATTTTAGATCAAATAAAACCAAGACATAAGGTCTCAGAGCACAGGCAGAACAAATTCCTTAGACTTTATGCTTCTTTTGGTGATCAGTTTGACTGAAGAGTACGTGGAGAAATGAGAATTTGTATTGGGAAGTCTAAATTCTCTAATCCTTATCTCACCTGTTTCATTCTGTACTTTTAAAAGTTGCTAAGAAAATAAATTCTAAGCTGGATGGAGAATGTAATGTCAAACTGCATAAGAAATAGTTTGGGCTTTAGGTGCATTGTTTCATAGAATAACTCAACTCTCTCTTTCTAATCTGAGAAGTTTTTGCTATAGTTTCTGACTACAGTATTTTGAAGTTGGAAAAAATTATCCTCCACATTAAAGGACATACAAAGTCCTGCCTCCCTCTTTATTGTTGCTTTCTTCTAACAAACTTATGAAAAGGAATCACTATAAAAAACTACTTATTTACTTTGTTTATTTTCTTTCTACGTCTTCTTTGCCAAAAGAAATGGTTAGAGAGAAAATGTTTACATGAAATGGAATTGGGACCCTAGCCCCTGATTTACTTTTTTACTCTAATTTTCTTAGAAAAAATTGCTGGTGGTCATATTCTACAGACTGTATTTCTCTGTTGAAAACACAGTAAGCACCAAAATCAAGTTCCTTTCACAACCTGAAATCCAAAGAAAAAAAGTGTTTTGTGTGTCCTGGTAAAAATCTTTTGTTTGGTCAAAAAAGTCCTGGATTTTTTTGTCCAAAAGTATTATCTGTGGCCTAATTCTGAAAACAGGAAAATGGCTCCAAATACTTAAATTTTCCTCCAATATATACCATCTTGACAAGGCTTTGATGCCATTGAAAGAAACAGAGTTTTTATAGAGAGGCCGTGCGTTATTATTATTCCTTTGTAGATTTAGTTCTGAATCGGTACCATCCTGTCGTTGACTATAGATAAAAACTCTGGTTGGGAAATCAAAATTCTGATTGTCTAACATAAAAGTAACATATAACACAGTAGGGAAATAATAGAAGAGAGCCTGACTGAACCTCCTTTGCTAGTGGGTATGATATTTTAAGCCATAGTACAAGTGCATGTATAAGTAATTGTCATATATAATATTCTCAGATATTATATACTTATTACATACATGCACAGTGCTTTCCAAGAAAGCTACACATTTATACATGCATCAACTATCTAAAAACATAGAAATAGGTAAGCCTATTAAATGGAGTTTTCTTAAATTATATTTGAACAATCAACAGGAAATGTAATCATGTAAAGTACCGCTCTGTTCTCATATATATCTACAATAAAATTCTATAAACAGTTGTCTCCCAAAACATACCCAAATAAAATTAAAAAAAAGATAACACCCAGTGTCCTATATTTGTATATTTATGGTCATTTCAAAAACAAACAAACAAATAAAGGAGTTCCACTCAGGTGCATATTTACATTCTTCAAACTGTAGCGGTGAAAAATAATTCTATTAAGTGTAGGACATTCCTAATGTTGCAGTAGTGACATTTTTCTTAAGTCTTCATGAACACATTGCTTTTGTCTTAATGGTGATGCATTCCATGACTATGAGACAGTTCTGTCATTGCCTTCATTTGCAGACGGTGGCACAGTCAGGATTAAAGAGCTCCTTGTAAAGTGGAGGAAAGAGTGTATTCACTATGTCTGGATGCGATTGCTTAAATACCTGCAGCTTCTCCCCGTGCAAGTTGCAGACTGCCGTGATGGTTGGTATCTTGGCTATTAACTGCAGAATGGAGGGACAGGGAAGGAAACAAAGGGGGTAAGCTCGTTAGTGCTCTGTCTTCTGAATCAGTGTCCTCCTTGGCCCCAGATGAAGGGAAATGGCTTTGGAAAAAGATGTTCAGAAGGAAAGAAGGCTTACTTTCAGGTTTTTCTTTAGAACCAAACCAAACAAAATAAAATGCTCATCCTCCTCCCCATCCTTTAAAAGGAAAGACAGAGAAAGAAAGCTGGACCAAGCTTCCTGATTCATTGTTCTTAAATAAAGTTTGCATGGGAGGTAGTCTGGTTTAAGCATTAGGAGTGGGTGCTCTGCAGGCAGGCTGATGGAGCTGGCATCCTGATTCCAAAGCAGCGACATGGCTGTGTGGCTACCACATGTGCAGTGTTTCGGTGTTCTCATTTGTAAAATGGGCTTACTCACAGTACCTACTTCATTGGGTTGTTGTGTGGGCTGAATGAGGTAATTTGTCTGGAAGTGTTGAGAACACTGCAGGCATGAAACACAATTGTCATCTAATATTATTATTATCTATTATTTCCCACAGATTGTTATGATATGGATATTAGGTTTTTTCATTTTGGAAGGTGATGATGTTAGGAAGGTGTAACCTAAACCATATGAGGTATAATTCATAATTGCCTGGTCTACTTTGCTGTTAAACTCACTAGTCTGCCTCCATCTCTCAAATTCTTTCCTGCAGAGATGCATAATATTTCATGTAGGATGTAATATTGAGTTCAAATGCCCAGAAGACAATGTTTTGTCATAATTTAAAATGTCCAGTTTGTCAAATGCTATATAGGTCTTAGGAGATGAACAAATCTAACTTCTAACACACTTATAATTTGCAGACACTTAGAACCCATCATTTAGTGTCAAAATTGGCTTAGAATAAAATGTCATTGTGATACAATTACTGTGGGAATAAGATATATTCTCATATAGAGACTAGATTTACAAATGCTAAGCTTGATAGATCATACAGCTCACCAAAACATACTCTTGAAAGTGATGATAAAGTTAAATTTAATAAAACCCATCTTATCACCAATTAGGTTCACTGTGCTCCCTGCCCTACTTAGTAATAAGGATCTATTTCCGTCTTTGAAGTAAAAGAGGAAATAGGTAATTAGTTACTTTATGGCTTTTCGAAATCAGAAATTTCCACTCTTTCATTAACATTATGATTAAAGCTGTTCACATATTCATAAAGGAATCTAGAACACATAAGGAAGTTTGCTGTTCAGACTTTCCACTTCCACTGCTATTTACTGATAGGGACAGAAATAAAAAAGTGTGGAACCTTTTTCTATCAAATGGATGTCAAATTTTAGAATGAGAAGAAAGTTTTCTGTTCAACATTATGAGTTACTTGAACTTGTAGCAGGCATTCTGATAAACAGCAGAAGACACAAAATGGTATTGCTTTTGCTAATAATCAACTTGGAGAGACAGATAGGAATAAAGCTGCCACACAGTCAGAAGCAGATGGAAAACCTGTGGTTAGTGCTGTAGAAGAATGGTGCTTGAAGTGGTTCTGACTTCTTTTGGCAGCCAGGAAAGTCTTCTCCAGAAGATGCCATTTATACTGGGCTCTGAAGGAAGAGTAAGGGCTAAGTAGATTCTAGGGCAGGAGTTAATAATATGCCCCAGGACCATAATAATATGCAAAGATGCCATGGTACTAGCTTGGGGCACTGGGAGGAACTGAAGGAAGTGGGTGAACAGTGGGCGAGCATGTTCCAGGATAAAGCCGGAGAGGTGGGCATGGCCAGATTACACATGGTCTCAGTTACATTATGGTCTTTGTAAGGATTTTAAGAAAGATGATCAGAATTCCATTCTGAAAGACTCACTTTGGGTCCAGGGTGGAAAATTGCATCTTTTTAATATTTCTGTAGATATAGAATGTACAAGTATCTACTTCACTAGAGTTCCTTGGGAAATTATTCAAGCTCCCTTAATCAGCTGGTTCACACAGAAGGGGACTATAACCATTTCAGAACACTTCTTATACATCAGCAGTTCCCAACCTCCAGGCCGTGGACTGGTACCGGTCCATGGGCCATTTGGTACTGGTCCACAGAGAAAGAATAAATAACTTACATTATTTCCATTTTATTTATATTTAAGTCTGAATGATGTTTTATTTTTTAAAAATGACCAGATTCCCTCTGTTACATCCATCTAAGACTCACTCTTGACGCTTGTCTCGGTCACGTGATACATTTATCCGTCCCACCTTAAAGGCTGGTCCGTGAAAATATTTTCTGACATTAAACAGGTCCGTGGCCCAAAAAAGGTTGGGTACCACTGTTATACATTACTATTCTCCCTGAAATGGCTATTTAGTGCAGACAGGCTTTGAATGATTTCTATAATCATCTGCAGTTGAATTGATGAGCAGAGCTCCTGAAACTTCCAGAAAGAACTCTAGAACGCTTGTCAATCTTTAGTGTGCATAAGAACCACCAGAGTGCTTCCTACAAATTCAGATTACTGGACCTACCCCTAAGGATTCTGTTCCAGGAAGTGTAGGTGGAGCTTAGACTCCACATTTGAAATGAACATCTCGTGAGCATAAGAATGTAGTAGGTCCATTAAATAGAGTTTAAGAAACACTGCTTCAGAAAATCAAATCTTACAAACTGACAATTGTTTTTCAGAAGTGTAAAGTAAATTCTTTATCCTATTTGAAACAGTCCTGGTAGCTGAGTTAGTTCCTTTTCAGGAGACAGGTAATGCTTCCTTCAAGGAGAGAAAAGTGTAGTCAAGGCTGTTCTTGGTTAGCCAAAGAGGATGTAGGGCGAAAAACCAACTAAGTCCTTTACCAAGCACCAAAAATTGAGTTTCTGTGTACTGTGTGAATATAAAATCAGCCATTTACCTTTATTGAAATAAAAAAGCAACAAAATGATTTTCATTTTCTTATAGCAGTTAAAATAAGTTGTTCTTTTAATAAACTGTGATTCATAAAGTAGACTCCTAGGTACTACAATTCTTCAAACAGCCTTTCCTGTTCCTTTAGAGACCAGTGGTGTGGGAAATTAAATGTGTGAGAGGAGGACTGAAACGCTTCAACATTTGTTCATTTGCAGCAGAACTAGATAACTGTGTGTTTGGTTTTGGAAAAGGAATATGGACTCTTGCTTCTTTATTGCCTAAACTGGGTTTAAGAGGCATCTCATTCAGAAACTCATTCTTTCCTGTTCTATGGGATTTAGATTCTGCTCCTGTTGCCCATCTGTAGAATGGGCTGAATAGTGAGAAGAGCTCTTTGTTAAAGAGCACTGGGACCCCTGAACAAGGAATATGGAGAAAGGCATAGAGCTTCCCCATCTCTGTGTTCTCAGAAGAGGCTGATTTAAAGGCATCCAATCAGCTGTGGAAATAGAAGTGCTGATGGGGACATCCGTCACTCTGGAGGCATGGTGGGCCAGAGGGCCACTTGGAGGCAGCAGCAGCACTTGTCAGAACCCAGAAGGGCTTGGTGGAGCAAGCAGCAGGCAGACACTTACTGCTCATTATTATGTACTACTGCTGGGGGACCCCCATTTCAAAGGGAGCTCAGAGCAGCCTCAGCAGCAGTTAATGGCTCAATAACTTTTTAAACAGCTGGGGAGGTGAACCAGAAGCACTTGGAGATGGAGGGGGTAGTCACTTTCAAATCATCATGAAATTTCTTCATGTTTAAATAATCCCCATAGCAGAAGTAGACAGAGGGTTCATAAAAAGGCATTTTCACACTCATCTCTTTCTTATACAAGCATTTTTATAAGAAGGAAGCTTTAGCTTATACCTACAGGGATCTACAAGAAGAAAAAACAGCTGTTTGAGAAGAGATAATAATCCTATGCCTCTTTCCAGAGGGTAGTCTTATAAGAAAAATCCATAATTTTGACTGGTACATTTGATGTTGAAAAAAATGAAATACGAATGTAAAACTAGTGATCTTGCTCCTATGAGCTTCCAGGCCACCGAGATGCCTTCCAACCTGACACAGGAAACCAACAAGAGTCTGATCAAAGCATAAGAAACTTCAGAAGCACTGATAAAAACAGGGCACAAGTGAGGCTAAACACATCCATTTTACTAGTCCATTCACTTTTAAGCTTTTATTCAGTAACCTGGCACTGTAATAATAGAAAGACAAACTTCCATCTCGATGTTGACGATACAGTTTTGTTATTGCTCTGCTAGAGATGGACTTAGAAAATAAGAAGTTAGTGAGCCTGTTGGCTTGTACCTCTCCCAGTGTGACCTGTCACAGTTTCCCTGGGAAGGCTGAAGCCTTCCAGATCTGAGGGGGAGATGAGCCTCAAAGGAACAGACTTGTCACCAGATGGTGCAGCCATTCTTCTCGGCCAGGTCATTTTCTTCCCGTGGCTAACCTGTGGTCTCCATTGCATTTTCATTAACATGGCCTAACTTTAGGCTAGTCCCTGCGGAGGAAGGGACACTGTGTGGCATCTTCATTGGGCAGCAAGAGCTTAAAAAGTCTTGACTACTTAATAATAATAGAAAAAGAGAATAATAGCACTGTTGTTATCTCTTCTTAAAGGAATAATGTTTTTTATAATAATAGAAAAGAGAGAGCCCAGTGTAAAGCAAGTAACTTTCTGGCCAGCCAGGAGTAGAGGAAAAGAGAGGAGTGACAGAAATTCTGACCTTCAGCAAAATACCTCCTCCACACAGATATAGCCACATCCTGGAAGAATTAGGAGTTTATCAGCATAAGACTATGGGTCTAGCCTGACCTGTGGTGGCGCAGTGGATAAAGCGTCGACCTGGAAATGCTGAGGTCGCCAGTTTGAAACCCTGGGCTTGCCTGGTCAAGGCACATATGGGAGTTGATGCTTCCAGCTCCTCCCCCCTTGTCTCTCTCTCTCTCTCTCTCTCTCTCTCTCTCTCTCTCTCCTTTCTAAAATGAATAAATAAAATTAAAATAAAATTTAAAAAAAAGATGTTTAAAAAAAAAGATACCTTACTGCAATATTAAAAAAAAAAAAAAAAAAAAAAAAAAAAAAAGACTATGGGTCTAAAAACACCCAGAAGGGTCGAGTGGCCTGCGACTCCTGGAGAGGCAGCACCTGTAGGTACATGTCAATGCATAAGCATTTGCATGCTGTTTTTAGCAGTGAATTAAAGGCGTGGCACTCACTGAGAGTTCTCTGTGCCTTCCTGTTGGATACACATAGGTGTTGTTATGGAGTGTGCTACCTTCAAACTTCTCAGTCCAGCTTTGGGAAAGAACACACCTTCAGGAATGTGGCATATATTTGCAGAAGTGCTGGAAAAATATTTTATATATATGTTATCTAACAATATTCTACCACTCTGGTTCACCAGGAGACAGAGCTAGAGTTGATGGGCTAGAGAACATTGCATCAAAGAAGGCTCCAGTGATGGCCCCACCCAGAAGCTGCACTTAGGGAAGGGCTGGGAATGTGCCCCTGAAGCTAGGATGTGAACAGATGTGTAGACCTATGCTTAACCCTTGGCCATGAGGCCATTGACTCAACCTGGCACGAGCTAGATTGATTGACTCCTTTTCTCTACTTTCTGCTGCTCCGTGTAGGGCAAGAAGAATGGCAGATTTAGTGACCTGCAGTAAGGAGGCCCACAGGCCAAGCAACAGAATTGTTGCTAGTCTTTGTAGTTCAAACATTCACTGCTTTACTCCCACCTTCCCCTCTCACAGCAGTCAATGCTCATGCTATTCTCAACTGAGAGGAGAATGATCACTTCAAATTCCTAAGCCCCCGAGCAGTCCTCACAGCGAGTCAGCAAAGCACCTGCATCTCAAGGTGACAGATCCCCACTAGAAAGCCTGACAGGAATTTTGACTTCTGGACACAGGCGTTAGAAACACTGTACATTTTGCCGCTTTGGGCCAGACTATCATCCTAGACTAAATTACACAGTGCAGGGACTGCTGATTTGAACCTACCAGACTTGGTAAAATCATTCTGTTTCTCTATTTACATAATGATACAATGTCTAAAGAGTCCTTAAAACTACCACACTGGACAGAACATTGGAAGGCAGTAGAAGATCTTGATTTTCTCTTTTTGAGTCAAAGATTATTATGCTAGAAGGACTTTAATGATCATCTAGTGCAACCTATTCATTTCTAAGACAAGAAAAGTAAAACCCAGAGAACTGATGGGCTGCCTCCCCTAGTCAGAGGGGGCTTAAAAATGTGTGTGTGTCTGTGTGTGTGTGTCTCTGTGTGTGTGTCTGTGTTTCCAGGAGCTTTAGTGAAAGTGACCAGTGTTATCTCATTTCCTGGATTCTCAAGTCCAGGATCCAGCCAAATCTAACTATTATTCATAGTTTGAATATACCTTATACTTTCTTGCCTCCATATCACGTCCCTATCATTTAGAATGCTGTATTCCACTTCTTCACTTCCCACCCCTCTGGCCAACTTGGATCTTTTGAAGTAGTTTCAAAATTGGTGATTACCTCAAACATATGATCTCTTGGATAAGATAGTGTGTAGGAAACTGTTTTTTCAGGACCAAGTCTGCTGACTATGTGTGAGTCTTGCACCTACCATACTTGTTTAGGGTCAAACTGGTAGGCAGTATAAATAGTCTTTGCACATTACACAGAGGCAGATTTATCCCAAACTACTGGGCATTTAACCTGAGCCCCTGGACTTGAATAGAACAGTTGGGTATGTGTGTATTTTTCTAGAGATAGGTTTTATAATGTTTGCTGGATTCTCTAAGAGGTCTATAAATACATTAAGAATGGTCAGGCCCTGGCTGGTTGGCTCAGTGGTAGAGCATTGGCCTGGCATGTGGATGTTCCAGGTTTGATTCCCAGTCAAAGAAGAAGCAATCATCTGCTTCTCCACCCCTCCTCCTCTTCCTTCACTCCCTCTATCTCTCTCATTTCCTCACGCAGCCATAGCTTGGTTGGAGCAAGTTGACTCTGGTCACTGAGGATGGCTCCGTGGCCTTGCCTCAGGTGCTAAAGTAGCTCAGTTGCTGAGCAACGGAGCAATGGCCCCAGATGGGCACAGCATTGTCCCATGGGGCTTGCCTGGTGGATCCTGCTCAGGGCGCACATGGGAGTCTGTCTTTCTGCCTCCCCATTTTTCACTTAAGAAAAACAAAACAGAATCATTGTCGCTGTTTCAGAAGTGTTGTGGAGACCAAAGAGCTCCATGACCATGAAGGCAAAGGAGCATATCTGAAAAGATGAGAAGACTCTGTGGTAAGGTAGACTAGTTTTCTTGGATTTAAAGAAAACATTTATTCTTTCTGGAGAGTGCGGGTTTGATGAGAAGATATCCCTATATGTCGATGGTGTCATTATTCTTAAAGCATTTAAGCAATAAGGAACTTGAGCGATTTACCCATCTCTACCCCAGTGACTAAGAGTTGATGAATCTGAGTCTTAGACAAACGAAGTGATTTACCCAAAGTTACACTGTTCACAGCTGGGATAAATGAGAGCCCAGTTTTCATTCTGTTTCACAATCCCTTCACATTAGTTCAAATAACATCCTATTAAAATGGTTACTGTTGCAAGGAAAGTTCCACACAAAACTCAATATGTACACATGACCTATGGAAGCAAGACTTTGTCTTCTGAATCAAGTGAATATTATACAAGAAATTACCTTCCTCTAATGTTTTCTCTGGTCCCCAGCTTTGTAACATTATTTCTGTATGAAAAGAACTGAGTGGACGTTAACTAGCCTTATTGTGGTGATCAGTTTGTGATATACTGTATACAAATATTATATCATTATGCTATACACCCAAAACTATATAATGTTAATGTCAATTATATCTAAAAAACTTAAAAGTTGACTTACATACTTTTCCCACTAAAGATGGGAAAAGGAGAATTAAACTGACTTATAGTCGATGTTTTAATTATTTTTCTTGTCATTAAATACCTTTTATTCTTCAATTTTACTGTCTGATAGCATCTCCAAGAGTCTTTCCATTTTTTTTCACAATAAAAATCTTCAAGGGCAGAGCAAGAGGGTTTTAATAATAAGAAAAACAAAGAGTAGAATTCCTAACATCATTACCACAAATAAGTTCCATTTCCTCATTGCTTGCCCTGTAAAAAACTCCAGTTTTTAAGAGAGCAAAGATACTTAAAAATCCAAAATAATTTTGGCTTTCAAAAATATCCCAATTCTTAAAAGATCAGAGATGTTTGAAACTCTAAAATATTGCTAACTATAAATTACTAGAAAATTCTTTGTTTCTTTTTAAGATCATTTTACTTGGGTAAACAACTTTTCTCAGTGCTCTTCTTCAATATCGCTATTCTTAAACTGAATCAAGAAACTGATGGTATGTTGCTTGCTTTTGCCCACGAGACACTTGTCATTTTGAAAGAACCTCAGGGCAAATCTTGAGTGAAGAGATTAGAATTGAAGGGAACTTTACAAGGAATCAGTCTAATCTTCTATTCTGGGTAGTACTATCATTTACAATATACCCGAGAGAACACCAAGCAGTATCTATTAGGATATGGCCAATGACAGGAGCTCATTACTTCACACAAAGCTCTACCCTTCTGTTCAGCAACCCTCATCATTTTATAGTCATTCCTTATTTTGTGTGAAAATCTACCTCCTCCTAACTCTTTTCCCGGACCTGACTCCTAAGTGCCATAAAGTCTCCTCTTGTATCACATATGAATTCTGAAGACTCGATTCCTTATTTCAAACTTTTGTTTTTCAGATGAAATACCTCAGACTCTCCGATTTGTTTTCCTATACCTGGGGTTCAGATCTGTCAATATCATCCTTCCCTAAGGACGTCAGTCTCCAATCAATCTATTATAATCATTACTCCCCCTTTTAAAATGTGCACCTCAACATTGTTGCACCTTTAGTAACTTTCAGAAATTGTTGTTGCTGAGAAATATCTCTTGCTTTAGACAGCAGGCTTCTTTTGCTCCTGGCCCCCTCCTTCAGTGACAATGGGTCTGTGGTCTAAGGACCTACCTTTGCCAAGGTCTCATCGTCCAGGTGATTCTTCTGAATCACGTGTTGAAGTGCAAAATAAATCTTTTCCTGAAGCTTCTGGACCTTCCTTGGTTCTATCAGCCAGGCTCGGTCTGACAAAGGAAAAGAATGGGTAAGATTAGGGGAAGGAACGTGAGCTTTGTTTTATTTTACTTACATATTCAACTGCTGAGTTTTAGACCTATTTCAGATTTGCTCTAAAATGCTTCTTAAGTCATGTAATTTCTTATAGAAAACACAAGTGTTTTATAAGCAATTCCACAATGACATGATTGCACAATACACTGACACAGGTATTCTGGATGGAGGTAAGGACCCAATGGTTAAATAAATTCCTTCACATTTGTTATTGTCTGCAACAATTTATATCTCTTAAGCTTATTCTGGACATATGGTGAAGTTTTCTTTCAAAGAGGAAGTTAATGATTTGTGAAGACATGAATGATAGAAGTGAAGAAAATTTATTGTACAGGAATAGGTCTGGAATTTGGGATCCCCCTTCCCTTCTATAAGTTATGTTATCATTTATATAGCATAAACATGAATCAATTTAAAAAACTTAATCCTGATTAATTTCTTTCTGTACTGTAGTTTAAAATGGTGAATAGAAGAAGCCTTCTATTCTTTTCTCCTTTCCTCTTTTCTTTCCTTTTTTTTCTCCTCCCTTCTCTTCATTCTCTTCTTTCCACCTTCTTTGCCTCTCTTTCTTCCTAAAAGATTTAGACACCACGATGACATAATTGAGCCCAGCATCAATGCTTTAGGTTGGAACTTCAACGGAGAGACACCTGGAGTCTCCAAATGTTGAACAAATGCTCATGGAAAAGAACCTGGATGTGATCCTTCTGAACACAGTTCAGGTCAGGTAAGAAACTCAATTCTGTAATCCTAGACAGGGCAAGAACAAGTCTAGCCAACATTTAAGCAAACCCTTACGTAAGTGAGCACAAAAGCCTTCAGTTGACAATTGTCAGTTAGAATAAATTAAGTTTCCCTCCCTCTCCCTTCTCTAAACTATCTGGAGCTGAATAGACAGTGGTCATTATGGC
This sequence comes from Saccopteryx bilineata, assembly GCF_036850765.1. Taxonomy (NCBI): domain Eukaryota; kingdom Metazoa; phylum Chordata; class Mammalia; order Chiroptera; family Emballonuridae; genus Saccopteryx; species Saccopteryx bilineata. The sequence continues at coordinate 53,580,471 of NC_089491.1, forward strand.
AGGAACCTGGGGGAAAGGTGGGGTCTGGCATGAGATGGAGCCTACATAGTCTGGAAATCTATCTCTCTTTTTGAATATGGCACTAGGCCAGAGTGGCAAACAAGGTATTTGGATTAGCTAAAGCCTTTGAGTTTAGGTCTGTTACCAGGGTTGGAAGATTCCTCACTAGGTAGAGTAAGCCAAACATAGTGCTTCCATACTCTGCAGAATTTGATGACCATAGCATATCCTTTCTAGAGAAAGACTCATAATTCAGTTGATTTCTAACTCATAAGTTACAGGCTTGCCTTCTTTCTGGAGTAGTCATCTTTAAGGATTGTTTATTTTTTATTTTTATTTTTTTAAAATAAATTTTTATTAATGGTAGTGGGATGACATTAATAAATCAGGGTACATATATTCAAAGAAAACATGTCTAGGTTATTTTGTCATTAAATAAGGATTGTTTAGACTTGATATAATATGTCTTAAATTTGCTATTAGGAATGTCCCGGCTTGCCACAAACATACCTAAAGAGGACAGTGAATTTTGCAACACTTCCTTTGAGCAAGTAGGAACCAGAGTGAAAACACCTCCTTTGTCATATGCCTACAAGCTTAGAAGTAGTAGTCTATTGAACTATCCTTTATAGGAACAGTGCAATGAAGTGATAAAATGAAAGGAAGAAATTATTTAGTATTTGGTTGCTAACAGAAGTAAATATTCCTTGTCACTTCTTCCATTTATCTTTGTGCTTTTGGGTTTGGGAAACATTCTAGGGTTAAAAAAGAAAAAAAAAGAAACAATTTGATATTTAGAGCTACAAAAAAAACCCCTATTAGTTATAATACTCCAAATGATAACAAATTTCCACTTTTGATAAAGTAGCTGAGTAAAAAAAAAATCAGAAGCCAATAAAAAAATCATCATAAGATTAAAAAAAATAATAAAACATGATAGATAAAATGTATGGAGGCTGGTATTATAGGTAGGTAGAGCTGGAATGCTACGTCAAACTATACCATCATAGGAAGGACTAATTTCTTTCAGTCTCCATAAAAAATATGTTAGGGTATAAGAAAAGAGATCTAATCTCTAGAGATAAATGAGTTATGGAAAGAATGAGTCTCTTGACAGTAAAAATTGTGTCTTTCTTTTAGCAGAGAACTGTTAATGACACTGCTATCCATGGACCCAAAATCTGACTGTACAGACAGCTAAGTGAGTGGCTCTGAGTTTTCACTGTGGTTGAAGAAAGAGCCACATGTGTTAGGATTCTATACATTTTCCAGCTGTCATGTATTTTTACAAAGAATCTCATTTTCTGCAGTTCTATTTGATTTATAAATGTCACACCTTACCTTCTTTGAAAGCTATTTGGCTATTTTATTGCATTTTAGAGCTAGACGAGATCTTTATTATTATGAAGCCCAACCCTCCTACTTTATAGATGATAAAACAGAGGCTCTGAGGGGTCAAGTGTTTAAGGTCACACAGATCAAGGGTGACAGAGCCTGTACTAGAATGTCTACTACCATACCAGAGATTCTTTTCTGGTGTTACTAGAAGCTGTATTTTCCTTTGCTGTCCTCACCTCATTTTAAGGCTCTAATGTGGCTAAAAAGAAAAAAAAAAAAGTAGAGGCACCTGCGTTTGATTTGCCTGAAATGAGCATACTGACAAGAATCTGGATGGACAAGCCAGAGAAAGGGATATTTAAAGAGGAAAAAGTGTTGGTTTAGTTATTTTGGTCCCTATGCTGGATCTTCCATTCAGGTATATTTCTACTAAGTTTCACTTTACTGGACATTTTTTCCCCTGTGTCTTTTATTTTTAAAATCAAAGTGGAATTTATAACAAGTCACTATCAGTTTTTATTTATCTGTTAAGGAATAGTTTTGCTTCTTTGAATCTGGAGTGACCCTTATATGCTCTACTTTTGTTTTTGAGACAAAATTGGCCATTTAATGTAACTTGAGACTACTTTCTTTTGAATTGTCCAAAATTATCACAAACTTACTAAAGAAACTATAGTTCTTTTGAAGTTTTTCTTGAGAACCTTGGCCAGGGTAGGTGTGATCCATGTGAAAGACAGTAAAACAGGTTAAAGAGAAAAAGTAAAAATTTCTGACTTCTGTACCTGGAGATATCAGAACAGCAGATGAGAATAAAGCAATCTCCTCCTCAGTCAGCTGTAAGGAACACAAATTCTTTGCAAAGTCAAATGCTTCATTCACTAGGTCATCAGAACCTATAAAAGAAGGCAAAGTAAATGAAAATACTTGATCAGAATGGGCAACAGTAAGAAAAGTCTCATAATTGAAAAGTTATTCAAGGTATTACCTACTAGGCATATAGAAAAAATATTTCCAAGTTTCTATTCATAAAACAGTTATTTAATAGTAATTATACAATGAGGAAATCAGGGAATATCTTGACCAGCTAATGGAAATTAATATTACCAATGAGGGGCAGATGAGAATAGTGTGTGTCTACTGTAATATCCAGGTGGAATACATATCCTGAATCTAATTATTTAAGTTTGAAATTAGTTCCAACTAAAGAAATTTAAATAAGTGAGTTGGGGATCCTTTAGTATAGAAATAGCATTCATGGAAAACCGAAAACCTTGTGTATAATGGGCCGAGGGCTATCAGTTTTGGTGGCATTTGAACCTGATAATGGAGGGTGTCCAGGGCCCTCAAACTGAGAAGAGAGCTTTCAATTTGGTAACTTAGCTAGAAATTTGATTAAGAAACAAGAATTCATCTATTTTTTACCTTCTAATAAATGATTTGCAGGTCAGTTGCTTAGTCATTGTGAATTTTGGCAAAATAATCATTTATCCCCACACTGATCCCTAGTAAATGTTTATTTTATGAAGCTGGAAATATACCCAAGTTACTTGCCAAGGCTTTTCCTTCTTTCTTGAAAATCTAGCCTCGGAGATGATGTGGATGTGTATCAACTGCAGAAGGAAACACCGCTAGCCCTGATGGTGCTGTTGGCTACCATATCACCTAACAGCACAAGAGGTCAAAGGACAGTGGCCTTCTTGGATATCCGTGGGCAGGGTATGGAACAAATGGTACTGTACTGTCAGTCGTTAAAACCTTTCCTGGCGTCAGCCCATCTTTGCTAACATTTTTCTTATCCACACCCTGCGCTGGTGACGGGATGTGAACAATACATACTTCCAGAGACCGACTCTGATCATGCTCTCTCACGAGCGTGGTCTGGAGATTATTTTGGGCAGGTTGACACCCACTCTGTCTGTGATCTCAGACTTCACAAATTAACAGGGAAACAGTCATTTCACTCAGTGAGAAACAAATGAAGGAATTCCTCTTTTAAGTATCTTAAGTAATGATCATGAATTTATATAAAAAATGTAAGAGGTCACCCCATGGATCACCAGTATTCTACATAATATACTTTATAAAGCAGTAAGCTAGAAGGTAAAAAAAAAAAGAAAAAGCTGACCCAACAAAGAATGACATATTATGAATCCCGGATCTTTTCGAAACAGTCTTCATTAATTTCCGAATGAATCATGTTTAGTCTCAATTGAGTCTATGGGTCTCTTCTTCCTTTAATATTTGGATGTACAATTATAAGTTCAAAAGAGTTAGATAACATGTTGGAGGCTCACCTAGTCCAACCCTTATAGAAAGTGAGATATTAGTTCACATTGAAAAATCACGCTATTTCATTTACCAATTTCAAGCTGAGTAGAGAAACTGATGGTAGTTAATAAAATTATATCATCAAGTGTAAACTTACCTAAGGCTTTGAACATTTGCATTCCTCCATATTTTCCTTCAAACAGAACAGTGTTGTTTAATGGGTTGAAGGCACGGCACATTCTCACTAAAACCACTTCCAAGCAACCTATGAGTAAAAAATAACACCCAACTATGTAAAATATATGCAGTCGTAAAGAGGTTATTACTGCATATAGTCAAGAGACTTTCAAAAACTTTAAAACATGCACACAGACATCTATAGATACACACATACAGAAATTCTTCAAGATTCTTTCTCCAGTAAAAAATACCTATTTTAGAAATAAAGCTCTCGACACTTATGTGAAGGATTCAAAATATAATATACTTTAAGGGTGGTTATGATAGTAGGACAAAACAACATTTTTTAAAAGCTATATTTCTTTCCACTTTTTGGCTAATATTAGTTTCAATTCTTGAATTCACAAGTGATGGTAAGGGACCCAGAAAGGAGCTGTGCAGCAGGCAAGCCCAGTCCGTTAACTTTTGTGGAAGTTTTGGTATTGGGAAAATTAGCTGTCTGCTTCTGTTTCTTACATATTCTATGTATATTTTAGCCACAGTGATTTTGAATAGGGACTCCCTTAGCGTGTTTCTTGGGGTACCATTATATCTGATGTTCTTTGAAATGAGGGTTTCTTGATTAAATAAGTTTTGGCAAAGTGCTGAAGATGATCTCTTTTCAGAGATAAATGGGTTATGGAAGAATGAGTTTCAACAATCATAGATCAAAGGCTTGAAAAAGCCCCGACATGAGGAACTTGTTCAACCTCAAGACACCTAGCATAGCTCTGCCTTCACTGCCAGCCCAGTGAGGACAGGACCCTTGTCTATAGCCATAGGCAGCTGCAGTTATTTTATTCACTCATATATTTCCATGACCCAAAAAGTCCCTGGCACATAGTAGATGCTTAATAAATATTTATTGACTGAATCAGTTTACTACTTTTGTTTTTCCCCCTGAACAGTTTGACCTCCTGAGGAACTATGGCTGCACAGTTTCTTCACATTTTGGAGAAATGGAATTCTGCCCCATGGAGTGTTGGAGGGTGACAGCCAGACTGAGAAGGTTTGTAGGAAGACATCCTATGGGTAATTTGGTCACACTTGTGGTGTACCCGAAGGTACCTATGGTGCCTTTCTTATACTACTATTTTATATTTATGTCTGTTTTATTTTATTTTTTTGTTCTGCTGATTTCTCTTTGCTCTCCCTATATGTCACCTAGAATAGGGGCTTACGTATAGGAGGGGGGTTGCAAATATTAACTAAAGCAATGCTTTTCTAACAAAAACAATAGGTTACCATTTATTGAGTATCTACAATATGAAAGGCACTTTCCTTGGCCCCTTACAGTCATTATTTTATTTGTTCCTTACAATACCATGTCAGGTGAGTTTTATTGGCCCCTTTCTATGGGTGAGTTACAGAGGCTTAAAGAGGTTAAGTACTCTGTCTTTTATATTAGAGCCAACGTTTCTACAGCAGGCAGAGATGATAAAGATTGTATCGTCTCATAGTTCCCAAATGTCAGTCCATGGACTGGTTATATCTGAGACTCAGTTAGAAATACAATGAACTGGGTTCCTCTCTAGGATATTCAGAATCCATGGGTCTCAAGTGATGTCCATAACTCAGAACAGTCAGTAAGCTCTTCTGGTGCTACTGATGCATTCCAACTTTAGAATTTATTATTTTTAGTCCATCTCTTTTACAAACAAGGAAACTTTCACCTAGAGAGGTTACCTTAAGGTCACATGTCAACTGTGGCAGATTTCATTTTTCAAAGAAAATCACAAAAATATCTTTCATTCCACATGCTTTTTTAGAACCTTACTACTCCCCCATCAAAAATTAGAGTCCATATCTCCTACCCTTGACCCCAGGTGGGTCTTCATGACTGCCTTCAGTAATAATAACACTATGTATCTTCTGTAGCTAAGTCAGAAAAATGCTATGTATTTCTGCTTTGTTCTCCTGGAATGCTAACTTTTGAAATGTAGTTAACAGTGCTGTGAGGAAGTCCAAGCAGTCTGTGGAGAAGCTCAGGTGAGTAAGAACTGAGGCGCCTAGCCCAGAGCCTTGGCTGAATTCTGGGTTGTCAACCAGGATGAACTGCCAGCCGTGTGAGTGAGCCAATTTGAAAATGCATCCTTTTGCCCCCACCCCCCACTCCCAACTGTCTGCCCCATCAACTTGCCTCAATGAGCAGGACAAGCAATTCCTGCTGAGCCTTGCTCAAATTGTAGCTTTGGGAGCAAAAGAAATGATTATTGTTGTTTGAACTAAGTTGTTTTTACCCTCCATAGGTAACTGATACATTAAGTTAATGTTTGAGTCAAGATTTGTAGCCAACTGTATCATTTGGTAAAGAAGCAACAGTAACTAGAATAACTTAGAATTCTATGTGGTCCAAGTTCAAATGCCAGCTTTGCTATATATTGGCTTTGTGATATTGAACACACCCTTTCACTTCTCTGACTCTTCACTTCCTCTTCTATAAAATGGAAATAATACCAATCTCACAAGGTTAAATGAGATGTCATTGGTAAACATAAACATATATGTACGCTATTATAGATAGGAGTATACTATTATTATTAATATGACCCAGGACCATGAAGGTTAACATGTACACCATGGTGATTCTTATCTTCTATTTTCAAATGGGGCCAAGAAAGACAAATAATTGTTGTTTCAGTTTGGGAAATAGCATCAGCAAATCCAATCATGTGAGGTTTCTTGAGCTACTTCCTAATTGTGTGTGTGTCAGAGTATGTGTGAGAGAAGGGGAGGGAAAGATGAGAGCATAGTAGAGTTTCTCCCAGTGTATTCTGGCTGCAGGCTATCCTCATTAAAATGATTGGAAATGACCACAGAGTCAGAGCTCAGCTAGCCTGGATTTCTTTTACCCCCCCCCCCCTCAACAGAAGGCAAGTAGTACATTTTAGAGCCAGCTCAGCAATTCAGCCACCTTGACACGCTAATTACTTGCACTGCCTGTCAAGCTGGGTATCTCAACCTTCACAAGTAATAGCTCCACTTTCAATAAGCAAAATTGTATTTGACTTCAAAGGGGAACTGAATGAGTATCAGGGCATTTTTACTGCTGAGAGTTTCCTTTGGGAGTTGGCTGACAGTGTGGGTGGCAAAAATCAGCTATATGTTGGAAGGAGAATTTTCTAGAACCAATGCTCAGCTCAGGGTTGACAACATCCTGGTCTAAAACAGGCCCACCTCATGAATCCTCTCTTTGCTTACCTGACTTTAGAAGTAGAATCTGATCATTTTGACAGAGTTCCATGAAGCCTGTTATCCGCTTTGCAAACTCTACCACATATTGGATGGCATGAGTGATCTGGATGGCACATTGCTGCCATAATGCTTCCCTGGACTTCAAGAGAGAAAAGACAGAATGTACATGGAACAAAGAACAACTTGGAGAGTCAATGAAATACTCAGTGTTGTCCTACTGGTGCTAACCTCTCACTTAGGGACCAAGGTGGGAATTTACCTGATTCCTTTAAAAGAGGTTGACAATATTTTCTAAGATGTTGTTTTGACCTGTTTGAACTTTGATACACCACAATTATAAAGGTTCTGAGGCTAGCATAATGGAAACAGTGCAATAGCATGTAAATATAGTTGTAGTTTCTTTATTCTTTCTCCCTCCTTTTCTCCCATCTCCTCCCCTATATAAACTCAAGCTCTTAATCCATTTTGTGAAAATAAACTCTTTGCAGTAAGGGATACTAATTTCATTCACAGGCTTTCATAAGGTTATTACTGTGATATGTATCTGATGGGCAGTAATTGTAATATTTTTATTTTGTGTTCTTTTTCCAGAAATTAAAGAGATTTTTTTTATTTTGGTATAAAATGAATTTCAAGGGAAAAGATATCAAATCAGAATGCTGTCTTAAATAATACGGATTCCCTCAAATGTACTTTGATCTTTGGGTTATTTACTTTGGAATGGGAAACATAAATCCAACTGTGTTGATTTTGGTTTTCATTGACCATAACTATGCTTTTGTATCCTTACTTATATAAAGGTGATAAGATTTAATTGTTCCATTATATATTGTAATCATATATTTAGACACAGACACATTTATACCTTCTTATTAAAATTTCATTTATTGGTAAATCTTATCCTCAATCCCAAAGACATTTTGATTGTCATAATTGCGTGTGAGTGGGACACTATAGGCATCTAGTGAGTAGAGACCAGGGATGTTGCTCAACATCTTACAATGCACAGGACAGCCCTACTGCAAAGAATTGTCCAGGCCAGAGTGTCAATGCTTCTGAGGCTGAGAAAGCCAGAAACAGAGAAAGCACAGGAAAACTTTCCTGTAGTTTTCTGGAGTACCTTGCTTTGATACGCTTTAATTTCTTCATAGGTATGGGTCTGCCATGCCAGCTGGTGTAGCTCCTCCATGGTGTACTGACATGTCTCCAAATGGGACTTAATGATGTTCTGTGCAATCCGATCTATGAGAAAGAATATCAGTCAATTTGAGGGTTGTGAATGAAATCCCACTCTGCTCAAAGAAACCTGTTCATCGTATGTTTACTATGGGAATACCTTTGAAGGTACTTCAATTGTATTAGAGTAAAAATAGATAGTAAACATTACTATCTATTTTTAAATCATCAAATTCTTTATTGCCTAGTTTCAATTTTCACTCTTTTTATTATTATTATTATTATTAGCGATCAAGAGAGAGAGAAACAGAGAGAGGGACAGACAGGGATGGACAGACAGGAAGGGAGAGAGATGAGAAGCATCAATTCTTTGTTGCAGCTCCTTAGTTGTTCATTGATTGATTTCTCATATGTGCCTTGACTGGCGAACTATAGCAGAGTGAGTGACCCCTTGCTCAAGCCAGCAACTTTGTACTCAAGGCAGCGACAAGCCAGTGACCTTTGGGCTCAAGCCAACGACTATGGGGTCATGTCAATGACCCCACGCTCAAGCCAGTGAGCCTGTGCTCAAGCCGGATGAGCCTACGCTCAAGCTGGTGACCGTCAGATTTTGAATCTGGGTCCTCTGTATCTCAGTTCGATGCTCTATCCACTGTGTCACTGTCGATCACACTCAATTTTTACTCTTTTAGTAAACATTTACTGCCTTTTCCTTCTCTGATTGATCACATACCTGGGTCTTACAAGTTGTAAAGTGTTCAAATAATTAGTTATTTAAAAAATAAATACAAATTACTAAGTCTCTTGCTTTTAGCCAAATTTCACTAACAGTCTTGACATTTGTACTCCAAATTCTTTAAAATATTTGAAAATCACAGACCCCCATTGTTTATCTCAGAAAGGGAGAATTAAAATATAAATGTATTTGCTCATATTTTTTAAAAAGGAAGATTGAGTAATAATCAAAAATATAGTTTTCTACATGAAAGGAGAAGATAGAGGGACAGAGTTAGAAACTAGACTTCTTTGCCGATATTATTTTTGTAGACTTGACTTTGGAACCATGTAGATGTCGTTCGTAATTAATAACAGGAGAGGTGTTATAGATGAAATAATAGGACTCGTGAGTTGATCATTATTGAAGTGGAGTCATGGGGGCATTATATTCTCCTTTCTAATTTTTTATATGATGAAATTTTTCTTTAAAAGAGTTAAAAAAGAGAAAGTGATTATATTCATAAAAACAGTAGCAACAAACATAATTAGTCTTTTGGGGCCATTTATCCCAGATGAGTTGTATTTGGTATTGTATCTTAAATACTGATGATTTGGGGTTTGGAGGTATAAAATTTGAGCAAAAGAATCAGACAGAAGAGCTGTCCTTAAAAACCTGCTGTGAATCCCCTTATGTTGAACAGAGCTGGTAGGAGGTCCCTTCATAATCCCATTTGCCATTGTACACATAAACAAGGCAATAGTTTAGGAAACCAAAGTACACCAGAATTCTGTACGTGAGTGTGAGAAGAATGAAGATGACTGATTTTCAGCCTCATGACTATTCTTGGCTCAGACAGAAATGGAATTTTTCTTGTGTTTCAGGTTATGCCATTTCAAATGTAATTTCTTTTATGGCAGTTTTTTCTAAATAGCCATATTTCATTTCTCTAAGATAACTCAAAGCAGTACTTAGGTAACTTCTTTTTACCTTGTTAAGCTTCTGGTATATATTGTAGAAAATAAATTGAGTTTAGTGATGGAAAGAATAAAAAAATGTGATTTTATTAAACTTCTAATGAACTCTCCCCCCCAAATTCTCATTGAGCCCATTGCCTGACACATTATAAACACAGACTACATAAATTACTATTATTAGGATATTATATTTAGTTTGTCATCAGGGAAGCAATGTGATGACTCCAATGGCAACCCAACAGAGAAATTTAATTTTGGAATCACTGCTGCACTGAAAGACAGTATTTCAATATTTACGAGGGTTTTTCAATCAGAACTATAAAGCAATAGATGCAGAAGGGGTTACACATGCTAACTTATGATTATAGTTATGCTCTGTTGGATTCAGCACTGAGGATTTCTAGACTTTTATTGCTTATTATCTTATAAAATACTTTCTTTAAAAAAATCCTATATTCCAAATTTTATTGAATATTCTCCTCTATTGTGAAAAAGGACAAGAACTACCCTATACATCATATTGAAATAGATTGGTATGTCATGGTTCATCATTTTTCAATTTTACTCGGGCAGTCTAATTACTTAGAATCTAAAAAACACATATCTATTCCTCAGTAGGTATATAATAAAAACATAGATTTTTATAGCTCTATAGTTCTAAACCTTTAGCTTCTTGGCATCGTTTGTTTTCATTTTCAAAGACATGCTGATTTGTCAGTGCTTTACAGGTTCCAAGGTTTATAAGCAAAACAATGATTGCTACTCAAAATTGCAGTAGGAGAAACTCTTTATCTGTTCCTTTATGGCACATCTTGGAAAATGTTGGCCAAAGTTTTAGAATTCTCTAGTCATCTGCCACCAAAGCTTAGGGTTTTATGGGCTATGAGGATAAGTGGGCATAATAAACACATGAGCAGGTTAAGCAAAACTAGAAGTTAAATCCACATGCATGTTTCCTGACTCAACTCAGAAATCCTCTCCTAGTTTCCTGTTCCCTGTGTCCTCAGGTAGCACAGTCAGTGGCTCTTACACTTTGATGCTACCTCCAATTTACTCTTATTCTAGTCACGCTTGCACTATGGTCATTTGTGTGGATTCTGTTTGTACCATGTCTTTCAAGGTTGTGAGCTCTTCAAGAACTAGGCTGGAGAGCCCAGCATAATGCTCTCATATATTCATTCAACAAACAGTTTTTGAGAAATTATTATCAACCAGGTTAAGGTACAGATTTAAAAAAATACATTCTCTTTAGGGTCTTACAATCATATTGTATCATGATGTAATAACTACCCTGAGTTATTGTGGGATCCCAAAGAAGAAAGTGTCTAAGTCAATCTGGGGGAAGCAGAAGAATAATCATGGAGAAGAGGCTTGTTGACCTGGGACTGAGCAGGGGCTTGTTACATGGAGAAGAGATAGACGAACCTCAGGTAGAGGGAGAAGGAATGACAGTACAAAGGCACAGATAGAAAAACTAGTTATAAACCTGATAATTTCTAACATTAAATTTTACATCTTTACAACCTTACCTTTTAGAACTAATTTTGCTTTTACTGAGGGAAGAAAATGAGTGACTCTAGACTCATTTTTACAGAGCTAGCAAATGGTATTTTTAAATTGTGTCTGTCTTTTTTTTTTCTAAGTAAGAGGACAGGAGATAGTGAGACAGACTTCTGCATGCACCCCAACCGAGATCTACCCAGTAACCCCCTGTGTGGGGCCAATGCTTGGACTGAGCTATCCTCAGCACCTGGGGCGGATGGACCAATCGAGCCACTGGCTGCCAGAGAGAAAAAGAGAGAGAAGGGAAGCAGATGGTCGCTTCTCCTATATGCCCTGACTGGGGATCGAATCTGGGATGTCCGCATGCTGGGCCGATGCTCTATCCACTGAACCAACCTGCCAGGGGGCCGAGTTTGTCTTTTCTAGCATAGTGTTTACAACACAGAGTGCCTAGAGGAGATAGGAGAAATAAGACTAGGTAGGGATGGAAACATTGACAAGAGACTGAATAGTTGAGAAATGATTCTGGATCTTCTCTTGCAGATGACTGGGAGCTTGCAGAAGCCATGAAGTAGGAGAGTGATGAGGTTGGGTTTTTGTTTTAGAAATGTGGTCCTGTTTGTGGCAAAGATGAGATGGCATTAGAGAGTATGTGAAATAAATCAGGCTGTTGTGAAAATCCAGGCAAGATCTGAGATTCTGGACTAGGTAAAAACCATAGAGATAAAGACCATTCTGAAAGAGAATACATAGAAACTTCAAACAAGAGAGCATGTGAACACGAGAGAACATTCAATATAGTAGGTGCTCAGGAAATGATGAGTTAGTAAAAATAATGTTAAAAATGTCCATTCATTTATCCATCCATCCATTCGTCTGTTCATCTGTCTGTCCATCCATTCATCTATCCTTCAATTTTCTGCTTTATTTCCCAAAGGATTTTAGAAAGCTTAGTTTAGCCTTTGTTTAATTCTTCCAAAGCCTAAGCACTCACAATGGTTTTGAAGTCAAACATGGAACATGCATAATTACTGCCCATATTCTTGTGGGGAAAAATAAAAGGCAAATCTCTTTTTGATAGAAGACTTGTAAATATCAATGAAAGCTCAGACACAGTTGCAGAAGCAGTCTCCCTCCACTTCCTTCAATGAGTCTTCTGTGCAAAGGTGAGCCATGTGCAAAAACCCGACTTGACCCCCTCAAACCTCAGGTCAATAAACACAAGGTAAAGCTAGACTTGGTCCCATAGGAGTGAGGCCCGAGGGCTCATTCTCTCCATTAGAAAAGTGCACAACCGAGAGGATGATTTGCTTGAACAGAGGAAGATTTAAAAAAAGAAGGGACAAAGAGGGAGACAATGAATACAGTATGCAAAGGTCCTGCTGAGAGCCAAAGGAACTTCCAAGAGTCCTTGCCTGGAAAAATAGAAAAGGTAATAGTAAACGCTATCATCTCTAGGGACCAACCACATGAGAAAGTCAAAACAAAGAGACTGAGGTAAAAGAGCAGAGGATCTGGAATCTTTCTGGGCAATCACATATCCTTCATCCGTTTCCCTGACTTGGATTGCAGTTGCTCTTAGAGCCTAGTTTTTGTTGGATTCTTTAACTTGGTTCTGCAGGAGGCACATGTTGAAGTCGGCAGGCGCTGTTCTGGGATAATGGGTCCAGCCGGACTATGGCCTACATCCTACCACCTGCAGAGGTGATGCTCATGGACCCTACATTCTGCTCTGCTCTTCCTAAAACCAGGGATGAGGTTAGAGAGTTCTTAAGTGAGAAATAAGATGTAGTTAATATCTTCTCAGCAGTTAACATTTTGTATGTCAATTCAATGAGACAGGTTTGTCCAACTCACTAAGAGTATGCGGGCGGCTTTGACAGTTAATAAAAAGATGTCAAGGAATGAGGAAAACAGTTCAGTATGCTCAGTCCAGTCAAATCTTTCAATCATGATGAGATAGAATGTAAATATTAATGCTGGCAATGGAAAGTTGGATGTGTAATTACAGGTTAATATTAAGTCCATGACCCTTATTTTCTGTTTGATAATTTAATAAACAATAGCTTGTTCTCATTTTCTCTCTTTTTTATTCTTCCACATGTAAATGTATATAACTTTTTAAAAATAAAATTGGTTTTTTGTTTTTAGACTTTGATACTTTTCTTGAAGGAAGGTTATTGGTACTTAAGATTTATAAAATTAATAAAATGTGTAATTTCATGTCTTAAGTAACTTTTTATGAGCTAGAAATGATAATGTAGAATTCAAGGGAGAGAATGATTCTAGAAATTTTTTTTTTTGTGTGTGTGACAGAGACAGAGAGAGGGACAGACAGGGATAAACAGACAGGAAGGAGAGAGATCAGAAGCATCAATTCTTTATTCTGGCATCTTAGTATTTCATTGACTGCTTTCTCATATGTGCCTTGACTAGGGGGCTAACCCCAGAGCAAGTGACCCCTTGCTCAAGCCAGTGACCTTCGGCTCAAGCCAGAGACCTTGGGCTCAGGCCAGAGACCTTGGGCTTCAAGCCAGAAACCTTTGGGCTCAAGCCAGGAATCATGAGGTCATGTCTATGATCCCATGCTCAGGCCTGCAACCCTGTGCTCAAGCTGGTGAGCCCACACTCAAGCTGCCAACCTTGGGGTTTTGAACTTGGGTCCTCTGTATCTCAATCTGAACCTCTATCCACTGTGCCCAGCCTGGTAGGCTCATCCCAGAAGTCTTCAAAATAATTGATACGGGATGTGTTTATGGCATAGATGGTGGTGATGGTTCCATAGGTATATATTTATGACCAAACTCATTAAATTATATACATTAAGTATGGACAGCTTTTTGTCTGTTAACACCTCAGTAAAGAGGTTTAAAAATAGCACTGGATACATAGCTTAGTTAGTTAGAGCATCCTCCTGAGGAGCAAAGGTTGCTTGTTCGTTTCCCGGTCAGGACACATACAGGAAGAGCTTCATGTTCCTCTCTCTCTCTCTCTCTCTCTCTCTCTAAAGTCAATAAATAAAAATTTAAAAATAATTTAAAAACTAATTGATATAGGCAAATATGCTCTATATTTTTCCCCCAATATTATTTTGTATTAGCTTCAGGTGTACAGCATAGTGTTTAGACAATCATATACTTTATAAAGTGTTGCCTCTGATATTTCCAGCACCCAACTGACACCATATAAAGTTATTACAATAGTAGTGACTATGTTCCCTATGCTGTACTTTACATTCCCCTGATGCTTTATCATTTTCTTAATAAAAATTTAAATAGTGTTCAAATTGTCAAATTTCTCTAGCAGTGTAATCTTAAATTCAATTAGGAGTAATTTTATATCCATTTATAATATGGGCAATAAGAGGAGAGAAATTAAAATTTTGAAGGGAAAACTGGAATAAAATGAATGGTAATTGTTATTAGTGTGTGCAAAAATTATAGGACCCTAAAGCTAAGCTAACTTCCTTCCTCCATTTCCAAATGGAGTGCATCCAAATAATTCTGGAAGTTAGTTGGGTCTCCATTCTCTGTAATTGTAAAGGACTTCCACATCCTTCCCCCATCCTCATCAATCTTCATTGTAATCTGTTGGATAAATTAAATAAGTAGAAAAGAAGTGCCCCCTTAAGACATTTACGGAAGGTTGAGATGTATATGATAAAATTCACAGTGGTAAATGGAGTTTTGACAGTCAATCATATCAGACAACGTAAAGATAATCTTTTGAAGTAATGTCTAAAGAAATATATGAATAATCACTTTTCTGATGTATTGATCCCCATAGTAAAGCAAAGTTTAGAAACAAATCATCCAAATTACCTAATTCCATGTAGAAAAAGAGGCGACACCTGCTTATTTAAGTGAGAAATAAGTAAACTGACAAGCAAGGTGACAACTTCTTGTTTATAACTGTAATGTTATAAAATGAGGACCAGCTTGCAGCTACTAAAATAGCAAGTGACCTTCTGCAACTCTGATTTCAACCACTCAGCGGGTTTTTTCCACCAAAGGGGCTTATTTTAGCTCTCACTAGACATTTCAGCAAATGGCGCGCTCCAAAGGCTGCCGTGCCTCAGACAGCCACAGACTGCATGGGTGATTTCATTAGAATCCCACATCCTGAGAGTGGGGAACGTTGAGTGTATCTTTAAAAACTGCTGCTTTCAGTGTTATTACCATGAGCACCCGTGGCCCAACTTTATCAAGGCGAGAAAGCTGAGACTCAAAGCTATATATATCTATATATATAGCATTAGAAGGGGTTACATCGAACCTTCCAACTCTTTCTCCTCCCCCTCTTTTTTCTTTCCTCTTTCTCATGAGAAACGATGGTTTCTTCTTGAACTATATACCCCCTATTCATTTTTCTCCACAAGGGATTTTTTTTTTTTTTAGCTTGGAAGTATTTTTCCTAAAATACTATATCTCAGCCTCAATAAACCTGATTAATGAATTTTTAATTTATCACTTGCCTTAAGCATCTAGAGAACTGCTCAATTCTCTGTTTCACTTATACTACTAGTGTGAGAGTGGAATACTTAGGAGATTCATTTTGAATTAATGCCAGGATATCTCTACGGACTTGCTCAAGGCAAGTTTTAAGTGCCTGCATTAGGTTTTCAGAATAGCAAGATTCCTCAGAATCCACGCTCTGAGGCAGTAACTATAATATATTAGAACAACTGGTTGAAAGGTGAAACATTTAACCAAGTGTGCATTTTGTCTTTTTTACAATAGACCACTAGTTTTATAAGTTTTCTCTCATTAAATAGAACAAGTCTACTGGTTAAAGGGTAATAGAACACAATGTCAGAGAGGACAATGTCAATTTCAAGCCTTTCTGGTTTTTCTAATCTCTATTTAGAGATCTTTATTTTTTAGCATGAATAGAATTGTGCTGTCTGTCAGCATAAAAACATCAGTAACATTTAAGCTTAAAACAGCCATCTCTTAATAATACACAGACTCAATAAAAAAGTAATCTTTTTAGCATTTAAGTTTCTCAAATTTTTGAAGAAAGAGTTGGGCTCAAAAATAAACTATAACTCATTTGTTGACTCAGTTTCCTGGTCCAGCCACTCATTACTCTCCCACCAATGAATTAGGGTGGCTTCTGGTCTCCTTTTCATACAAACTCTATTGCCAATTACTATATCAGAGAAAAAAGTAACCGACTTTTACTTCATGTAAACCTAAACCAAAATGTTTTCAGAGTTCTTCAGTAAAATATATTAATATAAAATTATGATATTAACTATACAAAATAATCACCATGTGATAAAATGCAGTTCAATGAGATATAAACATAAAGAAAAACAATGAAAAAATCAGATTAATACAAGTAATAATAATATCTGGGCAAAGGCTGAGTGAACAAATTAGTAGAAAGGTCAATATTTTCTCAAATTTCAGAAAGCTTAGGTAAGAGCATTTTAATAGAAGGTAAGAGAGCTGAAAGAAAAACTGAAAATTTTTTTTACAGCATTTGTGTTTAAGCAGAGTATATACAAAGGGGAAAAAATAACATACAACAAAACAAATGAACTAAGAGGGTGACCTCTTAATAATTTAATAATGGCAAGCTGTTTTGGCTCCCAAGTGTTTTGTTTTATTGCAATAGTACATGCCTAATTTTGGGAAATTACCGTTCTCTTTCTTCAAACTAGCTAAGAAAATTGAGAAAGAATCTATTATGAAGACATTACAGCTCAAAACTTTCTTAGTAACTTTCTTAGTAAAAGACGGCCTTTGTAGAACAATCAGCAAAGATTGACTTACTTCAGTGCGCTAGAATTGGTGAGTTATAAGATGGAGGAGGCCAGTATGACCCCCTTCAGGCTTTTATTTTGTGTTCTTTGGGAAGTCACTTAAACATCTTAAAGTCTTAGTTTCTTTGGGTTTAATTTGCCATCTGCAGAAGGATTTGGCAGCAGAGACATTTTCTAAGGGCTCTGTGAAGCATGACAACTTGTGTCTGAGGGTCTACCCAGAAATTTCTCTCTGTTTTGACTCACAGAGGTTGCCAGTACAGCTCACAGTCCTAAAAGCACTTGAAGAGTCTTGATAGGACAGACAAACAAACAAAAAATAGTATAATCCAGAGCCCATTAAAATCTTTCCCCACTCTCTTTTTAAAAACGGCACCTCTCACTTATGTGTGGGATCCAGAGAAGGCTAAAAACTGATGAACAAAATAGAAACAGAGGCATGGACACATGAGACAGACTGACAGCTATCTGAGAGGAGGAGGGTGAGTGGACTGGAGGAATGAAAATGAAAAGATTTGCCAAAAAGCATATATACATAACACGTAGACAGAGACAACAGTGTGGTGATAAGCAGAGGAAAAGGGGAGGAAGGGCCACATGGAGGTGGGCAAAGGGGCTGAGGAGGGAATGGGGATGGAAAGGGACTTCGCTTGGGGTGGAGGCTGAATAATGAGGTGTACAGATGGTGCTTTACTGAGTTGTACTCTTGAAACTGGTATAGTTTTGCGAACCAATGTCATCCCAATAAATTCAATTAATTAAAACAAAAAAACAAACAAAAAACCCCTCCACCTCCGCATACTACTTGAAGCACAATTAGTGGGTCACAGATGATGAAAACCTAATTATGAAAATTGCTCAGGGCCATCATTAGGATTGACTTTTACTATTTGGATTTTGCTGACATATGGATTGACTGTTAATTTAAACACAGGCAATTCCTCCCCCCACCCCACCTCTCTTTGGAAATTTAGTCAATGTAATTCTGACCTTTAGGAAGAATTAATTCAGAGGAAATCTCTGGAGGCAATTTTACATTTTCTAACATTTGATCTAAAATTTTTAAAGTAACTTGATTATTTAACTAGTACATTTAATTTTGACTAATGTTTCAAAATAAGTGTTTTCAAAATAGTTTAGCACAAAATTTTCCTAGAATAACCTATCTGAAAACCAAATAGTAGTGCCATAATAGACCTCATAAGTATGGTTCAAATTTAAATAGTAAATTGTGTCTCCTCAGTTTTGAGGGTAAATTGTCAAAGGAAATTTTATAACCAAAAATAAAAGTAAAATAAATAAACCAAAAGTCTTTCTAGTTAGGAACAATCCCAACAGGTTTCCCCAATTTTGTAAACATCACATAAATAGTGTATTGGCTGGTAGAGGGAACCTGATAACTTGATTGAATACTGTGCTAATAACGAAGTGCTGACCTCCAGCAACCTGGCCATCAGTCAACATTTCTGTATTCCATGGCCCATGTGGTATTTTAACCCTAGCCAGCTCTTCCCAAAATAGGCGTGACACTGAGGTTAAGAGAGTACCTGTCCACTTCGATCAATAGAAAAGCAATTCAGAGCTTTTTCAGCGAGCCAATATCAAGCCTTGAAGAAAAAAATCAACAGGGGGGGCTGTTTTAGAGGCTATCTTACAAGCATACACATTTCTTCCCTCGATAAGTCACAGCAGAACCTCTTGAAATCTTTTTTCCTCCTTCTTACTGCAGAATATTTCATATCTGCTATGGCTTTTGAAATTGAGTGTATAAAATGGAATTGGTTTTCCAATAGCTTCTCAATAGTTTTTTTCCCCCCCTAGGTAGATGGATTTTAGAATCTTCTTATGAAATTCTGAATTCTGAGTAAAAAATTAATCCCAAACTAGTATCTCTAGGGAAAGTCACTGAGGAAGATCAATTTTGCACAATTTTAACTCAAAATAGAAAAAAGGCGATTTAGAAGATTCACCTAGTTAGAAAAGCTTATTAACAGAGGTACAAGCATGTAGTGACGAATATGTATACAAGTACTACTATCAACAGATATGTTTAAGTACTTGAATTAAGCATGCATGTGTGTATCACAACTTCGTATTTGTTTAGAGCTTTGCTGGTTACAAAATGCTTTTGTCCACATTGTGCAATTGACTTCAGTTATGGGCAATCACTGCCTGAGCATGACAGTAGGGTGATCACAACATATCATCAGGTGATTTTTAGACAATGTTTGAGAGGTATTTAAAGGATATCTAGAAAGATGGATTTAAATAATCATAGCAAAGAACTACAGTGTTCTTTGTGCTAGGATGCTCTAGAATAATTTATGGTCATGGACTGATGACAAATCAAGTTGATTGTCCCAGTCCTTGTACTTGGGGAATTCTTTTTTTTTTTTTTTTTTGAGACAGAGGCAGGATTCTGGAAATAGCAGCCTCTTGAAAGATATTCTGTGACTGGCAAAGAACAAGGTGGTGTTAAAATTTCAGAGGAGTCAGGTAAGTCCCTCTTCATTGACCAAAGTGACCTATGTAGGTCTGGGATAAGGTTGGTCCCTTACAAGTCAAAACACATCCTCATTTTATAGTTTCCTTTTATCTCTTAAAAGGGGTTTGGGGAGGTAATCAGGTTGGAGTTAGCCAGAGAGGACAGGTGGATTTGCCCTGGAACTGTATCTGTACAGCAGCTAATTTTTTACATTGATCGTCCATGAATTGGGGTATTCTGGAATTAGTCACCATCCTCTCGAGCTGCCTCTGATTATCCTTGATTTTCATTTTAATCAGATATCTTATTTTTGTTTTGTTCATTTGTTTGTTTTTTAGGAGGGTGGTTGGAAAGAAGAGGCTGGTGCACAATTCTGATTTGATTGTGGTTATTAATAATGAAAGAGTCATTCTGCCCTATGCAAAGTGTCGAATGTGGTCCTGCTCCTTGGAAGGGAAGCCCAGCTGGCTACTGCCATAGGCAAGTGCTTCTGCATAGGTCAGGATTGCCTGGTTGCCTGCAAATCCCCTCCTCTCCACTACCCGATCCATCTGTGTTCCTATGGCCAAAGCTCCTACCAGAATATGGAAGAACAATAATCCTTCAAAGTCATTTAGTTCAACCACCTGATTTTTCAGATGAAGGGACCGAGCCTCAGAAAGCTGAATTAATTTCTACCCAGTTCATATGGCCAGTACATGCAGTTAGGGTTCTCAGTTTCAATGTACTTTTCCTAAACTACCTGCAGAGGACTGGTGGTTGGGGTAAGGGTGGGAGGGGGTGTCAGATGACCGTGGCAGTTCATAAGATGCTGTGAATTCAAAGTAAGAAAGGAAGAACTAAAGATACTGGATTTACCTTTCCTCATGCTGCTTTAATGATTTTTTTCATAGTTCAGTCTACTTTCATTCGTTTTAATGAATAGGTAGTCACGCCTAAATCAAATGCCTACCTATATTTGATACAGGTATAATCAGAGGATGTAGAAAGTGCACGGCTAGAGTTCAGTTCTATTTTCTGTACCATTTCTGAATGAGTAGTTAAATGTGTATAGATAGGAAGATGCATATTTATCTAATATACATATAAATATGTATAGACAGAGTAAAGCAGTTATAAAATATTTATTTTCAGAATAGTGTCATTAAAAGTCTTCTCTGAAGACCATAGCACTTACTTGGGGCTCTTAATAAGCAATAATTGAAATGTCAACAGTTTTTATAGAATTCCCCAAAATAAAAGAGCACTAGTCATATCTTTATACTTCTGTATTGATTTGATAGAATAAATTAGTACACTACAAGGGATATATCACTTTTGGGACAATCCCTCTTTTTAATCTCCTCTAACTATTAATACGCAGTTTCTGTAATAGATAAAAATTTTTATTTCTGTTTTTGATGCTTAAAATTCCAGGTTCGATAAATAGAACACAAAAGGAATATGAAAGTAAATCTGTTTTAAGATTACACGGGAGAGATCAATGATTGCCTTTATCTGGAGATGAAG
Source organism: Saccopteryx bilineata (assembly GCF_036850765.1). Classification (NCBI taxonomy): domain Eukaryota; kingdom Metazoa; phylum Chordata; class Mammalia; order Chiroptera; family Emballonuridae; genus Saccopteryx; species Saccopteryx bilineata. Next base: position 53,601,626 of record NC_089491.1, read on the forward strand.
TTACTGAATAGAACAGCAAACCCAGGTGATGTGTGTAAAAGGCAATTTATCCCCTTAGCATCACAGCTAACTTGATGGATTTTTTCCTTTCTGTTTTTAAAAGCGTGTTGTTTGGCAGTTTGAATTGTCTTGTTTGCTGGTATCCCACAGACACATTGTCAATCATCTCGGAGCTTAAATGAGCTTTCGTTAAGAGTCTTATTCCTGCAGAATCTCCCAACTCATCCAAGGGCCATAGTAGGGGAGCAAAAACATGAGCTTCCACTTTCCTTCTTTGCCTGTTTGCCAGGCATCCATTTGCCAGCCTCCCACCCTTTAAAAACGACTGAAAAATTTTTTATTTCCAGAGATATAGCACATCCACCATGCTAACTTGGAAAATGCCAGGTAAACCCAGTTAGTTCTGCTGCCTACATATTAATTTGAAGCTTTCTTTTGCCCTTCTCTTATTTCATGTCTTTATCTCCAATGGGATTTTGAGAAACCTGAGGATATAATTCTTAAAATGTTTTAATATTTTTCTGTTTGCTTAGTCACATTTTACTTTTTATTTCTAAAACGATGGGAAACACTTAATACTCATAAGAGACATGGCTTCCTTCACCCCCTAGGAGGGTTTGAGATACCATCAGGCCCAGAATTTATATGACACTGGATTGCAATTATTTCTTTTCATGCCTGGCTCCTAGATCATGAGGTCAGGAATCGCAGTCTGCTTGCCTTGAGTGCCTGGCACATTTCAAAAATATGTTTTTGAAAGAATGCCTAGCAATCTAAGGTAGTACAATAACCCCACATTAGAATTTTGGCTTCACCACTTACCTAACTCTGTGGTCTAGGAAAATCGCTCACTGTTTCTGAGCCTTAATTTCTTCCTCTGCACAAGGGGATGATTTCTTCACCCCCCACCCGAAGGTGATGGTAAGGCTCAGACTGGTTAACATGCACGAAGGGCCTGTCCACCTCTTTCTTCATACAGAAAGTATCATCATTAGGTTCCTTAACCTAAAAAGTCTGAGTTTCTTTGGTGTACTTTTAGAAAGACATGTTTGGTTTTTCTGGAAGAATATTCCTGACTCGAATAACATTCATATAACTGACTTTTGGGAATCTTCCAACTGCTACTTAAATAGCTGTTTATTTGTTCTTAAATGTGATTCTATTAAGAGTTTCCAAATTGTAAGATTATAATTTACACGAACTAATTAAAAAACTGGTTTTAAAACACAACTCCTTTGAAAATGACCCAATATCAGAATAATGACCTGGTTGTACACATTTCATTGCCCCAGAAACCAGAGGAAGAAGATCTGAATTTCTAAAGGCCAAGAATGGTGTCAAAAAAATTCTTTCGTGTGAGATAGCCTTGAATTCACCCAGTGAATTGGTTCAGATCTTGTATCTTGTGTGTACAGGGTTCTCTTTATGACAGCTTGCCACCAGCCTGATTAGTACAGATGCTTGTTAATCAAGTTAAGTCAAAATGTCAGTGTGCTCACGCTGTAAGTGCCTCTGTAGCACAGACCTAGAAGGTCATCGAGTGGCAACAAACATTTTTTGCAGTGAGAATGCGAATGAGCATTCCCTTTGTTGATGAGCAAAAATATAGTATGATGATTAAAAAAATGGGTTTTGATGGTATTCAGACCTGGGATTACATGCTTACTTTGCATTTTACAAATTTTATAACTTCTGAGCCTCAATTTTTCATCTACAAAATGGATATACAAATACTTACATAACAGGCATAATAGGATTGCTATAAAAATTAAACATAGGACCTTGCTCAGCACAATGTAGGTGCTCAATGGAAGGTGATTATATGGTCTGTGAGCACTATTAATGTTATTAAATAATAATGAAATTAATAACATCATAATACTAATATTAATAATAATGAGGCTTATACATGACAGTTGTCTTAAGAACTTACAAATATTAACTCATTTCATCAACACACACAGGTAGGGACAATTATTGTCCCAGGTTTACAATTGAGATTCAGAGGTTAGGTAAATTGCTTAAGGGAAGAGGCCCACCGGGTCTTAATTCAGGCAATCTGACTCCAGAACCAAAGTTCTTAACCACTAGTGCTATACCTTTGGTGCTTCCCAACCAATGACACTGTTAGGGACTTAGTGTTTCCGTGAAATGAATGGCAGTTTTTCGAATGATGCAGGAAAGAATAGCAGGTCCCACTATTGTGGTTTGTCATAGGTACCTATATTTGACGCCCATAGAAGGAGTTTGTGTCCACTAGATGGCATTGCTGTTTTAACCAAAATGACTCGAGTCAATATTTAGGTTTAAGAGCCTGCTAGATATGGGAGCATTAGCAGGACATTTTAATTACATACCTAAACATCTGATGAAAGCAGTCTCCAAAGTTTAGAGAATAACTAGAGATTCTAAAGACTAATGGTATCTTGAAAGAATTAAAAATATATATGCTAGTCCACTTTGAGTATCACTGTGTAGAATATCTCAATGTATTTTGAGATTATTTAGTTGAAAGGCATCAGGTCAGAGATGAACAGACTGACAGCCAGAGAGGAAAAGTGACTTGCCTAGGGTTACCCAGACCTGATGGTTTGGGCTGTATCTCTTTTCCGTGCTTCCTAATGATTCTAAATGATAAGGAAACTGATTTTTGAATTCCTACAATCCTTTATTTTTTGGATATGGGGCAGAAGGTGGCCAAACAATTGTGAGTTTTGTTTCATTAGGTTTTGAACATGTGTTCCTAAATGTGTTCCAAATCAATAGCACTCCTGTGCTCAGATATTTAGTAGGATAAAAACAAAATACGGTGCTAATTTATTCCTTCCTTCCTTCCTTCCTTCCTTCCTTCCTTCCTTCCTTCCTTCCTTCCTTCCTTCCTTCCTTCCTTCCTTCCTTCTCCCCTCCCTCCCCTCCCCTCCCCTCCCCTCCCCTCCCCTCCCCTCCCCTCCCTCCCTCCCTCCCTCTCTCTCTCTCTCTCTCTCTTTCTTTCTTTCTTTCTTTCTTTCTTTCTTTCTTTCTTTCTTTCTTCTTTCTTTTTTTCTTCCCTTCTTTCTTGTAACATGTTCTCTTAGAAATATTAAGTGACTCTTAAAAAGGCCATTTCTACTGGTTGACAATGTAGTCTGTGGATATTAAACCCACAACAGGTAGCATAGAAAAAAACTCTGGAATCAAGACTTCCTGGAGTGGAACCTGGCTCTGTCACTTAGTAACCAAAGGACCCTGGAAAGGTCATGAGATATCTCTAAGCCTCTGTTTCCTCATCTATAAAGTGGGAATAATATTTTGACTTATCTTATTAGATACTTGTGAAAATTAAATGTATGTGAAGTGCCTGTGACGTAGTTTAAAAGCAAGGTTAAGGATAGCAGTAAAAATAGCTAGTTTTTGTATTATAGCTGATGTTCAGTTTTCTATGTCTCTCAGATGTGAATGTTTTTACAGGTGTTTTGTCAACAACTTCTATACTCACTGTCACATCTTGAATGGCTAAAAGAGAGAAATAACGTTTCAGGTTTTATAGTTGTATAATATTGCTTCTTTCTCAACCAGATGGTGAAAGTGACCAAGATGCATATGGCATGTACTCATTATGTGCTCACATCAACTTTATTTAAAACACTCATAGTCTTTAGGCTCCTACTCAGTGTAGACATAGAAGGTGCCTGAGCACATGGTATGCAAGCAATATCAGCCGAGAGTTAGTGAGTGCTAGATGAGTTCCAAACATTGCTCTGTTTTCCAAGAATTAACTCATTCAAGTCTTATAACTGCCATTTGATCTAGGAACTAATAACTTCTTCTTTTTAAACATGAACAATAAAACATAAACAAACAAAAAAGATGAGTAAACTGGGTTTTAGAAACTTGCTCCACCTCAAATAATAAGCCACAGAGTCAGGATTTGAACTCTGGTGACCTGGTTCTTAAACACTCCTTCTCTGCCACCTCTCAGGATGGGGTGCGAGGGGCCTCAAAGTTCCCTGAGTGCTACACTGCCTTCCCCACTACACTGACTACTGCAACAAAGCCTGGCATAACCACTGTTTGTTTAGCTCTTCTGGGCTACTGCTAACACGCATGCATCTCTGTCACCCAAGAGGGTAATGTATTAAACCTACATTAACATTTTTATGGTAATTAAATTAATAAGATCAGTGGTTAATAGGCTTCTGAGCTTCATAGGGTAAAACATAGTCACGACAGGTCAGAAGAGAGCATCCTAGGATAGGACACCCTTAAAGTCCCCTCCTTAGGAATCAAAGGACATCACAGCAGAAAGAGGACTGAGTTGCTGACACAATCATGCCTGTGACTAGCCCTACCCACCAGAGCCTATTTGTTGCTCTGAGGTTCAGTAACATTTCAGACTATGCTCTTTCATTGCCCATAATTAAGACTTTATTCCATGTAGAATTCTTGAATTAAGATTTTTTTTGCGAGGGGGGTATTTTTCTGAAGCTGGAAACGGGGAGAGACAGACTCCCGCATGCGCCCGACCGGGATCCACCCGGCACGCCCACCAGGGGCAGGGGGAGATGCTCTGCCCCTCCGGGGCGTCGCTCTGCCGAGACCAGAGCCACTCTAGCGCCTGGGGCAGAGGCCAAGGAGCCATCCCCAGCGCCCGGGCCATCTTTGCTCCAATGGAGCCTCGGCTGCGGGAGGGGAAGAGAGAGACAGAGAGGAAGGAGAGGGGGAGTAGTGGAGAAGCAAATGGGTGCTTCTCCTATGTGCCCTGGCCGGGAATTGAACCCGGGTGCCCCGCACGCCAGGCCGACTCTACTGCTGAGCCAACCGGCCAGGGCTTGAATTAAGATTTTTAAGAGACTTAGTGGTCTTCTGCTCTACTCCTCTGCCTTTACTAAGAAGAAAACTGAAGTACCATTTGCTTATGGTTTGTCCCCAGTTATCTTAGAGGAACAGTTGGAGCCTTGTTCATTCAATTTTACATACTATTTCTATACCCTTAATTATTTCACATTAAACAGTGTATTATTTTACATTAAACCACTGTGAATCCTTGCTAAAATTTTCCTGTTTATATCGATAAACTTTTTTTATAGTCACGAACCCAAATTTAATAGATAGCATCTGTTCTTTACAGATAGCATCTTTCTATTTATATTTTCTTTCTTCCTTTGCAGTTATTAGACTATATTTTAAAATCAATTAGTTTTCTTGCTAGAAGACATGAATGCAAGTGAATTCAAAATAGACCTAAGAAAATGACCATTCTAAATAGGAACAAGGCAATTTCAAAGCAGAATATCAAAAAGTGAGCTGGAAGAGACTTCACTTACCAATCTCAGTTATTGTTATCCCTGGTGCTAACTGCCCGTTGTTGAAAGAGCTATAGGTAAACAAGTTGGATACAGATGTGAGGTCATAGATGGGTTCTTGCTTTATCTGTTTGATTCCAGTCATGTCAAGTCCTGACTGATCAGGGGATGGCTGGCCAGAATCCACGCTGTAGTAACCTTCGGACTTGGGCAGGTCAATGACATGTCCATTGGTATAAGTGCCGCTGGCCTCATTGTTCAGGTTGCTGAGGCTGTTGCTGATGCTGCTGCTATACACCCTAGCAAGGGCTTCTGCCTCCCCACTCTGCTGCTGCCGCTGCTCCTGCAGCCGCTGCTGGTGCTTCTGCACCTCTGCATATAGGCTGTCCCTTTGCTTCTTGGACATCCTTCCAAACTTCACAGCTGGGTTGGAGAGAAAAGCAGAAAACAGCCCTTGTGGTTATCATTCTCATTAACCATTTGAAGTCCAAAGGGTCAGGCATAGTTGTCTTCTAAACCATCAAATGCACAAACTCCTAGCACCATAACCCAAAAGTCCAGTCACTTGCACTCCATACCTGGTGAAAGGTTGTATTTGTGGGTGTCTGTACTGGTTTATGCGCACAGTGAGAACTAAGTCTAAGCTAGGAAGAAATGTGAAAACTTACATATTTCTTGTTGACATGAAGTTAGAAAGCATTCTTTCTTGTTCTTTTTTTACTTGTGGGGAAAACAATCATAAAAAAACACCCTACCAAATAGTACCTGCTATTCAAATAACCAAAACTCATTTTTAGCTTCCCCTCCTAAGCATTAGAATTACTAGATTGTTGCACAGGATCATATTATTTCACTATTTTCTATAGTGTGTTGGGTAAGATCAAGGCAGGGTGATAAATACAATTTTAACTAAACCACATCCATTTGCCTTCAGTTGGCTTTTGGGATCAAATAATAGTAATTTTGTGTATTCAGTGGCCAGCAAGTGAATAAACAGTAACCCCTCCTCTCTCATTCTACCACCCCCAAGTTCTACATTGCCCATCTCTTCTGGACAAATCCTTAGCCATTCTGAAGAAAAAGGAGGAAGAGGCTCTGTGAGTAGTCAAGAGAGTAATATGAGGATGCTATCATCTGAATGCATTGTTTCTTAACTTGTAGAGCTTAATCTCCTGAACTGTTGTGGATATTGACATTTTTCCCCACAAGCTGTCAACTCCACTTTAGGATGTGAAAATCCAGTCAAGGGGCTACCTTGTCTGAATCATCAAGCAGTATGTCATTCAACTCATGTTAATAGTGGGAACTATGACAAACTGGGGGGTTCTTCTCTGAGTTTCTATTTTCTTTAGTGACAATGTTTCCATCACCTGTTGGTGTTGAGAACTCAGAGAATGTAGAAGGCAAAAATGTGGAGAGTAGAAACAGGTTCAATCCCTGTTTTCGTCATTAAGGTTGATGAGAATAACTTTTGAGGATATCAGAATGGTGAAGTGCTGAAGAACTCTCCAGCATGCAGAACCCACAGAAGAGATTCCTTCTGTGAAAGAGCTCCCATCTCACCCCCCTCCCCATATTCCTTCAGTATTCATTTTCTCTTTCTGTTGGTTACAGGGCTACCAAATTTTATCTAAGCATCAGCTGTTCAGAATGGAGACTACATTTCCCAGCCTCTGTCACTGACAGGTGTGGCTATGAGATTAGTTCTGGGTAACCGCGTTATACTTTGCATTGTTGGGCATGCACTTTCCTCCTTCATGCCTACCTGATTGTGGAGGTGAGGGGTGGACTTAGAGAAGCCACAACTCCTCCTGTTTCTCTTCAATCCTTCTTCAAAGCCTATGTTCTTACTTTCTGACACTGTCTACTTTGGAAAACAAGAGGAAATTATCTGGTAATTTTTCTGAATGAAGACAATTGATCTGGTTAATTCAGACCAAGTTCCTCTTTCTACCTCAGCTGTCATTTCTACAAGGTCTTGAATCATTTATATATTTATATTTAACTTTGTAGAGTCACTGACTTTATTAGACTCTGTTTCTCAAAGAAAAATTTATTTGCTTACTAATTCCTGTGATATTTGTATAGATGAATAGAATTCCATAATAACTTTTAGGGAAAGTATTCTCAGTACCTTTTTATTATATATTTATAAATAACTTACTACATATAATTCTCTAGTGGAAGAAACCTCTTTGTGTAAAAAAAAAACAAAACTACGATATATTTGGATTCAGAATACCCTCCCCCCAACAAAGTAATGTGGCATGCTTCTTTTTTTGCTGACTCTTTGTTTGTTACATCCATTTTGGCTTAGAACAGCTCTTTGTTACAGAGCTATGGTGATGAATACCAAATTTGTATCTATGGCTATAGATTAAGATTTTTATTTTGGCTCAAGTATCTCTACTTTCTGACTTTCTTTAGTAGAATAGTTTTGCATTTGTTAGTTTTGAATGTATACAGAGAAAATATCGATAACGAGAAACTCTTCTAACAAAGACAAAATTGCAGTGCCTTTTAAAAAAGCTCCTTTCCATTGAATCCTTGTTTTAGATTTCTATCCATTCTATATTTAGCTAAAATATACATTGTGGTGGATTGATTTTATTAATGACCCTGATTTTTCTTACGTACTCCCATTTCTTCCCTGTGTAAATTTTCAGTGCCCTTTCATCCGTGTAGGCATTCTTACTCCACCCCTTGACATGTGGCCTGCTCTGGGCCAATGGGGTATTGACATATGTAACACAAACAGAGGCTTCCAAAGTACCTGTGTGACTGTCTCACCAGGAGAAGGAAATGCCTAACCTAGCTTGCTGGAGGATAAGCTACGTGAAGTAGAGCTGAGCCACCTCAATCATCTGGACAAGGCCATCTCTAATCAGAAGAGACACAGACTGACCTATAGTTGTTGGCAGATGAATGAATGAGCCCAATGAAAACCCTGTATTTAACAATTTTCAGTTCAGTATTCTGCTGTTAACCATTGATCTCAAAATCAAAGCTAACAATGTCAAATAAGTGTGCTGTCAAGAACTGTGCGCTGGTGAATGTCTGAAAACTCAATGGTGAATAATTATGCCTTTCTAAGAAATTAACTTATCAGGTCACTGAGCAAACTAAAATATTTTCAGAGAAACAACTTAAAGCACTGCTACCTTTTGAGGTTATCAGGCTCCATCCTAAGTCACAGACTTCACTAACAATTATTCTAATACTATTTTAGAATAAATTTTCCATTTATTTCAGAGATACTGACTAGCCAGTGTTTCAGTTTTATGCCCCTTTCTATAATAAATATAATGACATATTTGGGAAAAAATTATAGTGCATGGCAAAGTAAAGTTACTGAACTTTCTTAACATCATAAATAATTCCTTGTCACTATTTGTAAATACATACATTTATTGTAATCACAAGCCTATTTCAACAAAAGCTCTATTACTATTATATTTTCAAATATTAGCATTCTTCTTACCACTAACCATTAATCACAATCGCACATATTTTAAGTGTTTGCTCCTCTCAAACTTGAATTATTCTGTTAATGAGATTCATTTGAGTATAGAGGCAGTCTTATGTTAAACAGCTAGCTCTCAGAGAAACTAGCACAATTCTGTATACATTGCAAGAGCTTTATAAATATTCAGTGATGATGGTATTTGCTCATGATAAGCTCTTGACCCTCATTTTGATCTCAAACTAGCAAAGAACAGTTTCCCACAAAATATTGGAAATATTTTTATATTTATTTGGATTGTGGGATTCTAACTGGAATGAGTTTTTGGAGTAACAATGAAACAAAGTCATTGCTTCTTAAAAGACTTCTACTTACTACCACATGATAGCTAGACACTAGTTTTTGGTTTCAATATAACCCAATTGTATAACTGTCACCTATGACTTTCCATAGTCATTCTGTAAACTATCTTCTCTTATTTTTGGTTGTAAAGTTCTCTGTATTTATCTCTTGCTGTTTACTAAGGAAACTAGTCTTAATTTAACTCTTAAGTTTCAAGGATATGCCTTTTTTTTTTTACAGTGCTTTAAGCTTTGTAGAAAAAAATCTGATTCAATCTACTCAAAGCTATTGATAATTTAAAAATATTCTTTCTCATCCTCTTCCTTAAGTATTGTCCAACAGAACTCCCTGTGATGATTGGGTGCTCTCTGTGCTTTCCAAGAGGATAGCCACAAGCCACACATGGCTATTGAGCATGTGAAATATAACTAGTATGACTTAAAAACTGAATTTTAAACTTTATTTAATTTTAATTAACAAATTTCAGTGTAAGTAGTGACATTTGAATACCATATTGGATAATGCCATTCTGAACAAGAAGCCTGATCAGTGAAACCTGTCCTTGTAAGGCAGGTTTTAGTTTTCCATAGAGGCATGTCACTAGGGAGGACACAGACTTGACTGCTGGAAAGTGGGTATCGTGGTTTATCAATATCTTTCTACTGATGCTAAGTATTTTTCTGTTGCTTGTAGTAATACAACTGGAAATAGTTTACATGGAAGATTCCTGCAACTAACATTTTTGAAATGTCCAGTTAAAAAGAAAAAAAAGTAAGATGGTGGGGAAGATTCAGTTTGCATATACATGGTATTGATTTATACACATATACCTGCATACCTTCACCTTATTATACACATAAACATAAACACATATGTATGTATTCCAAGTAGACTTGATTTTTGAGTCTTTGCTTGAACTAAATTTGAACAAAATGTTATGGCCAAGTTTGTTATTTATTCATATATGTGCTATGGCTAATAAGCTACTACAGAAGGATAAAAGCTCAGTGATTTTAACAGTTACATCAAACTATCTACTAGCAGCCATGTTGTTTCAGTGGCCAGGTGTGGTAAAGTAAGCATTCTTGGAGCCAGGTATAATACAGAGAGAAAATGCAAATACCAAAATGAAAATGCCACTTCATGTCTGAGGGAAGGTAGGTAGAATGCATATAGAAATAAGTTAGGTGTGAGGACATTTTACCCTGGCTACTGGCATTACTGCTAAAGGACTTTGAAAATATTTGTTTAATTAGCAGAAGGTGGTTATAATAAATTAGTGGCAGGAGAAATCCCACCTCTCATTCTTGAGTCCTTACTAGACATAGCTAAACGACCATAATTTTAGGGCTTTCTAATCCTTTAATACCACATATTTGGCATTACTTATTTAGCTTCCCTGGTATTAGAATAATTTATTTGGTATAAATTACTGTTTATAATCAAGGTTCAGAGCACACTTCTTCTATGTAATATAGTAAAGAAGAATTTGTTTTCTCTTAAAGAAAGTAATTTTTTTTCTTCTGCTGGAGCCTCTTTTCCTCATTCCCAACCACCACTCCCATCTCTGAGCATTTCTCCTCATTAGTATGACATAAGACATGCCCAGGAGGCATTTTGGAAGATGTTCCTGGCAGCCTCAAAATGGTTTCTGAACCGAAATTAAGATGGATCGTTAGCCTTCATCCTCAGACACTGTATTGCTTTTATTTGCATAGAGATTTATATGCTGTAGTATATTTCTCTGCCTTTGCGAATAGATTGTGGTTCTATCCATTGAGTGACACCCACTCTCTCCCACCTTCTCCAACACATTTCTTTTCTGTCATGGGATTCAGGCAATCTTCTGATTCTGCCTGGGACCATAATGACTATCCCTCATCCATGATTCTGTACACCAGCACAGACCCACAAGATCTGAACTTTCAAAAGAGATATTTCCTTTTTCTGTAGAAAGAATTAACAAAAACAAATACCCAATGGCTTATTCCTTTTGCACAATTATTAATGGAGCTTTACAGATACTATCAATTACTCTGCTACCTCTGTATGGTAAAAATAAAGTACAAAATCATCAACTCAATTTCCCATAAAATTTTACTGAATAAATCTTGAAAACCACTTAACTCCCATCCTCCACTTTCTTCACTTTAGTTATGTGGACATATATAGTGCTATAAGTTTACCCTAGGAGTAAATTTATGCAGTTACCAAGTCTAGAAAAATAATATACAGGTAGTAAATAAAAAGTTATAGAAACTTACATCTCTGTACCTTTAGAAGCTCCCTATAAGCTATTAAGGGCACAAAGTTAAATTTATCTCATAAGTATACTTTTGTGTCAACAACTTTAAGTGGATAAAGGATTAGAGAAAAGGTAAACAAAAATTCAAGATATAACTATTTGGAGAATGAAAAAAAAGAATTAAGTAGTTTGTATGTTTGGATATCAAGACTAATGTGGACTTGAATTTATCCAAATGACTAAAAGGCCCATATTTAATTTAATAACTCATAAAATCCCTTTATATCAAGATACTGTCCATGCCAATTATTCATTAGAGGCAGTGTGGCCAGAGGCACAAAATCCACAGTGCCATATAAAGAGAATAAGTATCAGGAACACTGTCTCGGTCTCATGCTCTAGGTAAAAGAGAATGCCATGGTTCATTAAACAAACATTTAGGTGTCTGCTTTTAACCAGACCCTGGGGACAAGGCAGAAATGGCCCCAAGACTCAAGACTGCTAATAATCTGATACAGGGGTGCTGTGCCAATGTCAGGAGGGAAAAATAATTAGTTTAGAGCAGTGGTAGTCAACCTGGTCCCTACTGCCCACTAGTGGGTGTTCCAGCTTTCATGGTGGGCGGTAGCGGAGCAACCAAAGTATAAATAAAAAGATAGATTTAACTATAGTAAGTTGTTATAAAGATTTATTCTGCCAAACATAGTAAAAATCCGACATAAAGTACTTGGTAAGTAATTATTATTATATGCTTTACTTTGCTGTAACTCTGCTTTATACATTTTATAAAGTAAAGTTACTTCTGAACTTTATAAATCACCATTACTGTGGAACCAGTGGGCGGTTAGAAAATTTTACTACTAACAGAGATACAAAAGTGGGCAGTAGGTATAAAAAGGTTGACTACCCCTGGTTTAGAGGAATGCTTAAAAATGAAAGAAAAGCTGGAAGAAATTCTTTGTTTGAGTTATTTGTCCTCTTTCATTAATTTAAGAAGTGCAGTTGTGAGTCAAGCTACCCAGTTAGTTGGTTGAGGCATGAAGGTGAAGCACACATTTGAGTCATATTCTGAGAAGGACACTATGTACATAACCCTTCTAAACCTTGGAGTGCTGCTATATTGTTTGGGATCTTCATTGTGACTCAGAATAGTCTACTTCCTTATCTGTGTGGCTGTGACCAGCCAGTGGAGCTTCTGGCCTTCTCATAGAACTGTGTTCAGTTCTTTAACATCTCCCTCCACATACTGAGCAACTTACGCACTAGTCATATTTACTCAGAGACAGAATGGTTCCAGTTTCCATAGAACCAACCTCTCATTTTCAGGCAAACTGGACAGGTGGTTACCTTTTAATCTAGGCCTTTGTGGCTTTCACCTAACCTAGTTAACACGGTTGCTCCATAAGCTACAGTGAAGTCTTTCCTTTCTTCCTATTTCATACACAGTACTATATTTTTGTACGTTTTTACTTTTCTCTTAATGCACTATCAGCGCGTGCTTTTTTTCCTTCTTATCTTCAATTCCCTTTGTCTAGAATTCTTCCATAGTCTAAAATGGACTCCAGCAAAGCATCCGTTTGAAAGCCTTTATGTAAGAAATAGGAAGGCAATGCCTTACCATCTCTTGACATTCCTAGGGCAAGACACTTCTGCAGTCGGCAGTGTTGGCAACGGTTTCTGTTGGTTCTGTCAATTAAACAGTTTCTCTGCCTTGGGCAGGAGTAAGAGGCATTGTTCTGCTGGCTCCTCCTAAAGAATCCCTAGAGGGGAAAAATGGGAGAGAGATAGATTTATAAGAGTGGGAACAGAGACCATTAACATATGTGTTTGCTACATTTTCTACAGTGAACATAACTGAGTTTAATTTTTAAAATTATTTGGATACCTTTCCTTGGAATACTTACAGATGTTTCTACTAGGAAAAATGCATACTATCTACAGAAGGTATCATTCATTCATTAATTAATTCATTCATTTATTAATTCATTCAATCCAGTTTCACTAAAGACAGTTGTGAGCTATGCTCTTCTATATAAAGGAAAACCTGCAGGGTTCCTGCCTTGAAGGGAAGAGGGTAAAGAGTGGCAGAAAAATTGTCACTGCTATGCCAAATATGACAGAAGTTGATAGGGACAAGAACACAGGCTTGTGTCAGGAGCTGTGGGGGTGGTGGACTGTTGGCTTGGTCACAGAACCAGTACTGAGAAGTTTTGGCTCAGTATGTTCGCTATACTCCTAGTTTCTAAGATGCATTTTACCCATTTGAAAAAAACTTTAATTTGGCCAGAATGCATCCAGAAAGCTGTTTTTAGAACCAATGATGTCTGTCATAATCAATCAAATCTTTGAGTTAAAAAATATGGTGTATAAACTGTTCAATAAAAAATATACAATAAGTAAAAGTTGAATTAGTGCTCTCTGCCTGGGCTCAGGCTATAGTGATGTAGGCAGTTTTCAGGTGAATCAGTTTGAATCAGTTTGGATCCTTCTGGTACAAAATGAATGGCCATGGACCATACATTAGCTTTATGAATAAACCAACAGCTGAGTTTATTATTTTTTTAATCTTTGGATATCACTCACCTTAGTTACCTTACAGAAAACCCTACTAGGGAAAATACACATTTTCTCCAGAGATAGGGAAGTATCATTCACCTATTTAACTAATTTCCCTAGTCACTCATTATTCTTTTTCTTTTTAAAGATTTTATATATTCTTTTTTTAGAGAAAGACAAGAGAGAGAGAGATAAGGTGGGAGGAGCAGGAAGCATCAACTCCCATATGTGCCTTGACCAGGCAAGCCTAGGTTTTCAATCCAGTGACCTCAGTGTTCCAGGTCAATACTTTATCCACTGAGCCACCACAGGTCAAGCTCACGCATTGCTCTTGAATTGCAATACAGCAAAAGAACAAAATGCTACCAACAAAGTGAAAGTCTACAGATTTACTGAGAGAAATTTTAGAGAAAGGTAACCAACAGTAGCAACGTTTCCAAGAAGAAAACTAGAAAAGTTCCAGGTGGTAAGCCTAATATTCAATTTGCTGAGAGGCGTGAGATAGGTCACTTTACTTCCATCAAACAGCTTCTGTGTTTCCTCAACTATCAACAGGAGATAGAGTAAGGCTGGGACTCAGGTGAGGCTAATGAGTCAATCTCCTTGGTCAGAAAATGTAAGGGTCAACAAAAGACTTGGTAATTAGGATAAATAATATTTTAACACAATATGTTACAAATCAATGCTAATACAAACAACTCTCAAGAGTTTAAAGACAGAATCAAAATTAGTGATTTCCCTTTGTTTCAGGCTCCCATGTGGCTTGGCACAGTACTGTAAAGAGAGCGTAGCCAAACTTGTGAAGAACTTCAGGAATGGATGTGTGGCCAAGTATCTTCTTAGAGAGAAGTGCCAACTGGTTTTGAGGTTGTAATCCCCAAGCCATTCAACAACAGGTCTAGTTTCATCCACACAAATACATGTGTATTATTTATTTAAGGAGGAGTGGTGGCAGAGTCCGATATCTGATTGTCCAGTTCTAATGAATTCATGGAGTTCCTCAAAAGAGAGATCATATCCAACCAAGCCCCCAGGGATCAAAATGATGTATTTCACATACCATGAAAACTGTCAGAAAAGCATAATCTCAGTCCATTGGTATTGATTAAAGATAATTTGGAATTAACATTTTAGGAAAGAATTGGGTAGTTTTTAATCTTTGGATACTCTAGTGCCACTTACCTAAAAAATAATTGACAGAAAAGACTTTTGGAGTCATATCTACAACTCTAATTTAAGGCCAATTTGACATTAATTATGAGGTATTACATGTTTATCTGTTGTTCATTATTGCAAATGAGGCTTTGGCATGAAAAAGAAATTCTGTTTCAAATTTTATTGAATGAATGGAAATTTGGATGTGCACAAGCTGAACTGAACTGATGTTATTTAAAAAGGGTTGTGTATGTTGACTGGAAAACAGTATTATGAACACTGAGAGGTTGATACTAAATTGCTGACACTGACATCTTATTTGAAACAACATTTCTTGAGTTTTCTATTTGGAGAAAAATAGAGTGTATTCACAAATGTGAGTTTCTCCATGAAGTGAAAAAAATAGTGTGGTGTACAATGTCATTTTAACTAAAACCTCAGAGTTTGTTTCAGAATAACAGCATCATTTCCTTGGTTATGGATTCCTCCTTTAAAGAGAAAAAATGACAGGAGCCTAGATACTTGTTTTTGGTGATTGACCTGTTGGAAAATATTTGTTCAGTAGTTAAATATTTTGGAAATTACTATTTTAAATGTTTTGCTCCTTAACATAAATGTATCCTCATCTTTTGAAATCATATATTTTCCAATAGAGCTTATGCAATGAAACACAATACATCTCTACTTTGAATCTAGTCCAGAAAACATTTGTGTGTGGGTGTGTGATTACTATGTAAAATAGACTAGAGCTCTTAAAATTACACAATAAACCAAAACAGTGATGGAAATGCTTTAACTTTAGAAGGTTCTGATTCTGAAATTATTAATGTTTATGAAGAAAACTATTTATCTACCTGCCCAGTGGTAGTAATAACTTATTTTGGGAGGGTAAGAGATTGCTGATTTGTAATTTGGCTTTATTGTTCTTTCTGATGGTAGAAAAATTGCATTAAAGAGGATAACATGCAATTCTTAATTGTGGGCCTGTAAAGAACAGAACAAAAGGCACATTTCATGATGTTCAATAATGGATTATTGCAAATCACTTCTAAAGCAGGTTAATATGTTGATGGGTTAGTACATTAATGTTATTCTCCTCTCTCTGCATCCCTTCTCAAATTTTTTTTCTTTTTGGTTTTTATTCAGTGAGAGGAGAGGAGGCAGAGAGACAGACTCCCGCACGTGCCCCGACTGAGATCCACCCAGCAAGCCCACTAGGAGTCAATGCTCTTCCCATCTGGACTGTTGCTCCACTGCTCAGCAACTAAGCTCTTCTTAGAGCTTGAAGCCGAGGCCATGGAACCATACTCAGCTCTCAGGACCAACTCGCTCCAATTGAGCCATGGTTGTAAGAAGGGGGGGGGAGAGAGAGAGAGAGAGAGAGAGAGAGGTGAGAAGAGGAGGGGCAGAGAAGCAGATGGGTGTATCTCCTGTGTGCCCTGACTGGGAATTGAACCCCGAACATCAGCACTCTGGGCCAACACTCTACCACTGAGCCAGCTGGCCAGGGCCCCCAATTTTATTTTCATTCATTTCTTTTTTTTTCTCCAATTTTAATTCCAGGAATCATGCTTTTATTTTTTTTTGAATCTGATAAGACATTGCCAAGTTTTCACAGAGCACTACTACTCGACAGATATAGTATGTTTTTTTTTTTACTTATATTTGAAAGACTCTTAAGATTAAGGTTGGTTCTTAGACTCTATAATTGTGCATATAGCTTTGTGATATACACTTTCAGCTTACTGATCTTAAAGTAATGATTTACTCTCTTGCATTTTTGACCAAAAATATAATTGCTTTTACCAGTAACTTTACCTGCATATCTCTTTTCTCAACTAAACTGAAGTCGTGTTTTATTTGTTCTGGTCACACACTGCCTTTTAAAATTAGTTGTGAAACTGTCTTTATTTCTCTCTTGATGTTTAATCTCTCTCTCTCTCTTTCTTTCTAAGTATTAATTTAAAAAAACTTAATAGTAAGTTTCAATTTGCTCTTATTTCACTTTAGGTCTAGTTAACTACTATCACAACTTTGTTTTTGTTATCATCTATCTGTCTGTCTGTCTGTCCATCTCAGCTTTATATTTTAAAAGCAACCTGCCCATAGGAATTAATTTGTTTTGGAAGGATTGGTTGAATCTGTCCTGGAGGGGAACACTGAACCAAGAGTAAAATAACCCATGTTGTTGGCCATTTTCTCTCACTAACTAGATCAGTGACATTGGCCAAATGACATAATCTTGTTTATACCTCAGGACCTCATTGAAAAATGAGGAGGTTGGGCAGATGTTTTTTAATTAATTTAGAGATTATCTGGTTTCCTTCTAACATTTCATGCTTTCAGTTTCTTTTTTCTTTATTTTAAATTTTTCTAGAATGTGAGAATAAAAGGTGGCCATATGCATATTGCAACTGTTACATTGGCTTTCTTCTGAGGCAAACAAATACAGTAATAAATGCCCTGGAGTTTACTGGAGACAATACTGTTGAAAAAGGAAGAATCAGCATTTATACCGCTGTAAATGTGAATAATTCAAACTTCTACATAACAATCCATTTTTAAGCATCTGCTGACCTGTTAGACAACAGGAAGAAGGTGAAAGGCCAAGGCACTGGAAAATCAACCCACCCACCCATCAAGCAAGAATTCCCAAATGTCAGCAGCAGGCACAAGAATCCTATAGCAGGCCTTCTTTAAAAAGATGTCACCACATGCATCATGTGGTACACAGATGCCTGAGGCAAGCATGGGTGCTGTGGGCAGTGCTGTGTTAAAGTGCCATACCTTGCAGCCTTCACACGTGATGACACCGTAGTGGATCCCGGAGGATTTATCGCCACAAATTTTGCATGGTATCACTTCAATTTGTGCTGAAAGGGAAAAGCAGATAAATTGAGTTCACAGAGTTTTTATCTTCTTACTTTCACTCTTCTTTCTCCCTCTCCACCTCTCCAGGCCATGACCTCAGTGTTCAAAGAACCTGGCATCGAGGTAGGGGTGTGGTGTGGGATCATTCACTACTATTTGAATGGCTGTTCTAAGTTTTTTCTAATTGAAAGGGGGTCCATCTTGTTTACTTTCTTTTTCTCAAACTAAAAAATATAATCCAGGACCAGAAGTTTTGTAAATTTTTGCCTTCACCATTTCTTGTTTTATAAACTTGGCCTTGAAATAATGTGCATCAAAAATCCCTGGGAACTAAAGCTTTGGTTTTTATTTTTTTGTTTGTTTTTTTTTAATTTTTATTTTGTACTTTAAACATTAAGTGGAGGAGAGCTATCACGTTGGCTTATTCTAATAATTCTTCCAATAGGTAAATAAAGCAAAACTGGAGGGGGTAGTGGTGACTTTATACAGTATGTGGCTGAATGTTTCCTTGTGCAAATGCCAGTGATAAATCAGTCAAATATTATTGTGTATACTCTATATGTCCACTAAAATAATAATTGTTGTTGACATAAGATATGATACACTAATGACATCAATAATCTAATTAAAAGGAAAATTGATATATGGGGATATTGGAGAAAAAAATAATAAAGCAGGTGGGTACTCATTTCACTGGACACAAAAACAGATTGGCTGATTGGGAAGATTGTGCAGATTTGGTTAGGCGGAAGAGAAGCAAAGGGTATTTCAGCAAGCAGAATAGATTGAAGAAGGCCTTGAATGAAAGAAGAAGGTCTGGAATGATTGTGGGTTGTGATCATTGAGACAATCAATGTGGCTCTAATGGAAAGCTGGGCCACATGGTTGAAGGAGGAAGTGGTATCAGATTATGTAGCTACTGGGAGCCATTCAGAGAAATTTTCAGCTGATATTACTGGTCATAAGGAATCAAGGAAGTGAACAGCAGAAAGAAATGATGAAAGTGGGGGTCTGAGTACTTTACAAAGTTGAGTTTGGCAGACTAACTGGAAACAAACAGCTATGCCTAACCTGGGTGTTAGGAGACATGAGCATAGGTTACAGTGGTAGCAGGATAAAAGGAAAGACAGAGGCAAATAGGAAGATGGTTCAAAGAAAGAGCTGAGAAGATAAATGACAGAAAAGACACAGAGGTGGAAATTGAAGAAGATTGTGACTTTTAGCTTTCTAGCCTGGAGAGAGAGATTAAGTAGTAGGTTTGATAAAAATGGGAACGTTCGTGGGGCAACTACTTTGTGGATTATGATGGGGCATGGGATTTTCATTTTGGGTGTGTATAATTTGGTGTGATATTTTGTAGGCATATGTATATTGCTACTCTTCAAAAGATTATTTTAAATCAGTAGCATTGAGGTTATAGATGAATTCATGAGATAAACTTTACTTACATTGTAGTAATTCCTATTCTAAGTGTTGTTACAATTATATACACTAGGAAGATGAACTTTTCTCACTCTCAATTTAAAATATGCAAGATATACTTCAAAATGTTTGTATATAAACATGCCACCTGGATGCTTTTCTGCAGTTTCTAACCCTTAAATATATGAAACAAATAAATGCAAGGCATCACCCTCTTTTTCTTATTGTTCTAGATTTAAAAAAGATAATACTTTGCTTTAGGAGCACATTAAATTTTTTGAAATTAAATATTTCATAGTGAGTTTAAATCATCTTTATAAGCAAAAAACTCAGTGTTATGTTCTATGAGAAAACAGGGTTGAGGTGGCTAATGATGTCTTTGAGTTGACTTGGGGGATGGAAACCAGAAATTAGCCAATTTTCCTGATACTTCATTCAGTTCTGCCTCTTGCAAAGATGCAATATGAATACAGTTTTAAATTTCTCTCTTATTCCAGTAGCATCAGCTATAGAGATAATGAAAGAAAAAATCAGAAGAGACAAAGTCAACTCAAATTCTTATTAAACTATTTCTATTTGCTTCTATACTTTTAGCTTTCAGATTATATGAACTAGTATTTGCTTTCAAGATTTTGTGATATGGAAAACCCTCTGAGAGATCTGATGTCAGGTTATGCAGTTCTGTTCCCCTTGATTTCAGTCCCTAATCTGTTAATGACTGGGGTCAGGGCAAAGATAAGATCTCCGATTTTGTTTTCTGGTTTATAAAGCTCAGCTGACAAACTTCATAGACTCGTGAGGATTCAATGAGCTATTTCATGTAGAAGTGCCTTGTAAATAGCAGAGTTACAAAATGTCACTCTTCAGCAGCAGCAGCAACAGCACCATGGCTAGCTGGTATTTCTAATGCTTATGGACAGGAAATATAATAAACCACATTATTATTTCTTTCTTAAAAATCTTATTTTAAAAATATCAAATGTGTAAAACTATAAGATATTTGTACTATTTTTTAAAGGGTTAACCTTTCAAACAGTAAATTCTTTACAATGATTACAAAATTGACTAAGAATCCCAGGTATCTATTGTACAGTTGTTAGGCTTATACAATATTAAGTCAGAGTGGCTCTTTGCATAAATTACTCCTCAGGGAGTAACTTACACATGGGGAGAATCTGCTTCAATAAGTTCTTAATTATAAAATGATCTAACTCTAAAGGAAATGAAAATAGAGGTAATTTGCCTCCTGGGATGTGAGAAGATGTTTTTGAAAGCCACAAAGGTTATCTTGCACAACTTCGGAAATACAAATGGGGTAAAAAATGATTCGATAGAGCACCTGCATATTTATACATATTTATAATCCTAGCTCAACATGTAATCCTGAAGAACCATAAACATTATGACAGTTATTTTTAAAGAGAAAGAAGCCACTTAAAAGAGTCTATGTGTGTTGCTGTGTGTAGAAAGGGATTATTGGTTTAGAAAACTTATGACCATTTTTACTTCTTATGGCAAAATAGAACATGTGAGGCTTATTATAGATGAAGATAAACTTAAATAATTTAAAATACTAATCCGTTTCTCTTGTTTAAAATAAACTGCTTCTGAGCTACAACGACATAATTCATGCTATGCATTTTATAAAGCACATCTTTAAGACAGAGAATCTCAGACACTGATTAGGACAATAGGTCACATAAACACTCCAATATTTTCCATTTTTAAATGTTGTACCACAACATCAGCCATAGTCTCATGTGCAATTGCCTTGCAGTGACTACAGATCTGGTGACATGCTATCTGTCATGGTTTTAAACTGAACATCAAGGGAGGATTTGGTGGCTTGGACCTCACCACCTGTATAATGATGGTGTGTAAGAAAACTGGGGAGAGAGTTCAACTTTAATACTTTTGCTTGACTCATGGATTAAATAAAAAATAGCATGCGCTGAGAGAAAAACCCAGAGGCACAGCAATACCCTGAGAAATGGCTTGAGATCTGCTTATTTCTCAGTCTTTCCATTTCTTTTTTTTTTAAATTTTTTATTAAGTGAGAGGCAGGTAGGCAGAGAAACAGACTCCCACATGTGCCCAGACCAGGATCCACCCAGCAAGCCCTCTATCAGGCGCTTCTCTGCCCATCTGGGGCCGTTACTCCATTGCTCAGCAACCGAGTTATTTTAGCACCTGAGGCGAGGCCATGGTGCCATCCTCAGTGCCAGGGGCCAACTTGCTCGAGTGAGCCATGGTTGTGGAAGGGGGAGTAGGGGTAGGGTTGGAGAAGAGGATGATCGCTTCTCCTGTGTGCCCTGACCAGAAATTGAACCCAGGACTTCCACACATCAGGCGATGCTCTACTGCTGAGCCAACCGACCATGGCCTTTTCCATTTCTTTTATCTCCTTCTCACTTATATATATATATTTTTTATTGGTAATTCTTTGTGGAAACTCTAGTTAAAACTTTATTTACCAATTAATTTTTTTTTTGTTTATAAAGTAATCAGATTTCGTTTTTTTGAAATGCTAATCTTACAACATCAAAAAAGTCATAAAAGATTTAAAAGTATTTCATGTTTTACCTTTTGTTAGAACAATTTATGAAGTACAATCCATTTAATACCCCAAGACCTGGCAGGCAGGTCCTCTTTAACAATTAGAGTAGTGAAAAATCTGTCTTCTCTTTGGAGACGGCAGTTTTGTCCCCCAGCACCTCCTGAAGACCTTTCCTTGCGTAGAGCCCCTTGCTGCCACGGCGCAAAGCCACCACGTGTTGAATTCTTCCTGCTTATCAAAATGAACGTATATTTTATTGTGCTCCCTGAGAAACCTGTGCTTGTGAAAGCAGGTGTCAAGTTGGATGAACTAACCGAGGCTAATGAATTAACTCAAGACTATCACTTTGAGCCATCAAAATACCTTAATTTTTTTATTTTTTTTATTTTTTTTGCATTTTTCTGAAGCTGGAAACGGGGAGAGACAGACTCCCGCATGCGCCTCACCAGGGGCGACGCTCTGCCCACCAGGGGGCGATATGCTCTGCCCCTCCGGGGCGTCGCTCCGCTGCGACCAGAACCACTCCAGCGCCCCGGGCAGAGGCCAAGGAGCCATCCCCAGCACCCGGGCCATCCCCGCTCCAATGGAGCCCCAGCTGTGGGAGGGGAAGAGAGAGACAGAGAGGAAGGAGGGGGTGGGGGTGGAGAAGCAAATGGGCGCCTCTCCCATGCGCCCTGGCCGGGAATCGAACCCGGTTCCCCCGCACGCCAGGCCAACGCTCCACCGCTGAGCCAACCAACCAGGGCCAAAATACCTTAATTTTTAAAAGCAACCTTTAGGAACGGTAGTTAATCCTGGGCTGTTGAGGCATTTCTGGTTGGAGACAACATTTTTACTATGTGTGCTCTTATGACTCTCAATTTCTACCATTCCATCTCTAACAACTCAACCTGGCCCTTTTCAGATTCTGGACATTGTAAGTCTGTTGAGGGTATGGTCCAGATCACTATTTCTTTTTCATATTTTCTATGGAGCCCAAAAGAGAATTTTTTTTTAGGGGAGAGAGATAGAGGGGGACAGACAGATGAGAAGCATCAATTCTTCGTTGTGGCACCTTAATTGTTTATTGGTTGCTTTTTCATACGTTCCTTGACCGGGGGCTCCAGATGAGCCAGTGACCCCTTACTCAAACCAGCAACCTTGGGCTCAAGCCAGTGACCATGGGGTCATGTCTATGATCCCATGCTCAAGCCAGCAACCCTGCGGTCAAGCTGGATGAGCCCTCACTCAAGCTGACAACCTTGGGGTTTCGAACCTGGGTCCTCAGCATCCAAGGTTGGCACTCTATCCATTGTGCCATCGCCTGTTCATGCCCCCAAAAAGGTTTTTATAACTCTTTACAGCAGTGGTCCTAAAATTGTTTCTCTTTCAGTACAGCCAAGAGATTTGACATGCTCCCATTTATAAAAGGATCTTTAAAGCAATACTGATTTTCCATAGATGGGGTGAGGAGAAAAAATCAGAATCATGAGATTGGGGTGGATATGTACCTTGGAATAGGCCCCTGGGTTATTAAGATATGTGATAAGACCTCATTCAGTATTCAATGAATGAGGTGAAGTAGGAGTTCTCTTTAGCATGTCAACTATCTGTAAAAAAAAGAAAATCTGGGGACAAGGTTAGAATCTGAAAATACTAAGGAGTGCCCTGTAATTCTTTCTCTGTTTCTTGACCTTTAGTTTGAGGTTATATTTGTGGCATCTTTTGTTATCTGTTCCCCTTTCATTTCTTAAGAAAAATAAGAAACACGTACCTAGTGTACAAAAACTTTCATTCCGGGTTTGCCTTTCAGTTTCTGTTTCTCAGATTTTATAGTTATGCTAAAAGTGGACAGTGCAGAAAAAACTCTTAATGTCTGAGTAAAGTGCAATTTATCTATATAAAAACTTTCAATAAAGATGACTATTTTGGTTAAAAAACCTTTTGAACATGGTCTCAGTATTCTGAGTGACATCTCTTCTACCCAAACTGCATCTCATCTATCATTTTTGGCAAATCCAAGTTAAAAGCTCTGGCAGACTGATAAGTGTCTCTCTCTGTTAGATATGATACCTTCTGATGTCACGTGATGACAAGCCCAAAAGACGAAGCCAGTATTCCTAAGATCTGGTTTCACTGTAACATTGGTTTATCAGAAAATAACCCCAAGATTGAAGTGTGATAGAAGTGTGGAAAAATAAATCCCTCAGGAAAAAGTAAGTCTTTGAGCTTTTGCTTCTATATCGTGGTATATAGAGATTGTAAAAGATTCCAGGTATCAGGTCAGGTTTGTGTTCATGTACATCTCATCAGACACACAACATTTTAATCCCAGCTCCCTGCTTAAATACCAAATAGAGTGTATGAAATTCAGTGCCCTCTAATTCCTGCTAAAATGCCCTCACATCTATCAGCATTTGGGTCTCCCTTTGTTCTCAAACTCTTTTCTGTAGTATTCTGGGTGGTAGCCTGTGTGAACTCTCTATTGCATTCAGTAGATTGCTTCTAAATGACCTAGCATTTGTTTTAATAATATTATAATTTCCTAATTTATGTATCATGCAAAATTAGTGTAAGAAAAAAATTACTATCATATAATAATGGAAAAAAATAACTTTTTTCAAAGGCATGATTTATAGGATTATCATGAAGAGAAGCTGATTTACCTTTTCCATAGGAACATTTACTCCCTATGTGCTGCCAGCCTATTCTAACTCCCCAGAAGACTGAAATAACAGGGAATGTAACCCACAAAGAACAACAACAGTGATTAGTATTATCATTAGTGGCAATTGCTGATAAGTTAAATATCTTCTTTGGAAACAAAGCAAATCACTTTTAGAAGTCATAGTGGTTTTTAACTCATAATTTATGAATTAATTTCCAATGAATACACCTTGTCTCATCAAAGTTTTCATTGTAATGAGACAATGAGTGTGTAGGATCTGACATCACTAGGTTGAAAGCAGTTAATGTGTTCTAAGATCACTCACAGTGTGGTCTGGAGACTAGCAGCATGAACATGACCTGCTGCGTGTTAGAAATGCAGACGATTGAGATTTATTTAAGACCAACTGAACCAGTGTTTGCTGTTTAGTGAACTCCGCAGGATAGCATTCAAATTTGAGAACTGTTCTGTGATGCCCCGGTAATACAGGTGTGGACACCTTGAGACCTGATGGAATTTTTAAGTTTCCTGGCATTAGGGGAAATTAAAAATCTCACAGGATTCTGGAAAAGTCCTTTCTGCTACTGTTTTTTAGGCATTTCTCTTTTGTTTGAAGGGCAATAAGACAATTGAAGGATTAGTTACCAAAAAACTTTTGTCATTAATTGACAAGGCAGGAGAAACAGAAGCCAGTGTATTCCCAGAAACATCTTGCATTACTGTAATTAACACCCACAGTACCAGGTTTCCTTTGTAGATGTGATGATTGTCAGCTGTGTCTACAGCTGCTTTACGTTCTAACACCGTGTGGCAGTATGTCCTCTCTCTTCTGTGGACCACTCTGGGATTGCAGCCGCTAGTTCAGTCTATAGATACTCAGTGTGAAAAAGCCTCCCTTGAAAAGATTTTTAAAAATAGTTTTCCTATTTTAAAAATTGAATTGCACAAAGTTTTCTTTTGGTGGAGGTAAGGAGGTCAAGCAATGTTTAAAACAGAAATGAACTCATTTTAGTTATCCATGTTAATTCTGGAAATGAAATATTTGGCGAGCTGTTCCAGCTCGTGGGGGCAGATTAGTTAACACCGAGTTGAGTATTCATCATGCTGATACTCATTGCATTCCTCTCATCTATCGTAATGCTGTCCTAGACCTGCTATTCAAAGTGTGGTTCCTGACCAGCAGCACTGGCATTAACAGGGTGCTTGATAGAAATGCAGGCACTCAGGTCTTACCCTAGACCAACATCATCACAATCTTCATTGCAACAATATCTCTGTGATGCATATACATAGTAAAGTTTGAGATGATCTGGAAGAAAGTAAGGGAAGACATTCTATGGTTTAATTCTTAGGGTGTCTGCCCCAAAACCCAACTCTCTGAAAGAGAATGTTATATGAAAATGGAGACATAGACTCTACTTGATAGCTATTTTTCCCAGTCATCAAAAGAAGAAAACAGAAATGATTTTGCTTCCGTGAATACCTTGCCACTCCTTAGTTTCTTAATGTGTTTCTGAATGTCTTTCTCTAGTCTCTGTTTAGCTGAAACCTTTAACAGGAGGCTCATGTTATGCAGCCCTGCCTCACTGATGGAGAGCAGCAATGGAGGAACTCCATGCATGAGGTCACACAGATGATCGGAGTGACCA
The DNA here is from genome assembly GCF_036850765.1 of Saccopteryx bilineata. NCBI lineage: Eukaryota > Metazoa > Chordata > Mammalia > Chiroptera > Emballonuridae > Saccopteryx > Saccopteryx bilineata. The sequence continues at coordinate 53,627,815 of NC_089491.1, forward strand.
GGCAGGTTCATTCTCTTGAGAAAAATTTAAAAAGAGCAAAACAGCTTCTTTTTCAGAAGATGAAAAATATACAGCTTTTTATGTTAAAAATTAAATTGGATGAAGAGAATGAAGAGACAAGTCACAGACTGGGAGAAAGTATTTTAAAATAGATCTCTGTTAAAGGACTTATAGCCAAAATATTCAGAGAGCTCTTTAAATGCAAAGTAATGGTCAAAAGATCAGAACAGACACCTTACCAAAAATGACCTATGGATGGCAAATCAATATATAAAGTGATGCTTAACATCATGTCACTAGAGAATTAAAAATTCAAACAGCAATGCAATGCTACTACATACTTATTAGAATGACTAAAATTAAAAAAAAAATGACACCACCAAAAGCTGGTGAGGGTACAGAGCAAAAGGAATGCTTATTTGTTGCTGGTGGAATGCAAAATGGTACTTCGGAAAGCAGTTGGGCAGTTTCTAAATGCTCCATGATCTTACCACATGACCCAGTAATTGTGCTCCTAGGTTTTAACCCAGTGAAAACTCACGTCCATACGAAAACCTGCACATAAATGAGTATGGCAAATGTACTCATAATTGCCCCAAACTGGAAATAGAAACACAAGATCTCTTTCCATAGGTGAGTGGATAAACTAACAATGATACACCCAGACAATGAAATATTACTCAGTGATAAAAAGAAAGAAGCTATCAAGTTGTAGAAGACATGGAGGAAATTTATATGCACATTGCTAGGTGAAAGAAGCCAGTCTTAACAAGCTATATATTATATGAAATTTTGGAAAAGGCAAAACTGTAAAGATAGTAAAAAAATCAGTGGTTGCCATCAGTTCAAGGGGAGAAGGTGGGAGAAATAGGTGAAACACTGAGAATTGTTAGGGTAACGTAACTATTCTGTGCAGTAATATATATATATATATATATATATATATATATATATATATATATATATATATAAAATAGTTACGTATAAATATCTGTGCATTTGTCAAAACCCATAAAATACAACACAGATAATGAACCTTAATGTGAACTGTGAACTATAATTAAAAATAATGTTTTCTTTGTGCCCCTCCCCACCCCCTATCCCTCCATCTTCTCCCCCTCTTTCTTTTTGTTGTTGTCACAGTTTAAATTTGGTTTTATTGTGTTCTTCTTGGAGCTTTTACTTGTGGCTCTGTTTTTTTTTGTTCTTTGTATCTGATTGGAGAACCCCCTTTAGTAATTTCTGGAGTGGGGTTTTTCTGGTGATAAATTCCCTCATCTTTTCTGTATCTGTGAATGTTTTTATTTCTCCTTCATATTTGAAGGATAGCTTTGATGGGTATAGTATTCGTGGAAAATAAAATTATAAAAAAAAATAAAAAAATAATGTATCAGTACGGGTCTATTAATTATAACAAATATGTGGCCCTAATGCAAGATACTAATGACAGAGGACATTGTGTATGTTGTGGTGAATCGATATACACAACTCTGCTCAATTATTCTGCAAATCTAAAACTGTACTAAAAACTATTAATTACTTGAAAATTTGATTTACACAAAAGTGCTTCTTGGAGATAGTGTGGCTTATCTGAGACAGCCTAGCAAAGACAAGTAAGGAATACTTTATTTACTTAGTTTTAAATTTTATTTTTAATTTATTGTGTCAGCATGCTTTCAAGTGTCCCACTCAGCATAACACCCTCTACTCCCCACATTGTGCCCCTCATGCCCTCATCTAAGACCTCTTTTGAATAGTAATGAATACTTTAAAATCAATCCATTCAGCAAATACTTGATTGTTTTAGGCCACAGATGTATGCAGAACCAGATTTCTAGCTTCAGGATGAAAACAATGACTGTACAGCCCCACAGAGTCTGAATAACCTGAATACAGGCAGACTGAGATAAGCACTAAATGAGCCCGGATGAGAAAGACATTGATTTCAACCTAGGTGGCTTTTGAGTCCAGTCTCCAAAAGTAAACAAGGCTTCAAGTAACAAATACGTAAGAAGAGGGCACACTTGCAAATGGTGACTAGAGATTTAAAGAGGAAAATCCATGTATGAGAGTAAAATTTCAGATTAGGCATTTAAATTTATTTGGGGGAATCTAGTTAGTGAAGTTAAATTAAAAGTAAATAGTAGCAGAATGCTTTTAGAATTATTAAACTACCATGTTTTTATCTGTAGTCATATGTAGGTTTAAACCATATGAAATTGCCACTTTTTATGCAAAGAAAGAGTCAACAAAGGCAATTTCATATAGTTCAACTTAGTATTACCATTCACTGTGTTCTAAAATGTGGTTACTATACTACATTCTTTTTCAAGAATACTTGACCAATTAACAAGAACATACTTAATAAATATAAAAATAAAGCCATTAAATTATAGATTTTAAAGTAGATAATTCAAGGGTTGGAACAGGATCACTAATTAAATGCACAAACACACACATATAATAAAATTCCAAGTGAGTAAAGTTTAGGTGGATAGCATGCAATACTACTTTTCATTCTCTTCATTGATAGAAATAGTAGAGACCATCCTGAAGTTCTCAGCACTTGTTTAGAAAGTATGAAAATATGAAAAACATGTTTCTTTCTGTTTGGTAACAAAGAAAGACTAAATTTCTTGAAGTATGTTAAAAAAAGAGACAAAATAGGACTACAGGGGAAAGGATGAAGATATACTCCAAAATATGTATAATGATCAGAATCTAATTTGAAACCTTTTGTTGTTAAAAAGAGAAAAATTGTAAAATAAAAGCGAGGTCTCCTCTTCTCATGAGATACCTGAATAGATTATTTTCTCCATGAGGATGATCTCCACATAAGATGAGAATATTAGTATCATATTAACATATTTTTTCCTAATGTAATAATAGCTTTATTTAACTGGTTTATAATATCCTACAATTTGCTTGGATAGCCTAAAACTAAACAGTACTATTATTTGTCCTTTGTCATATTTACAAACACTTCTGTTTTTTGTTTTTATGTTTTTTTTTTTTTTTTTTTGTGGCAGAGACAGAGAAAGTTAGAGAGAGGGACAGATAGGGATAGACAGACAGGAAGGGAGAGAGATGAGAAACATCAATTCTTCGTTGCAGCTCCTCAGTTGTTCATTGATTGATTTCTCATATGTGCCTTGACCGGGCGGGGGTTTTTACAGCAGACTGAGTGACCCCTTGCTCGAGCCAGCGACCTTGAGCTCAAGCTGGTGAGCCTTGCTCAAACCAGATGAGCCCACGCTCAAGCTGGCAACCTTGGGGTCTCGAACCTGGGTCCTCTACATCCCAGTTCGATGCTCTATTCACTGCACCACCACCTATCAGGGCAAACACTTCTGTTTTTAATATGCCCTTAGCTATGGAAGCAACAAATATTTACTTAAAATTTAGAATGTATGTGAGATATTTATCTATCTCTCTCTCTCTCTCTCTCAGAAATGGAAAAGAGCAATCACTATCACTACCAGGTAAAGACTTCCTTTACCATTAGAGGGTTGAGTTAGAGAATAACTTGTGTGAAGCAGCCCTTCTATGTGACATTAGGGAGTTTTCGCTTATAGGAGAACACCATTAACGTATAATGATACATTTTCTTTGAATATATGTACCCTGATCTATTAATGTCATCCCATTACCATTAATAAAAATTTATTTAAAAAATATTTTTAATGTATGACATTTCAAACAGGATGCTCTGTTGCTATAAATAGCATGGTATAACAGATCTTAACAAAGTCTTCTCTAATAAATATATAAATCTAAAAAAAAAAGAACACAGGTTTTAGAAAATCATTTTGTGGACTGTCTGTAAGAGCTTTGATTTTGTTTTTAACAGAGACAGTGCTACAATATCAAAATATATCACAAGTTTTTGCATTAAGAATTATTATATCATCTACTTTCTATTAAACTTGTAATTCATCCTTCATTGCTTCAACATTGGATCTTGAAATAAAAAAAAAAACAAAACTATAGGATTAAAGGGACAATCTTAAATTTCACTTCATCTTATGAGATAAGAATGAGTTCAGAGATTGGAGAACGGGATGTTTGGGTTTATTCATCCTTACATAGATGGCCTTTTTCAAAAAAGGGGTCAAAAAGAACTTCAAGGAAGGTATTCTCATCTGCATGCAGTACCAGAAATTACTTTAGGGGTAAAATGATAAGTTAAGATGTCAGTCTGGAAGCTCTCTATTATGATGTCACTCTATGCTAAATGACACAGGCCAGATATCAATGTAGGCAAAGGTTTAGCCACCCAACAAATGTGGAATTATTAGTACATGGCTTCCTCGAAGACTGAAGTGCCTGTTCTGCTGATACTGCACACTTTCCCTAAAGAGATTACTAGTATAATCCTAAATATTATTGGTCCCAAGCTATCTTATTTTTGAGCCCATCAGATCCAGCATGCTGCACGTAATCCCTAACAGCTTTATTCAGCGTTTATGTAAGCTGGTGAGGGAGTTGTATGAACATGACCAAGGAGTAAGAATAGATACTGTGATTTTTGAAATTCCATTTTAGCAAGTTTCCTCCTTTTGAACACTTTTTTTCTACAAGCAGAAAACTAATAATCATTGTTTGATAGTTGATAACATTTGCATGGAGATGTTTATGGCAGTCCTCTGTTAGCTGTGTTTCTTATACATAAATTTCTCCCAAAGGCATTTTGATGTTATCAGGTGGATTAAATTGGTAGGAGAAACTGTTCATTTTTTTTGTAATTTCTTTAGAGGTTTAAGTTAGTTCTAAAACACGAGAGATATTTATTTTCAGTAAAAATAATAATGAAGGAAAATAATAGAGGAAAAAGACTGATGAAAACCAGAAATCACTAAGCATAGTGCCAATTATTGTACTGTCGTAACTTAAAAAGAGCTGTACCTTTATTTAGGGTATTCTTTTTAATCCAGTAAAATTAAAAAAAATATCTGCTTTTCTTTGCAAAACTTAAAGACACATTTATTCATACAGTTCATTAAAAAAAAAGAGTGGTGTGTATGTACACAGAAATGTAAGCTCCTCAAATCAAACACTGTATTTTAGGTAATTTTACAAGAGAGGGAAAATTTATGGGTTTTTTTTTTCCCTTAGCACCAAATCAGTGGAGAGAAGAACATTTATGTTCACCTGTGAGCCTCTGCTAATTGTAATTCAAATCCAAAGAGGATTAAGTACATAGATGTTAATATGTCCAGTGTTATTAATTTCTAAACAATAGCAACGATATCCCGAGGAAATCTGTCAGTTGGAAGGTGAATTGTTTAAAGACTCCATTAAGTCAGAACTGCAATCTGCTGGTCATCACTTATTTCACCAATACAATCTTTAAATACATATATATATTGAAACTGGTGAATAATTGCATTGAAACAATATCTATTCTTTTCTGAAAATACATGCACTAGGAAGCTCTAAGCATTGTGAAAGGATGTACGTCTGAGTTTATATAATATTTGAAGATGTTTTAGTTTCACTAGTAACTTTTTTGAACAATTATAAGGTTTATATTATTTGAAAGAAGTAATTATATCAATTTACATTTTAATATTTCCAACTGCTGTTCGTTGCTATGTAATACTAGCAAAAAATGGCAACAAATCATACATCATATTGCCATGAAATATTTTAAAACAAACGCTCCAAGTCGGTCTGTTATGAAACAATGTGTGTTTAGGGAACTACGCACTAACTTACATGGAAAAAACTTAGGAGACAACAAACACCAACTTAATTCATCTCATTGTTAATCATCATTCGACAAAACAGATTTTTTTTGAAAATAGATTTCTTGCATACGAGAAAGTGTCTGGTATAATATATTTATAAACTGAATTAAAAAGAAATAACACTTAGAAATGATCACAATGATAAAAATGCCTACGACTAAAAACTGCAAACTTGTGACAAGGTTGTTTGTACTGTTAACTTCATGTTAGTTTAATGTGGCAGATGACTACTTAAATTCAATCTTGAAACTTATGCATTTGGTAATTCACTTCAGGATATGATAATATTTATATATAAATATGTTCTCCAGTGTAAAATAAAGCCTGAGTGACTTTTTATTAAATGCATTCTCAAGTCAGAAATCATTTTATTGTTCCCACACCTAGCCATTAATTTATTTTTGCCAAGAGCTTATAAATGCTTACTGTCTTGTCTGGAGAACAGTTCATACAGCTAAGCGTCATAACAGAGAAGAAAATGTAAAACTCACCAGTGGCATCAGCTTTAGATTTGAGCTCGTTCTCATACATTTTGACGTTGCAATTAAAAGTCTAACTGAAAAATATTGCACTTTTCAGTAGAGGTCTGACAACTGCCCCTATGTTACCCCACAACTAGAATCCCAACAGACTGCATTAATGAGATTAAATGAAAGAGGAGTTAAAGGCATCAACTGTTCCATTTCATTAAGTAAGGGTGAAGGGCTGCCCAGGCAAGGAAGGCGGAGGGAGAATGCTGGTTTTGCTTTTTGATACTACTTATTCATGAAAGAATGCAGCATTTGTTAAATCACAATCAGCAGTTTAAAAACATCACTCCCCTCCATCTCACCCCAGAATTGTATATATATGATATAATTTCTGCACTTCAATTCTCCTTTATTTTCATCTTGTTGGAATAAGCATATGCCATGTAACAGAGTCATCTCTGTGATTTTAAATATATAATATTAATTTCCTTCAGGATGAGTTTGCTCCATTTATTTTGGACCTTCTGTTGAGGTCTAGGGATGACGGATTGCGTAAAAGTATTATCACATTCTGTCCTTCCAAATATTGGATCAAAGTTGTCAATGAACACAAGTACCTGTATTTTAAAGTCAAAGAAAATATGCTTGCCTTACAGCTGCAGTGGCAACAACGCCTAGGAATAAGTTTGGGACTTCATACTATATAGATGGGCCACCGGGTCCCAACCCTGAGGTCTAAAGTGACTTTATTCTCCCAGCATGCCTCAGGGCTTGCACTTATAAAATAAGAATGATGAAGACACACAAACAGAAATTCCTGATCCTGAATACCTGTCACTAGGAAGGATAAACACATGAATACGTAAAAATTGCTTTGACTTCCATAGAAAAGTGCATGACCTTTATGGGAGAGCAAACTGCTCACATGAGTGTTAGCTTTATTTAACTTTTGCTTAGACTTGCTAAATTGTTTTGAGGCTAAACCTCAAATCTTTCTCTTTACCCTCTCCTCTCTACCACCTTTGACAGCCCTTATTTTCTTTTCACTAATCCCTTGTCACAAATGATTTCTTGATCTCCTTCCCTTCTGTTACTTTTGTCTCTTAAACATCTTCCCTTTTCCTGGCTCACATTGTATTAGAACTTTTTTTAAAAATTTATTAATTGATTTTAGAGAGAGACAGAAGCTACTTTTTGATGAGAACAAAAGCAAGGCGTGGAGACATGATTAGAGGAGGACGGGTAAACCCATCTAGTATTATGTCAGCATTGTAGAGCTGAGTCCAAAGGATGCCCATTGAAATAACCTGGAGAATTTAAAAATACTGATGCCCAGAGATTTCTCTCTTACCTTCCATTGATTCATTTGGTGTAGGGCCAAGGTATCTGGGGTTTCAAAACATTTCTAAAGTGATTCTAATGGGCAACCAGGACTGAAGATTATTGGGATGTCTCTCAGAATCACCAGAGACATGTTTTTAAATGTAGATTCGTGCTCCCACCAATTACTGAGTCAGACACTTCTGAGGAGGGGCCTGGAAAGCTATAATAAAAGGCACACAGGTGTTTGCTGTGATAGGTAAATTTGGGAAAAGCTTGAGGAAAGAACCTTGGCCTTCGAATTAAAACATCTGGTTTAGAGTTCTTGGGTAGATTACTTAACATTTTCTGTGCCTCAGGTTTCATATCTCTAAAATAAGATTGTAACACCTACCCACTAGAATTGTATGAGGAGTAAATGTGAAAGTCTTTAGCACAGAGCCTGGTACATATTGAAAATTCAGTAAATATATTTAAAAATGAAACTGCCTACCTTTGCTGATCTCCAACACATGCATTTTGGCTGTTGACTCTGGTTATCATTTGTTTCTTCAACGAGTACAATTGATTAACAAATTAATAATACTACAAATACTAAGCAATGAGAAATAAGTATTATGGAGCTCAATAGTCCATATGTATTAAAAACCTGTAAATCTAATTCCATTTAAATTATTTCATTGTAATTGTCAGTTTTATGTATAATACTAGAAAAAATAATGGTTTCAGAAGACCTTTTGGAAGTGAGGAATGGGAAAGTCATTTAAAAACTCTTTTTGGGCCCTGGCCGGTTGGCTCAGTGGTAGAGCATCGGCCTGGCATGCAGGAGTCCCAGGTTCAATTCCCGGCCAGGGCACACAGGAGAAGCGCCCATCTGCTTCTCCACCCCTCCCCCTCTCCTTCTTCTCTGTCTCTCTCTTTCCCTCCCGCAGCCAAGGCTCCATTGGAGCAAAGTTGGCCCGGGCACTGAGGATGGCTCCATGGCCTCTGCCTCAGGCACTAGAATGGCTCTGGTTGCAACAGAGCAATGCCCCAGATGGGCAGAGCATCGCCCCCTGGTGGGCATGCCAAGTGGATCCTGGTCAGGCACATGCAGGAGTCTGTCTGACTGCCTCCCCATTTCCAACTTCAGAAAAATACAAAAAACAAACAAAAAAACCCCCTTTTTTTGGTCAGAAAGTAAGCAGACTTGGGTGATACCAGATGCTTCATGTGTTATAGTTTAAATGAGTAGACAGAATTGTTCTCTGTGAACTATTGAAATGATATTAAATACTAACTTGTATGGCATGAGAATTTATAGACACAATTCTTAGGGTGCTGAAAGCCAGATCTCAGGCTTAGAAAGTTATATCTTTTCATGCCTCCTAAGCCTTGAAAACTATCCAGCTCCTGCTCTGGCCAAAGGAAGTGATTTCTAAGACATCAGAACAGACTCACTGACATCCCGATGCACAGAGAATGCTTGTTTCCCCAGAAACAAGGGGCAGGGTTGGGACTGGAGCACATGCACTGGGTTGGGACCCAGTCTGTATAAGAGACAATATGGTCAGGAAAGAAGGAAGAAATAGTTGGGATTTCTCTAGAGTTACAGTTTTATCATATCACTTTCCCTCTTAAAAACTCAGCTCTTCGTGATTCATAGGCTAACCTAATCTCCGTGGCCTGCTTTTTCAGCCTAGGTCAGCTCTGTCTTTAGGTACTCATCCTATGATCCAGGGCCAGAGGCATCCATCTACCTTCAAATTTTGCCCCCAAATCCTCCCTTCTCTGTTTTTTCCCCCTCACATCCCGCTCCTCTTTGGTCATCCTGAAGGTCTTGCTCCACTGTGCTCCAACTACCCACATCTGACCAGCTCGACTCCTACCACCTCCACAAAGCATCCCTGACCACTCCATCCACAGTGATTACCCTGGGCTCCTGTGTCCCCACCACTCATTTGGTCCTGGTATTCTTCATTAATCCTCTTTATATGCTTACCTTTCACCTTGACTCTAAGCTCCTTAGGGATAAAGCCCTCTATGTGTGTCTCCCAGTGTCTAGCACCGAGAGGCAGTGAAATGCATGGAGTTGATCAGTGGGTAAGGGCATATCTGCTGACTGACCACAGCACTGGGGACCACAGACAAGTCTCACCACCTACTCCCTCCATTTCCTCTGTGTTTCACTTTGATTGCTTATCTTTGGGGTGTGTAGGCTTATTTGTTTGCTGCTACTTAATGGAGATGAGAGGAGGTTAAGGAAAAAAAGCTCTTTCTTATTTTTGCTCTTTGTTTAATTATAATTGGTTCCTAGTATAGGAGCAAGGAGGCTGGAACAAAAAACTTCTATTTCTTGTTTTCCCTTCATCAACTGCTTTTCCTTTTATCCCCTTTGTTTGGCATTTCATTGTCACTTTGGACTATTGTTCCATTGGTTGAGGTCTTTCCCAGTCCAGTTGGTAGATTTGTTTTTCTCTGGTTAGAAGTGTTATTATTAAAGGCAAGAGGGAGTTGATTTCTCCCCCAGATGACTCTCCCTTGACCCTGTTCCACTATAGGTGGTGGCTCCTCTACACTCGTCACACCAGCGTGGTACTTAGACTGCTCAAACATTAAGCTAATGTGACTAAAAAGTTCTTTAAAAAAATCTCCTAATATTAGGAAGGAGGTAAATGAGAGATGAAGCTTCTTAAACAAAGAAGTGTCATAAAAGAGACATAGCTTGGTTTTATAAGAAACTATCCCTGTTCAGCACTGTGGTTCTCAAAGTGTAGTTCCCCAGCACAACTGGGTCAGCAGCATCACCTGGGAACTTGTTAGGGATGTAAATTCCTGGGTCTTGCCCAAGGCCTCCTGAGTCAGAACCTGATATGTATCTCTCTCTCTCTCTCTCTCTCTCTCTCTCTGTGTGTGTGTGTGTGTGTGGTATCCAGCAGTCTACCCTCTGATGGTTCTGATGCACACTCATGATTTAGAGCCACTGGTTTACCATGTGGGTTTTCCAATCAGGAGGAGCTAGAGCTAACTGGCAGCTCTCATGCAATGGGTGTGTGGACTAGACAAATATTTAATCTTCTGATGCCTCAGTTTTATCATTTGCAAAACTGACCTGATAGAAGTGTTGAAGAATTTAAAGTGTGATTTTAAAATATCAGATTCCCAAGAATCTGATAGACCAATTCAGTTAGAATTTTTATAAGACCAGGGATTTTTATTTTATAGAAGATACCAATATAATTCTGAAGTACAGAAAATGTATATATTTTGTTATATATTAAAATCAATATTGTCATAAAAGAGATGTGAGATAAAATGTATATAAGAATTAATCATCAGGCCCTGGCTGGTTGGCACAGTAGATAAGAGTGTTGGGCTGACATGCGATGTCCTAGGTTTGATCCCAGGGCAGGGTACACATGAGAAATAATTGTCTATTCTCTTCCCCTTTTTTTCTCCTTCCTGCCTCTCCCTTCCCCTCTCACAGCCAGTGACTTAGTTGGTCTAGGCATCAGCCTCAGGTGCTGAGGATAGTTTGGTTGATTTGAGCATTGGCCCCAGATGGGAATTGACTTGTGGATCATGGTCAGGGCACATGTGAGAGTCTGCCTCTCTGTTTCCCCTCCTCTCACTTAAAAAAAAAATTAATCATCAGTAATTATAGATGTCATATTTATTATTTCCATGATATTGCCCCAATTTTATAGTGGGATAGTACAGAGAAATGTTAAAATATAGGTTCTAGAACAGAGTTTCTCATTCTTGCCATTATTGATATTTGGGATTAGATAATTTTTTTTTTCTGGGGAACTGTTATGTGCATTGTAAACATCATTGGCCTCTATCCACTTGAAACAATATCACTGCTATCCACCCACCCAAGTTGTGAAAACCAAAATGGTTTCTAAATATTGCCAAATATGCTCGGGGGGGGGAGCAAAATGGACCCCAGTTTGCAACTCTGATTTTTCTAGAGTTTCAGTGCCTAGATACAAATTCAGGCTTTACTATTTAACAACTATATGAGTAGAGCAAAGAAACTCCTCTGTGCCTCAGTTTCTGCTCCTGTGAAATGGTGGTAACAGTCATACTTATAGAGTTTTGTTATGCCATTTGAAAAATAAAATAAAAAAGCAAATAAAACACTGAGATCAGTATCTGGAAATGGCAAATGTTATGAACTAAATGTTTATGTCCCTCAAAATTTATATGTTGAGATCTTAACTTCTAATGTTATGGTATTAAGAGATGGGCCTGTAGGAAGTGATTAGGTCATGAGGGTGGAGTAATCATGAATAGAATTAGTGCCCTTATGAAAGGACCCCAGAAAGCTCTCTCAATTGCTTTTCACCAAATGAGGATACAATGAAAAGTCGGCAGTCTGCAACCTAGAAGAGGGCTCTCACCAGAACCTGACCAGACTGGCACCTTGCTTTGGACTTCCAGTCTCCAGAACTATGAGAAAAAGTTTTGTTTGTTTGTTTGATTATAAGCAACCCAGTCTAGGCTACTTTATTATATAAGTCTGAACAGATTAAGACAGTACATATTCAGGAAATGTCAGCTATCCTTAATATATAAAGATAAAGATGGCTCCATGGCCTCCGCCTCAGGCATTTGAATGGCTCTGGTTGCAACAGGAGCAACTCCTCAGATGGGCAGAGCATCACCCCCTAGCGGGCTTGCCAAGTAGATCCTGGTCGGGGGCATGTGGGACTCTGTCTCTCTGCCTCCCCACTTCTCACTTCAGAAACAAAACAAAACAAAACAGCCATTTAGATTGACAAGCATTTTTCTTAACAGTGCTTCTGCTTATTTTCCACTCAAGGGAAAGTTATACAGACAATAAAATGAAAAACAAAGAGACTAGTAACTTTCTTATTGGTTGACATTAGTAACATAACCCAAAATTCAAATGGCAGAAATCTTGGTTCAAGATATACTAACACATTCCTAAAGCTTCTTTCTAACATAAGTTTTAAACTTTAAGAAAATTAACAGGAATAACTTCTCAGTATCACGTAAAATAGATTCCTTCCCTTATATAAGTTGTGAGTTTGATAAAATATGTAAGGTAGTTTTGGGAGAACAGTTTTTACTTACATTAAAAAGTGCTAAATATTTTTAAATACTGTACTCTTTAGAGCAGTTTTACAATGAAATAGAAAGATAGAGACTTTCCACAGAAGTCCTGCTCACACCATGTACAGTCTCTCCCATTATCATCATCACTCACCAGAATGGTACATTTTATAAACAAGCATGAGCTTACATTGACACATCATAATCATCCAAAGTACATGGTTCATGTTAGGGTTCTCTCTTGGTGGTTTGGACAAATGTATAATGGACATATATTAATCATTATAGCATTATATAGAATATTTTCACTCCCATAAAAATCCTCTGTGCTCTGTCTATTCATCTCCTCCTCTCCCACTTCCCCCAGAAACTACTGATTTTTATTGTCTCTGTTGTCTTGCCTTTAATTTTTTTTGATATTCAATAAACACTATTTGACTGAATAATATTTAGTTATGCAGAAAAAATAAGCTATTTATGAGTTAAGACTTAAATATTAAGAAACGGTTGAAATCTAGTCACTTGTTAAATTTGACATTTGTTCATTCAGCAAATACATGTTTGTTGAGTGCATACAATATTCTAGTAACTGAGTTCAATACCTTCCTCTAAGGTCCTTCATAGGCCTGTGTACAATAAGACCATTATTATCTGTATGTAAGTCTACTGTGTAAGAAGAGTAAGAGATCTTCCTGGTCCTCATTTAGCACTTTGCAAGACAACCAATTTCATTATTATATTTCCTTTCTGATCAGTTAAGATGTCATATAGCCGCATGTCTATATTATACCCAGAAACCTTGCTGAAATAAAAGTACTACGTCTCCATTGTTCCATTAGTTCTATCAGTATAATAAACACTATCAAAAATGCTTGGAATTAGTTTGTCATTACCTAATTTTTGTTGTGCCCAAAATGATGCCAGTGATACCCATTTACCTTCCTAGTCCTATGGTTCTAGTCTCCAATTCATTCTAAAGTCTTGCTATTGACTATACTGTATGTGTTTATATATGTATATTATGTACACATATGTAATATATCCATACGAAATTCATATTTCTTTGTTTTTGAATGTGGGGCATTTTAGTTATTTCTAATCTTCTGGAAGCTTTTCATTTTGCCAGGAATCTCAAAGATTGCCATCAAAGATGAAAGGATTTGTAATCCCCACTATATCAGTCATCCGAAGAATTCTGCTTTCTAAAAGTGGCAAGCTTCACCCTCATAACCGTCTATTTGAAGGTGAACTTCAACTCTGCATTACACACTCTTGTCCCTCCTTCCACTTTGAAAGTCAATCTCCTGAGTGGAGGAGATACCACTATTAAAACTATGCAATGCGATCGAAGCTGTTTGCCAAGCTATCTTGACTTGGAAGTTGGCTTCAGATAAGGTCCTTTATAAGCTTGTGTAATAAGACCACTATTATCTGGGACAATGGGAGACAGCAGTAATTTTTTTTTTTTTGTATTTTTCTGAAGCTGGAAATGGGGAGAGACAGTCAGACAGACTCCCGCATGTGCCCGACCGGGATCCACTCCGCACGCCCACCAGGGGCGACGCTCTGCCCACCAGGGGGCGATGCTCTGCCCCTCCAGGGCATCGCTCTGCTGTGACCAGAGCCACTCTAGCGCCTGGAGCAGAGGCCAAGGAGCCATCCCCAGCGCCCGGGCCATCTTTGCTCCAATGGAGCCTTAGGCTGCGGGAGGGGAAGAGAGAGACAGAGAGGAAGGGGGGGGGGAATGGAGAAGCAAATGGGCACTTCTCCTATGTGCCCTGGCCTGGAATCAAACCCAGGTCCCCCCGCACGCCAGGCCGACGCTCTACCGCTGAGCCAACCAGCCAGGCAGGAGACAGCAGTAATTTAGCATGTGTTATAACACAGGATGTTGAATATGTGATAAACTTTGATTATGTTAATCCAGGACACAGGTCTATAAACTACTGCACCTGGGAACGTTCAGATACTCCAGTACTTTCAGGCTTTTGTATAGTGCATTTTCACCAATGAAATTAAAGTTGGTTTTGCATCTCATTTGCATAATCAACCAACTTTCTTTGACTTGTTTGCTTTTCTGATATTCCTGTTTAATAAAAAAAAAAGTCAAATGCTTCTTTTTTTTATCGCTTCATATTCATTTTTGAAATGTCCCCTAATTTTTGTGAGCAGTATATATGATTACATGCTCTTACATGGGCTTCACCCATGCTAGCTCAGAATTTTACAGCAAAACCATTTCTACTTCTCAGAAGCCTGGTCTTCTTCCTTTGTGGCAATCAAATAAAAATAATAACTTTTCTTTTGTAACATCAGTGATTTTTTGTAGGTCACTATTAAAATTAGCACTATTTTCAAATTTATTTTAAAATTGACTTTACTGGTTAATCAAGTTACCCAATTCAAATGTACCATTGAATAATACAGGTATGCTATTCCATAATACATCTGTGCACTGCACTGCACATTCACCACCCCAAGTCAAGTCTCCCTTCATCACTCTTTATCACCCCCTTACCTGCAACATCAGTGATTTTTAAACCCTAGATCTCTAGGCTGTGTCATTTATTGCTGTTAATTAAAATTTATCTTTTTCTTTCTGTATAAAGGCACCAACAACATATCCTATTTTAATGAGAACCAGGTTATTCTGTCAGAAAGAATTCAGGTACAGTCATTAGTACTAAACAAACTCAATAAAATAATTGAGTTTCTCATCTTGTATCTTCTAAGGAACATATTCACCAAGAGACACCTTAACAACCAGATACAGTAAATTTACTTAAAAGTGTTGAAAGTCCAAGAATGGCAGCATTATCTCTGTGTGCAGGCCGAGTTTGCATTAGTAGAAAGAAATCTGTCTCTGAAGTATCTTACGGGGTAGAACTGGGCACGTTTTTTCCCTCGCTCACCCTGGGACATCTTACGGCATCTTACAGCCAACCAAAGTATTGAAAATTTTACTGAGCAGAGTGGGAAACAAATGAAGAATGTAAAACCACATAAGCAAATCACATGTTGCCAAACTCAATGTAGATTTAGCATTCCTGAAGAACAAAATCTTTTATTTCTAACTCAAAATTTAAAAAAAGGAGTTTCTTTTAATCTAGTCAGAAGCAGAAAATTCTGAGAAGCAATCAAAGGCAAATATATCAAGCCATTTACTGTTTTCATTTGCAGAATCCTGTAAGGTTCACAGAATTAAACAGCAGTAGCAGGGTTGAGAACTTAGTATGTGCCAGGCTCTGTGTTAAAAGCTTTAAGGCATTACCTCATTTATTTCTCATAACTCTGGGAGGTAGGTGTTTGTACTCTCAAGTAACTGGTGAAGAAACTGAGGCGCAACAGGGCTAACGAATGGAATCTACAGGGGCGATCTCAGTCTGTGGTCCACAGACTAGCAACACCAGTATCATGACCTGCTCTGCCTGCTGCTTAGATAATGAGAATTCTCTGGCCCACCCCAGATCTACTGAGGTGTGGTTCAGAAACACTAGGAGCGAACATGACAGTAATCTGTATTTTAATAAGCCCTGCAGCTGATTCTAATGACTGCTAAAGTCTGAGAACAATGGCTTTGATGATGTCTGTTTTGGCATTTAAGACCATACTCTAAATTAGATACAAAATATATAGACTTGTTCACAAAAGTGAGAGACATTTAATGCTTCAAAAAACACACACATTTTTTTTTAACTGAGTAGTAAGGTTTCCTTCATCTACTTGAGAAGTCCTGAAAGCCTATGTTCCTAGCCCCTGTGGTTTCAGCAGGGCTAGATGGTCCCTGCAAACAAGGACAAAATACACATTATGCAAGCATTTCCCTCTTTGTTTCTATGGAGCGGACAGATACTGGGTTATCTCCTCGCCAGGGGCAGTCTGGGGAGGGTTGTGGTGGGCAGACTGCCCATACTGTGTCAAATAGAGCGTGCCACTGTGGTTGGGGTTAAATATCTACAGCATGTCCCTCCTGGGGGTCACTTACCAACAAACATTACCATGAGCTTTTGCTTCTAAAGTCGATCTATGGTTCTCTTAACCCTCATGAAATCTGATTACCTGTCATAAATCTGTGTGTCTGAAAAAAAGTCACTTATTTTCTCTTTTTGCCTTTTAAACATGACAGAGACTGGGTTGGCATTTTATTATTGCTATTTTTACTTATTATCATTAGTACCTTTGCTATACTTCATGCTGACTGTAAGTAACTCGAGGACAGAAGGAAAGATTTAAATTCTGGTTTTCCTGAAGAAAGAAAGAAAGAAAGAAAGAAAGAAAGAAAGAAAGAAAGAAAGAAAGAAAGAAAGAAAGAAAGAAAGGAGAGAAACACCTGTTTATCATGATCTCTCCCTTTGTGTCCTATGATGAAAGGGTTCCTATAGAAAACCTGTAGGCTTACCTTATTTTGTCAGAACAAGGGGTAAAATGCTGAATGTGGGTACAGTTTAGTGAACGTAGTAGCACCAGCCCTTCCATTTTATTTATACTTTGTTTTTTCTTCCTAATACTTATTAGGTGTTCTTAAGCACTGTTAAGTAGTAAATTCAAATTATTTTTGAACCACTCAAAAATGATCAAAATATTGCTGCTTTGGAGGTCAACAAAGCCTGGGGAATTTTCAGTGATAAATGTCAAAGACTTAAAAGATTGCTTTCCCTACTCTACTATTTAGGCATCTTTCCCATTTGCACTGAGATATAATTGCCAGGTAGAAATAATTGCTATTTAATATCACTACACTTACTAACAAATAGTAATTGGATGATCTGGAGGAATAAACATTGAATTATTGTATTATAATTGAAAATTAAGAACTGTATCCCACCAGCTGAAATTTTTTTTAGATGAGTCAAGCATGAATGCAGCAGGAACATTTCAATAAATAAAGGATAATATGTATCTTTGACTCTGACAGAAATACTCATAGAGTGAATAACCCAATTT
The DNA here is from genome assembly GCF_036850765.1 of Saccopteryx bilineata. NCBI lineage: Eukaryota > Metazoa > Chordata > Mammalia > Chiroptera > Emballonuridae > Saccopteryx > Saccopteryx bilineata. Next base: position 53,645,360 of record NC_089491.1, read on the forward strand.
GCCCATGCCCGTGCAACTAATGGGTCCAAGAATAGTTAATGCTCAGAATCTAAAAATTATCTCTTGTTTGCTAAAGGCGATTGATGGGTGATGTGTTGGAGGAGCAGCCGCCTTAGGTATGTTTCAGAAAAGTGCTTATTCTGATTTTCTGAAGAGAGACAAAATCACCTTGCTGAGAAGTTTATATTGCTTAGGGTATGAAAAAGACACAATCTTTAGGATACCTCAGAAAAGGATTCAAATAATATTTACTCAAAAAATAAATGCACATGAGAATTAAGAAAAAGCTAATCATCAGCATTGGATATGTCTGGCCTCCTTTGAGATTCTAGGTGATTAGCTTAGAAAATAATGAAAGGGCATATTTTAAAAGGATCTTGTTCTATGTATATTATAGAAATATGAGGAGAACAAATCAACATTTTGTGCTTAAGCTCCCATTGCATGCTCTGTTTTGTTAATATGGAATGGAATAAACTCTTCATAATGAGCTCTTTGCAATGAGGGCTTTGTGTTTTCCCAAAATTTATATGTTAAAACTCTAACCTCTAATGTGATAGTATTAGGAGTTGGGGCCCTTAGGAGGTAATTAGGTCATGAGGATGGAGCTATTGTGAATAGAATTAGTGTTCTTATAAAGAGAGGCCAGAGAGCTAGATAGTTCTCTCCTTCTGCCATATAAGGACACAATAAAAAGTTGGCAGTCTGCAACACAGAAGGATGACCTCATCAGAACCCTCAGAACCCTGCTGGCACCTTGATCTTGGACTTCCAGCTTCTAGAAATAAATTTCTGCCTCTTATAAGCCTCCCAGTCTATGGTATTTTCTTATATCAACCTGAATGGACTTAGACAGCCCTCTTTCTCTTCCATTGTGGTATAATGGTTATGACAGTAGTGCTCAACCTTTTAAAATTATAGCACTCTTAAGCACGGCAAAGACCTTACAGTGCTCCTACTCCAACCATGCCCACTTTTTAGTGGGTTTCTAAGTATCACTGCATTTCCATATGTAAAGTAGCAAATTTACAATAGGATAGTCTGAATTCTTCATAGAAAAATAAATTAGACATCAGTAAACTATTTCACTAATACTTTGCAGTCGACTAAGTGAATTACTAGTGAATTTGTTGTTAATCTTATGTGAAAATGAAACTCCACAGAATTGTTATTTTTCTAGGATAAGAATGAAAAACAAGAGCTTGTAATTTTTTTTGAGAGGGAGAGAGAGAGAAGAATGAGAAAGAAAGAGAGAGAAAAAGAGAGAGAGAGAGGCATCAACTTGTTGCTCCACTTTAGCTGTGCATCTATTGATTGCTTCTCATACGTGCCTAGACCAGGTATCCAAGTGGCAATCCCAGCATTGAGCCAGCGATCCCAGGTTTAAGCTGGTGACCTCAGGTTTAAAACCTGCAATTTTGGCACTCTGAGTCATTGCTCTGTCCACTGTGCCCCTACTGGCCAGGCAGGACTTGCAATATTTAATTAGTGGCTGGCCTGGAGGAATTTATAAGCCTCCCAGTGAAATGGGGATACCAATTTGAGAAACACGGGTTTGCGTCATGGGCTTTGGACCTGTGCTCATATTTAAGTCCAGTCAAGAAATGCATCCCTAGTCAAGATGATCAATCTCCCTGCATCTCAGTTTCCTTACGTATCAAACTGGTGTGATGGTTCTTATCTCACAGGGTTGTCAAAAGAATAAAATGAAATCCTGTGTGAGATAACTGGCCCATGCTTGGCACACAGAACGGTATCAGCATATGGTGGTCATCATTAAGCAAGAAAACTACCCACTCCATAACTGAGCAAGCTGCACTATGCCAGCGAAAAGCCACAACCCTCGGTGTACAGGATTCCTGCATTTTCCTCATCTCTGTAGGCTGAGACTCCTCCCAGAGTCCCACCACAAGGGATGCAATGTTTTGGGAATGAATACCTAGAGTTCTTATATAAGAGTTGACATTATCATATGCCAAGAAAAGCTCTCCCCTTTACCATGTGCATTTCTACCTCCAGGGGGCCCTCATCTCCCAAGCTGGTTCTTACTACCTATCATTTCATGACAGGGAAAATTAAACATACCAGTTAATTCAGCAATAAATTCTTATCAAATACACACTGACTGCCTGGGCACATCCTCATTTCTACTCCCTGGTGTTATCCAGCCTACAGTTGCCTATTTCTTTGAGAGTACATTATAAACATTATTATTCTTATACAAATTATAACAGCAATAATAGTTATAAATAACAATTCTTTATATGGCACATTTTTATGTACATTTCTGTGCACGTTTTAAAATTCAAATGTGTTTGCCAGTTATAAATGAAACCAATTTACATAGTGAAGAATTTCTTGACAAAACAGAAGGAAAGGTATTAAATAACCAGATATAGGGAAAGGAATTGCTGACTAAACAAACAGTGGAGTTCTTCAGGAAAAAAAAAGGTGCTATGAAATTCAAGAATCGTTCATTTTTTTTCTTTACTCTGTGTGTATGGCTCAGTTCAGACAAAATGTTAGGGACATGACAATCTGTTAGGAAGGTCAGCACAAAGGGTAGAACACCACTTGCCATTGTGTGTATTGTCATCATTAGTGCATTAGGACCAAATGCTGCATCCAACCTTTCTCAAGCACAACTCCGAATGGTCTTTTCTCACCACCACAACTGCCACCTGCACTGTTTTTGTTTAATATAATATGCAGTGCTGCAACGCATCATACATGCATCTTTAAAAAATATTCTTTGAAACAACAATATAGAGTTCATTCATTTAGGTATCTCTTTGAAAAATTATTGAGTGGTTATGTACCAGATCCAGAAGTTCAAGAACTATTTTCTGTAACAAAATTTATATCTTATAATTTTAATCTGGGGAAAAGCACATCTCAGCAAAAATGCCACGTGGACAATATTTCATTCCACCAGGGAGACAGCGGGTGAGGGTTGCTCTTCAAGGCTTGAGATGTTCCCTCTTAGCACACTGAGGGTTTCCTCTAAGCGTACTGACGAAGGGTCAAGTTGGCGGTTAGATGCACCATGATGATAGAGCTAGGCACCTGGCCTCAGCGTGAAGAGCAGGAAGAGTTGTTGGGGGTGGACAACATGAGCTAACCTGAGCTAAGCTAAATTCAACGTGTATTCTTGCTTTTAAAGTGAGAATGTGGTTCTTCCTTCTCACTGTAACTTGTGACAAGACTGGAGGGGGGGTTACTTGGCTTGTTCTGCCCATTTATAGTAGGTGTAGTCTTCTAATGACTATAGTCTAGGCTTAGAAAAAGGAAAACTAATTCACTCCCACTCTCCCACCAAATTAGAGTAAGTTATTAGGAGTTTGGGGTGAAAGTGACCACATGGATACAATTCGTTTATTTCTTTTGCTCTTAATCTAAAGTTTTCTATAGATAAGTGGGCAAATACAGTTTCTGGCAATGTCATAGATATAAGTCCTTCTTTTGTAATGAGTATTTTGGAAATCTCATAGGAAGCTTTACATTAAGAAATGAGATACTTAGAGTTGAGTAGTAAGTAATCTTTTTTAAAACTACAAATATATTATGAGCATCTTAAAAAAAACCCCAAACATTTATTCACAAATGTTAGAATTTGGATATGTATAAAATCTCTCTGACATAATAAACAGGAAACTGACAACACTGTTTGTCTCTGGGCAGATGATTTGAGGTGAGAGGGAAACATTTAAGTAAATACCTTTAGAACTAATCAATATTATATATATATATTATTCAAATATTCCCTATGCAAAATTAAATTAAAATTTAACTTGAGTTTGGTTCTGGGAGGAGGTGAGTATAACATCCACCTATTCCACTGCCATCCTGGATCCCTCTAAGTTAAAATTTAAAATAAAAATTGGGAGTGGGGAAGTGGAAGAGAGTATGGGGGAATAAATGGTGATGGGAGGAGACTTGACTGGGGATGGTAAACACAAAATACAATATACAGATGGTGTATTATAGAGTGGTACACCTGAAACCTATATAATTTTATTAACCAATGTCACCCAATAAATTCAATTTATCTATCTATTTATTTATTTATATTTAATTTATTATGTTTACATAGATTCCAGTGTTGCCCTGATTGCATCCCCCTCCCCTATAAATTCAATTTAAAAGTAATAAAAAATTAAATAGATAAATAAAAATAAAAAAGTTTTAAAAATATTTTCAAAGAAATGTTACTTTTAATAGATATGTAATGCTTCCTCATGTAGTTTGCCTTAATTTATTCAATTTCATTGTAAATGAATATTTAAGTTGTTTCTAAGATTCTTTCTTTTAAATTATAAAATGCACATTTCTATTTACTTTGTTTAAATTCCTACAAAAGAAATAGCTAAGAAATTATCTCAGATTGGCTTCTACTTGTTACTTAACAAGTTTTTGCTTCATATGTTTTGTGTTTGTGGAATAAAAATTACCAGAATTATTAGAAAATTATGATTTTAAAGGGAAATCTCAGCTCTAGGTAGAAATAGTCTTCAGGTTTCCCATGATTTTGGTAAAATTTTCCCTCTTTTAGTTCTGCACTGGATGAATGATAGAGCTATAGTCAATGCAGAAGATAATGTATTGATAAAATAAGAATTGTACTTCAATAAACTATTTCAATTAATTAATGTTTCTGCCTCTGAAATTCATCTTTGAAATCTATCTTTTTAAAATTAAAATATAGTTGATATACATTATTATATAAGTTTCAGGTATACAGCATAGTAATTTGACATTATGTACCCTACAAAGTCACTGAAATTATTTATTGCCTTCATATCTGAGTCTGTCTCATGAAGAACAACTATACAACAGCCAGCATGAGACCCTTAGCTCATGTTGCACCAAATGACAGATTTGGGACCGGCCATGGCTTAGAGGATGATATAAAATAATGGGCTGCATGGCCTAAGGTATACCCACTGCCTTCAGAAAGGACTTTGGTAAGGTTTCTACATCCTTTTGGCAAGATGGTCTAAGCATCTCTGTGGTAAACAAGGTGATTTACCTTAATTCACTTTATAATATGACCTTAATCTGCAGATAAATAGTTGTTTCCACAATTTGACTAAGAATGCCTCCAAAAGTCTGAGAATATTTCATTTCCGGTCTGCCTTGTGTCTGAAATTTTTCTACCTTCCCATTCCCCCATCCCTCAAGTCTCTGGAAACCACTATTCTTTCTGTACCTCTTAATCTGACCACTCTAGGTACCTTTATAAGTGGGATCACATAGCATTGTCCTTTTGTGACTGGCTTATTTCACTTGGCATAATGTCTCTAAGATCCATCTATATTACAGAGTGTGTCAAAATTTCCTTCTTTTTTTAAGGCTAAATAGTATTTTACATTTTCTTTATATAATCACCCAGAGATAGATACTTGGGTCACTTCCACCTTTTGACCATTGTGAATAATGTTGCTATAAACATGGGTATATTGTTTTAACTTTTAAAAACTTCATTTGTATGTGGTATAAGTAAATTTTATATATATATATATATATATATATATATATATATATATATATATATATATATATATATTTAACCTTGGAGGCCATTGAGTAATTGTTGGCATTTCAATTCATAGCATTTTTGTGTCTGATGGAAAGAATGTTTGGAGCCAGAGCCCAGTGTTTTACTACACACAACAAAAACAAGTCCATTCTCATTTAGTTATGTAGGGATATGTTTAAAAAGAGCAGCCTAATTAGAAAAGTGTGTTATTGGTATGTGGCACCGACATGTAGTCCTCTGTGGCTTAGCGCAACTTAATCATCTTTTTCTCTAAACTGCTGGTGAAGAGTGGGTTGTCATGGCCTTCAAAGGGAAATGTTGGCAGTTTTGTCCAATGTTTTGATGAAAAGCAGAGGAAAAAAAGACAAGTTTTCTCCTAGCATTTTGTCTGGTAAGAATCAGAGACTATTATAGTCTCATATAGCCTTTAGAGATCTCTATTCTATCACTCCTCCCTACAAACCCTGGACCCTGACTGCCTGACGGGAAACGGACTGGTCAAGAGAGTGAAAGTTAAGTTCTAGATGCTCTTAGTCCAAGAGAAATATAATGAAAACCACATATGTAGTTTATAATTTTCTAGTAGCCATATTAAAAAAAGTAAAAGAAACAAGTAAAAATAGTTGCAATTAGATGTTTTGTTTAATCTAATATATATATCAAATATTATCATTTCAGCATGTAATTAACATAAAGACTAGTAATGAGTTACTTTGTATTCTTTTTCATACTAAATCTTTAAAATTTGATGTATACCTTACACTTATATCTCAATTTTGATATTAAATTTTTGATATTAATTAAACCAAAAAGTTAATCGGTTCAAGTGAAATATAGTCCTACCAAAACAATTATAATGCCAGTGGCTGAAGCCAGGCAAGTTCACATTGGATTTGGGCGGACCGTAGAGAAACTATGGAGCAGGAAAGGGTTGGACCATTCTGTTTAATACAGTCTCACAATGGCAGAGAAGCACACAGGCAGGGTAAACTGCCTCTCGGGTAAACAAACAACAATATGGCCCCTCACAGTGGTGGGCGGGCAGGCAATCTGCACATCTGCAATCTTCCTGAGCACAAGCACCCATAGCCTTATATAGGCTGTAATACACACGTGGTACGGCCACGTGCTCATGCACTAATCAGGCAAAAGGCATGCAGCGGGTAAACCAGTGAGTAAGCCTAACACAGGTGGCCCATAACAATATAACACTAATTAATGGAAAAATATTTTACACTGCTTTAATACTTAAATTATAATTTATTAAAATTAAATAGTATTAAAATTCAGTTCCTTAGGTGCATTTTTCTAGTGCTTACTAGCCACATGTGGCCAGTGGCTACTGCATTAGATAGCCCAGTGCTAGATTCTACTCCTATTCAGCTACAGAGTCAAGGCTTGATATTTGTAGCCCTGAACTTATGCTGGTATTACTCCTACTTCCCGCAGAACAGTGGTTCCTAGAGTGTGGTCCTGTGACAGGGAGCATCCACAGCACCTGGGAATTTATTAGAAACACAAATTGGATTCCGCATAAATCTGAGCCAGGTATTCTGGGGGTGGGACCCTGCAATCTGTTTAAGCAACTCTCCAGGTGATTCTGATACATGCTCAAGTTTGGATACTACTGCTGAATGTCGCAGGCATCCCCAAACTACGGCCCCCACGGGCAGCATGCGGCCCCCTGAGGCCATTTATCTGGCCCCCACCGCACTTCCGGAAGGGGCATCTCTTTCATTGGTGGTCAGTGAGAGGAGAACTGTATGTGGCGGCCCTCCAACGGTCTGAGGGATGGTGAACTGACCCCCTGTGTAAAAAGTTTGGGGACCTCTAGAAGGCTTTTCTTTAGGGTCAGGGATGCCAAGAAAACAAGAGCTTCTAATTCTCCAGCGTTGTCCGATAGAGCTTTCTTTGACAATAGGAATAATCTACATCCGCACCATTCAATATGGTAGCCACTAGCCACATGACTGTTGACCACTTGTGTAAATAAGAAACTGCTTTAAATTCAACTTAATTTTAATTACCTTAAATTTAAATTTAGAAAGTTGTATGTGGCTACTGGTTATCTAATTACAGGCATGAGGTTCAGTAACTGTGCAGGGATTGTAGCTGCAAACTGGGAGTGCGTTTAGGGTTAATTCAGAGGGAACCTGATAGGTGACAGCCCTGTCTTCTCCAGAGCTACTCTCTCAGAACAGAGATGGAGGTGGATTCACTGACCCGGTGTGTGTCCAAGCCCAGGATTAGGGTAATCAAAACAACCTGTAACCCACTGCCTGATCAAGACCCAGGGATTTACGTTTCCAGGGCAGAAGTAGAACCATGAATTCTGACAAGGAGGCCATGACACACAATAATCATATTTGTAATTAATGAATGCACAAGCTGTTCTCTCCCTTTGGCTCTTGAATTATAACTGACAGTCTATTAATTTTTTAATGGTACAGGCTCTCTGGCAGTGTTTATGGTGACCTTTTCTTTTCATGTTTCTTTATTTTGTTTGTTTATTTCCCTTTTTTGTTTGTTTTGTTAATTCCCTTTTCTAAAACGTGCTTTCTGCAGCTGACATATGTTTTTACCTTTCTCTTGAGCTTTTTTTTTCCAGCCATAGACCTTGAGCAATTTCTTGCAATTCCAAAGGACAGTCATTTTCTATAATAACACAAAGGAAAAGAAAATGACTGGGTTTCAAGGTACGAGGTGGAAAAACCTCATTGCCACACCCTTTTTATTTAACATGAGGGTGGATAAGAAGAGAAGTGGCCTGCATTTTCTGTCCCAGGTCATCACACCTTACTTAAAACAACTCAAAGCCCATGTTTCCCTGGACAGGAGTTATGCAAATGAAGGGGGTTCTATGAGATGTGGTTCTTGATGAAATTTACCTGGCAGAACAGAGGGACAGCCCAACTCTGTGAAACCAATGGACCCATCACAACACTCTGTGTAACTTAGTTGCATCCCAGGGTGTAAGTGTGAGGTCAAAACAACTAGAACTTCTAAACCTGATCCCATCAACTTACTTTTCCCATAGAGAGGAGACTTAGTTTACATTTACTTGTAAATGCTAGAACTTATAGGATGGTTATGCCATTTTTATTTGTAAGTGAACCAAAAAATAAATAAATAAACAATCCCCCATATTACACACAGAGAGTATTATAAATTGGTAAACTGGCAAAAAAAAAAAAAATTCTGTCTTTGATAAAAGGAAAGTGATACAAAACTGCTGTTCTCAATGTATCTACCTGAGACCTTCCCGAACAATAGTATCTCTCTACTTCATCCATCTCAGGCCTTAATTGGCAGACAGTAAAGTCTGATGGGAAAATAATGGTCTCTTAAATACCTGAAAATGAAAAGCAAATTAAGTTAGCACAGTGTAAAAGGCAAGTAATTACATAATGTCAATCCCGTTTTATGCTGTTTAGACTTAAACAGCATATGAAAACAGGGCATGTTTAGGAGAGAAAAAATAAAACTGCCTCTTTAAAGGACGTAAGCCCTGCTTACTTTGGCGAACAATGAATAGGCTTCAGGAAAGGTTTCTCGAACGAGAGGCTGCCTGTATCCAAAGTCTTCTCTTTCTCCAGCTGTCCTAATTTGTACCAATCCGTGACAGGGTGGCTGTCATTTTGAGCCAAGAACTGTCTTTTGGTTCCTACATGTGCTTCTGGTTAAAAGGATGACCAGACTGTATATGGAACAGAAGAAGTCACAGAGACCCTTATGCAACTGGGAGAGTAACCCAACTGGTGGAGGGTCCCCAACTGGCTTTGTGGCTTCAGGCTGCCTTTAGCCTCAGTTCTGGGCTTTAGCCATCTACCAAAAAGGAACTTTTCAGGCACAGGGTGTGTAGATTAGTTGATGGAGATGACAAGATAGCACCGCATAATAAAAAGGAGAAGGATGAATGGCAGCCATGGGTTAAGAACCCATTTTCCTAACTCACTCAGTCCTCCTCCCTTTTTTATACCTTTTCCCACATTTCCCTCCTTCCTTTCTTCTTCTTTTTTTCCAGATGAAAATATTGGTATTTTACATGTCATATATATGCGAAATATATATGTGTGTTCTTGGCAAAAAGTCCATAGAATGCAGAGATATACAGAAGAAAGTAAAGAACAAATAATTCTATTTCCCAAAGAAAAACCACTGTTAAGCATTTAGCATGTATTGTTTTATGAACTTTTTCATGGTATATTCTCAACTTTCTGTTTCTCTCTCTCTCTAGTATAGCGGTTCTCAACCTGCGGGTCGCGACCCTGGCAGGGTCGCCTAAAGCCATCGGAAAATACATAATGCATATCAGGTATTTACATTCCGAATCATAACTGTAGCAAAAGTACAGTTATGAAGTAGCTACCAAAATTATTTTTTGGTTTGGGGTCACCGCAACATGAGGAACTGTATTGCGGGGTCACGGCATTAGAAAGGTTGAGAACCACTGCTCTAGTAATATGTGTGATAATATACTATGAAGTATATATTTGTATTAAGTATACTATATCAATATACATATTATACATAGATTGTATATATAATTTCCATGCTACTTTATGCTCAGATAGCCCTATTTTTTGAATATTCCTTAAAGAGCAGGCATATAAAGGTCATGGTTCTTTAGTTTGGAGCTTCCTGGGAGGTTTAGTTGAAATAACCCTCAAGAACATGGAAAAGAAGGTGGAAATATGAGAAGGATGTGCTGGCTGTTCAGTCCTCAGCTGTATCACTGACAGATGTTCTGGAATGTTCATAAAATATACGGCTGGAGCAGAAGCCTCATTCATGTCAAAGGGATATAATATAAATTAGGGTCCATCAGAAAGAGTGTGTCTTGTTTCAAGTTATTGCTCTTTAGCTGAGTGAATTTTATTCTTTTAAATACATATAAAAGCCTCACATATCCAGAATGCTATAGAGTGAGCCTCTGCAGGTTCTCCCTATGTGCTGCGACTGCTCTTTCACATGCCATGATTTTCCTACTGGAGGCTCTTAACAGAGAGAGCTTTCTAAAATACACTGCAGAATTAATTTTCCTTTTTCTTTAAAATACTATTCTAAACATGATTTAACTTTATGTGAAAACTCAGCTCCCTTATAGGGATCTATTGCACTGATACAACAAACCAAAGCCCAGGTCCTGTAAGGTACATAAAAGTCTTAGTAAAACACAAAAATGGCTCCAGGTAGCAGTGCTTCTTAAGCTCTTGTGTCTTCTAGTTATAAGTGTCTGTCCCATTATTTATGGACAGTATATTACTGTTCTGGCAGGATCAATGCATTTTCCTTTAGCAACGGCCTCAACTGTCCTGTCCCTTCCGTGCCAACACTCTAGTTCACTCCTATGGAGGACAGGGAATCCATATAATCAAGCTTGCTGGGATTGTGTGTAAAGTAGAATGAAATAGATAAATAAAAATAGATTCAGAATTAGGTCTGTTCTTATTCTCCATAGAAGAATGATGAGCTTTAGAACTTCTTTGCCTATTTTGGTTACTTGGAGGTTCTTTAATTTTTAAAAATTGAGTCATAGTTATTGGTGCTTGATGCATGCAATCAATACATATTTGTTAAATTGAATTAAATTTAATTTCTGATGCCTCTCTGGGAAATGACATTGCCAGATAGTGAGTGATAGTTGAAAGGCTACATTTGGTCACTGTTAGAAGCAGAGAGAGCCCTTTACGAAACCATGGGTAGAAAGTTGCTCTGACTGTCATTCACTGAAGAAACAGTCTACAGACATGATGAAGACCTTCCTAAGGTTCAGGAAACTCCTCACAGGGTTATTACTAACAACAGCCCTGAGTTGTCTATCTTTCTTCACCCCTATATCTTGGTTTTTGCTATGTCCCTGATAGGGTCTCAGTGCCTCCTGTCATCCATTGGGTTTTGAGACTATTACTGGCTACTACTGTAAAAAAAACCTGGGTCTGGCTTCTCAGATTACACTCACGTAGTGTCTGCTTTCTCCATTGAGCCCTCTACTTGCACAATTTCACAAAGCCTTAAGTCACCTAATCTTAGAATAAATTATCTAGACCATCAGTTGTAAGAGAAACATTTTCTCAACACCTTTGGCTATTTCTCATTCTCAAATTCTACAAATTCTACAGCAATATCATGTGGATACTACAAAGAATGTGGGGTTGGAGGTGGCCAAGAGTGTGAAACACTTCCCAGGTCAGTGCTTCCTAAACTTTAGTGTACAAGCAAATCACTTTTTAAAATTTCTGCATTTCTAATAATTTCTTCTACTTCAGGTACTACACATTCTCAACCAATAAAGTAAACCCTTGTCTTATCATCTTGAAGTTTTGCATTCCCACTGTTCATTTTTCAGGGATATATGAATGCTGACACAGGATACTGAGGGTTCCAGGGAAAGTGAGTATGAATAGTTGTGGTCAGTTTCTGAGCTATCAAAATCTGGGCCACTAAAGAGAGTAATTCACTTTATAATTTGCAAAACCAGACAGGAAACAAACATAAAATGATGATACACTTTCAAAACCAAAAATCAATCAATCATCATCTCATCTCACAACACACACACACACACACACACACACACACACACACACCCCTTCTTGTAACATTCTAAGTAATAAAAATGGTGAGAGAGAACTATTTGGTTAAGTACAGGAGTTATGGTCTCTTCTACCTGTTGTGCATTAATAAATGAAATGTACTTTATCGGCTAAAATCTCAGTGATGTAAACAATTTAATGTGAATATATTTGGCTTCCAGCTGTCAGTGAATTTAGGTAAATCCAGCTTTGAGAAAAACATGCTCTATGTGAAAAACAATTCCAAATTCCATAAAAGCAACTATTTATTATCTCAACCATATCACTCTGGGAGCAATAGAACAATTAAACTAGTCACCAGGACTTTATGATCTATGTCCATTTAGAATCAGCTACTCACCTTAAATTAAAATGTCTACGTCTTTGTTTTAATTAAATTATTTGCTATAAACCTGGTTTCCTTTTCTTTATAACTAGAGTGTGCATAACTTTTGTGTTCTCTTAAAACATTTTTAAAGCTAAGAGTCTTCATCTTAAGAGCCTAATGAGAAAGCCATGATGTTTGTCTGCTCAACGGACTGACTGATACCATGGGAAATCATTCATTCACATGTACCGAATATCATGGCCCCAGTTCAAGAGTGGGACCACTTTTTAAAGGTAATCTAAGGCTATTTGAATTTTAGAAATTCAATCCACATTAGAGTTGATTTCTACAAAAACTCAATTCAGATAGAAAGTTAAATGCTTTTTGGTATTTGGTAGAAGGTGCCACCCCTCATTGTTCTCCATTTTTGCTGCAATTCATTTGGCTCTAAAATTTTCCTTAAAATAACCCAATTGCTCAGGTGAGAAACTTTCTAAAGTGAAAACAGAAATAAGTCCCAAAGAGCAATAATTTACTCTCACAAAATAGCCTTTAGTGACTGTGAGAGATAGCATACAAAGCTGCATGGCCCAGAAGTGTCCCTCAACACGACAGCCAAAACTAGAAAGAGTTTACCATGTGTAAGTCAATATATTTAGCATTTTATATGTGTTATCTTATTTAATCCTCATGATAATTTCAACTTTAGGTAAAAAAACAAAAGATTATGAAGGCTAAGTAAATTTCCTGAAGCCACACAATGTGGCTTTAACTGAGGTTTGGCTAATGTCAGACTATAGACTCAAGCATTACAACTCTTAGATTATAACCCAGACTAATAGAAAATAATATTATATATCACTAATAAAATAATTTACATTTTAGAAGGACTCATAATTTCTCTAAAAGTAGTCCGTATGTCAACAAACATGTTTGAATGTCTGTTACGTGCCATGCACAAACTTAGTACTGAGAATAGAGTGGTAAAAAAAAAGACGTGCATTACATTTCAACAAAGAGTGCTATTACTCCTGGTACTCTTACTATGATGTACTACTATTACTTAGCACTAATACTACTTCTATGACTATCATTACTACTACTGCTTGGAGCTTACTATGTGCCAGGTAAGATTTTAAATGCTTCCTTTCTGTATACACCTCCTTGAGGTGGGGGGAATATATATATATATGTTAGCAAGTGAGAGAGAGACAGACAGACAGTAACAAACAAACAGGAAGGGAGAGAGATGAGAAGCATCAACTCATAGTTGTGGCACCTTAGTTGTTCATACGTGCCTTGACTGGAGGGGGGGCTCCAGCTGAGCCAGTGACCCCTTGCTCAAGCCAGTGACCTTAGGTTCAAACCAGCGACCTTGGAGTCATATCTATGATCCCATGCTCAAGCCTGCCACCCCGTATTCAAGCTGGTGATCCTGTGCCCAAGCCGGATGAGCCTGCGCTCAAGTTGGAGACCTTGGGGTTTCAAACCTGAGTCCTCAGTGTCCCAGGCCAACACTCTATCCACTGTGACACCACCTAGTCAGGCGAGGCAGAGAATATTATTATCCTCCTGTTATAGATGAGAAAACTGAAGCACAGAACTATTATGTAACTTGCCCAAGGACATAGAAGTAGTGGGTGGCGGAGGTGAAATTGAATCTGGACAGCCTGCTGCAAAGTCCATGTTCTTAGCCCATCATTACAATGAGTGAATGCTTAGCAAATGTGAAAACTGCAGCAAAGAAGAGGGAATGCATAGCTGGAGAACCAACCTCATCTCTGAGTCGAACAGTATTTTCTGAGGAGGACCTGAGGCTCAAAGTTTGATCTGAAGTGCAGAGAGGGCCAACTCAGCAGGTCCTTGAGACAGGAGAGAGCAGGATGTGTAGGAGGGCATGTGAGAGCCCACGTGATATTTTCCCCCTATGATTTTTTCCATTACCTTTCAAATTTGGTCGCATGGATATGGAGGTGAAGAAGGAAGGCATGAAAAAGAAAATTAACATTTTTTTTGAGTTAGGGTACTTTGCCAGATGCATTCCCTACAATAAATGATTTTTCAGTTCTCATATGTGTCCTGCAAGAGAGGTCCTGATACCATTTAAAGAATGAGAAAATTGAGCGTTACAAATTGACTTGCTCAAAGTCCCATAATAAGTAAGTGACAAAGTCATGGTTTGCATCCAGTCCAGGTCTGAGCTCTTACCCTGAGCCATGGGGACCTTGTTTTGAAGAAAAAACTTTAAGTCAACAGGTGGGTAGGGGGTGAATATGGAGGAGGACTTGTATAGTCATGTTTCTAGTAATGAAAGAAATATTAGAGAAACATAGAAACACAGTTAAAATTTCTTTAGGGTCACAAATTCTCTCATTTTATCACTGAAATCCCCCACTTTCTTAATTACACTTTCTGTTCTTCTTGTCTATTTGCAAAATTGCTAAATCCTTAGATTGAATCTAACTGGGACCAAATGATTTCAAGGAATAGTCGGACCTCTAACAGGGACAATTTTTTTAGAAAAGGATGCTTTTGAGATGCTCTCTAATGAGATGTCCAAGTTCTGCTGATTCCTCCCTGTACTGTTCTGTGAATGTTAACACTCTGTTTCATTTTTAAGGAAAATTACAGTTAGAATTATTCTTTTCCAAGCATGCATGTAAAGCCCTCACCTTTTTCTCGGTTCTTTGTCTAAAAAAAAACAAAACAAAACAAAAAAAACCTCATCTAATGCTCAGAGCCAAAATCCAAAGGAAAACAAGAAGAAATAAGAAACGCTAACAGAGAAGGCAGGCCAGAAAAATATACAACTGTTTTCCTCAGAGGATTAAAAGATATCTTGCTTTGAATCACTTTGTACCCATACAACAAGGTAATACATGTACTTTAGCTGACTAAACAAGATTCCATTGATAGCTTAAAAGCTCCAAGTGTTCTTATGTAATGAATATACTATTTCATGTACTAATGGCCTGAAAAGAGTGAGAAATGTTTTTTTTTTTTAAATCTTTGCTTCAGAGGAAAAGCTAACTGAATGATGAATTAAGATTATTATACCCTTGTTCTAAATCAAAGAATACTCAACTCTAATGAATGATGATCTATAATACTATTACACTGTATATGACACATTTATTAGAATGAAAGGTAAACACATTTCCATCACTGGCTTTGTCTCTTAAGAGCATTATTTTATGTGTACATAAAAAAGTGGCTATTGATTTTTTATTGACCTGAGTTTGCCAAGGTTAATACTTTCCTCATAGAGCAATATATTTATATCATTTTTGTACTATAGACATCTTATAAATTGTATTCTACTAGTTGTAGGATATCAGAGTCAGGAGATGGCTTAGCCCAAATTCCTCATTTTCCAGGTTGAGGAAATTGATTCTAAGAGAGAAAGAGAGAGAGAACAGAGAGAAGCATCAACTCATTTTACCTAGTTGTGCCATTGATTGCTTCTTACATGTGCCCTGACTGGGACTTGAACCTGAGACCTCAGGGTCAAGCCGGCACCTTAGGATCAAGCCGGTGACTGTAGGATTGGCGACTGAGGGTTCCAGTTGGCGACTCTGATGCTCTGGAGTGTTGCTCAATCTACAGTGCCACCTGCCAGGTTGGAAATTTATTCTTGCTGAAAGGAAGGTACTTGCCTTCAATTATCCCATTTGCCCACACCATGCTGGTGAAAAAGCATGACTGCTTAGGTCTAGTCTAATGTTTTTTCCGCTGTACCCCTTGCCCTCAGCTATTATGAACATTGTCTTCTAAATCCAGAGAAACCTTATTTTAAATAAAATTCCCATGAGCAACAAAGTATACTGTAACCTAAGAGCCCTATGTGAAGGGGCAGAAATGACCAGAATCTAGTGACAGGTTTAGCAACATTATATTGGGGTGATTTTTTTTTCTTTTTATATTTTTCTGAAGTTAGAAGTGGAGAGGCAGTCAGACAGACTCCTGCATGCACCTGCCAGGGATCCACCAGGCATGCCCACCAGGGGGCAATGCTCTGCTCATCTGGAGCATTGCTCCGTTGTGGCAGGAGCCATTCTAGCAACTGAGGTGGAGGCCACAGAGCCGTCCTCAGCACCTGGGCCAACTTTGCTCCAATGGAGCCTTGGCTATGGAAGGGGAAGAGAGAGATAGAGAGGAAGGAGAGGGGGAAGGGTGGAGAAGTAGATGGGCACTTCTCCTGTGTGCCCTGATCAGTAATCAAACGTGGGACTTCCACAAACTGGGCTGATGCTCTACTACTGAGCAAACCAGCCAGGGCAGGGGTGATTTTTTCAGTGAAACAACAAAAGACAAGGCCCAGGGACTGAAGAAAGTTCTCATTCTGTCTTGGGCTGGTAGAGTGTTGTAGTAATGGCCTATAATGTTGCTCATCTCTCTGTATCCACAGGTTTGTATAGTGCCTCCCATATTGACTTTGGTTTTGGTCTTGTGACTTGTTTTGGCCAATAGAACAAAAGCAAATCTGACAGTAGCTGAAGCTTGACATGGGCATACACCTTGGGGCTTGCCCTCTCTTGTTGGTCTTTGGAACCCAAAGGCAACATGTGAAGGAGTTCAGGCTAATCTATCAGAGGGAGAGTAAGCCATTCTAGTTGAGGCCCCCTTGACCACCATCTTGCCAACCACCAGTCAGGTTAGTAAAGTCATCCAGGACCATCCACCCCTAGATGAGTCTTCAGCTGACACTAGAGATCAACTAAACTGGATCAGATAAGAAGATCCACTTAGATGTTTATTTTTGTAAACCTCTAAGTTTTGGAGAAGTTTGTTAGGCATAATCTATCTGATATATTTGGCCATACATTATGAGGACCATACTTTATGATGGAGTTTAAGCATATGACTGAAAAACAGAGAACAACACATAAAATAGGCAAGTTGATGATTTCAGGTTCACTCATGTAGTATGACAATTCTTGAATCATTTCAAATTTTAAACCATTTGAATCTTCCAATTCTTAGAGATGATAGACTTTCTCATGTAACAGTAACTTTTAACATAGAATTTGATCTATTTTACTGAGAACTGGTCAGTAAAGTGTTGATATGAGTAGTGTCAGATTTGGGCATTGAAGCACTGACCAACACAGACCTAAATCCTGAAACCATCCACTAAGAATACCATGGTTCCACCTAGGCTGAACTCTTTTAATTATTTTATCTTTATTAATTCAGAAGTATTCTTATTACTACATTTATTACACCACTGTTGGTTTAGAAGAAGTTGATGAAGAAAGTTAAAGCCAAAGTTAAATAATCTATTCTCCCAGGTTTATCAGCTAATGTTGGTACCAAAATAAGTGGACACATTGGTTAGGAGCACACTGGATATCAGACATGGATATGGAGCATTAGACAAAGAAATTGAACAATGCATTTACGTTGACAGAGGCTATACTGTTAATTCCATGGTTAAGCCCAAGTTAAAATTTTTGCTTAAATTGATCAATCTCATGAGTGATACTAGCACATATCACTAGAGTTTCTCTCATAATTTCTACTCTAAATTCAACTAAATGGCAAAACACAAATAAAAATATGCACCAGATTTAGAGAAAAGATTCCAACTTTGTTCATGTGGAGTGATAGAACACAGAAGCGGAAAAAGTATCCCCTGAATAAAATATTTGAACACATACACACACACACGCATACACATGCACACACACTCATACATATACAATTTACCTGAATCAATAATATTAATAAAAATAAGTGAAATACATTTGTCTAAAATGTAAGTTCTCTTTTAGTTTTAGAATTTCATATGCCTTTGGCATCTGTAAATCATTAATACTTTGATAAATTATGAACATCTTTTATGCTAATAGTCTTTGTGAAAAGGAGTACTGTGTATGTGGTAGGGGGAAGAGAGGGATAAAAATTTTTAGATTTCTGAAAATACTCTGTATGATACTATAATGGTGTATACATGTCATTATACATTGTCCAAACCCATAGAATGTATAACATCAAGAGTGAACCCTAAGGTAAACTATGGACTTTGGGTGATTATGATGTGTCAATGTAGGTTTTTTGAAGGACCCATTCACTTTTATATTTTCATAGACTCTTTTATTTTTTAGGTGAGAGGAGGGAAAATAGTGAGGAAGACTAGTGCGTGCGCTCTACCCAGCAACCCCATCTAAGTTTGATATTTGAGTACCAAGCTACTTTTAGCGCCTGAGGCTGCAGTGAAACCATCTTCAGCATCTGGAGCCATGCTCAAACCAATTGAGCCACTGGTTGTTGGAGGGGAAGAGGGAGAAAATATGGAGAAAGAGAGAGGAAGCAGATGGCCACTTCTCCTGTGTGCCCTGACTGGGAATTGAATCCAGAACATCCATATGCCAGGTTGATGCCCTATCCACTGAGCCACTGGCCAGGGCCCCATAGATTATTCTTTTGGTTTCTGATATATAATATATTAATAAAAATCAGCCTAGGGTGCATGGTTTAAAAAATGTGGACTAAAAAGACTTGCTCAGGGTAGGCGGATTTTCAGATTCATCCTAAGTTGTACTTTTGGACTCTGTGGATGGGGAGTAGTCATAATAATAAAATGCTACCAATACCTACAGTAAAATATCTACATTTAAAAAGCAGTCGCATTTATCTGCACTAGATAATATTTTTCAGTGTTCAGGCAACGCTCTGTGCACATATAAGTTGGGTGACTCTGCTGTTACCCTGAGGGTCTCTGGTTGGACCTCTGCATTTGTGTTGAGATTGAAAGGGGGTAAAACCTAGTCCACCAGCACCCTAAGTATATCACCACTCTCAGCACATTCCATAGCAACTTTTTATACATGGATTTTCCCCTATACCAGAAACAAACTCCATAGCCATTGATAGCCAGTCCCGGTGCCAGCAGGGATCTCACTCTGAAGGCAGCCTCTGTTCCTGCCTTCTTTACTTTCAGTCACATTTGTCTGAGGGACTCTGGCAATAGTCACTGAAGAGAGAAATGAAACTTTTGCAAAGATGTGTCTTTATTACCACCGAAAAATAACTTTAAGTAAAGTAAACGAATGTCTAGCTGAGCATGTTCTTAATGGCTTTGGTCTTTTGTGATATTGACCCGATGTAAAGAAAGTAGACTCTTGAATCAATAGATAAGTTTTCTAATGCAATGCATGGCACTGTGAAAGTTTCAGATTGTTCTTCAGAGCCTAGTACACTACTCTGTCTGGAAAAATAATAAGAAATCAACATTTAAATGAGTGCTTACTACATGTCAATCATTGTCTTTGTCTTGTTTCATATATTACCTCACTTAATTTTCACAACAATCTTGTGTGTTACATTCTACTAGGTTGGCTCTAACTCTTGGCGACTTTATGAATAAGTGATATCTACAACATCTTATCCTCAACAGCCTAGCTCAGCGCCTGTAAACTCATGCCTCTGGCTTCTTTCATGGAATCAATCCATCTCATATTTGGTCTTCCTCTGTTCCTGCTGCCTTCTATTTTCCCAGCATCATTGTCTTTTCCTAAGAACCCTGCCTTCTCATGAAATGTCTGAAGTGGAACAGCTTTAATTTTGTCATTTTTGCTTCTAGCAGTATTTCAGACTCACTTTGCTTTAAGATCCACTTGAACATTTTCCTGCTAGTCTAAGGTATCAGTCGAGCTGTCCTCCAACATGATACTTCAAATGAATCAAATTTTTTTCTACCAGTTTTCTTTACTATCCAACTTTTATAACTATATATAGTACTGGTATAACCCTATAAGTGGTTATATTATATATAACCCTATAAGTGTTCATCATACCTGTTCTACATGAGGAAACTAAGGCACAGAGAGGATAACTTTTTGTCCAAGGTTACATAGTCTGTACAACTCCAGACAGGCAAGCTCCATAAAAATCTTTCCACCATTACATCCCATAGTGCTGCTTAAATGATACAGCAGTATTAAAAAAAAAAGACAAAACTTACATAATTGTTAAGACTGCACAGGGGATGAAAATAAAATAATGAATGATTTGCTACACTGAGCATGCCAGTAATAGGCTATTTAGTGATTTTAGTGGCCTTTAACTCTCAGCCTGTCCAGATAGAGCCTCAAGTGTGGGGAGGGAGAGTGTTTATGACTGTCAAGAATAACACACACAGGGACAGCATAAGCCAAGTCCTTTGAAATGCTTCCTCACCCTCATAAGAGTCCTCACAGAAAAGTTTCAATTTGTACCAGTTCCACGTAAAGAATTGTGCATAAACTTAAGAAACGCCACAAGTGGCTTCACAGTGAGCTTAATTTTTGGCTAGGCAAATGCTGAAGTCTGCCTTTTAGAGGGAAAAGACATCTTTAACTTGTCGACTGCAAACCAGGACCAACATGGAACATATTTGGATTCACCATCAGGGTTTCATAAAGTAGGTTTTGGTGCTAAGTTGTATTGACTTCTTAGATGCTATACCTCATCTAAAGGCCCTCA
Organism: Saccopteryx bilineata; assembly: GCF_036850765.1. NCBI lineage: Eukaryota > Metazoa > Chordata > Mammalia > Chiroptera > Emballonuridae > Saccopteryx > Saccopteryx bilineata. The sequence goes on from NC_089491.1 coordinate 53,666,268, forward strand.
CATCTAGGAAAGGTGAGCTGGTTTGTGCTTGTTTTCTGTAACTAGCAGATCATCAACCTGGGGGCAACTTCAAATGAAACTCTGTTTGTCTAGATAAAACAACTGTTGGGCAAATCAATAATTACCTGTACAATTAGGTACCACTAATTTTGGAAATATAAGCAATTCTGTTTTTTGTTTGTTTGTTTGTTTGTTTTCAGGGACAGAGAGAGAGTCAGAGAGAGGGATAGATAGGGACAGACAGACAGGAACGGAGAGAGATGAGAAGCATCAATCATAAGTTTTTTGTTGTGAGACCTTAGTTGTTCATTGATTGCTTTCTCATATGTGCCTTGACCGTGGGCCTTCAGCAGACCAAGTAACCCCTTGCTCAAGCCAACGAGCTTGGGTCCAAACTGGTGTGCTTTTGCTCAAACCAGATGAGCCTGCGCTCAAGCTGGCAACCTTGGGGTCTCGAACTTGGGCCTTCCGCATCCCAGTCCGACGCTTTATCCACTGCGCCACCACCTGGTCCGGCTATATAAGCAATTCTGGAAAAGGAAGAGAAGCAGAACTACCAGGACCAAGTACAGGAAATGGTTCAGTGGATGAGTTGGGGGAGTCTGGATGTGCAGGAAGATGACCAATGCCTACTGGTTCTAATGCCTACTGGTAGTCATGCATCCAATATCATTCCCATCTTTGGGAATTGCCTGCGTGGATGCATGCCAGTTTTTCTTTAGTCCTTTAACTGCTTTATAAACTATCTACTGAGGCAGTAATAAACAACCAGAGAGAAATGATTACATGAGCCCTAGATTCACTTTTATGGATTGGAAAGTAGGTTTGTATTAGTCTTGGAAGTGGGTAGACTGGAAGGTTCTTGGGGGAAGGGAATGAGTGCAGGAAACTAGATATGCATTTCCCACCCTCCCATCTGTACACAACTGAACCAGACCACATGCCACACAGCTGGCTGCCTTATGCATGAGCAGAGCCCTCAGGACATACAATGCCATGCAGAGACCAGAGCAAGGGAGCCACAGTGGTACCAGTTCTGAGTCTTCTCTTGAAGATATAGCAGCTCTCACTTTTTTATCCCTTCAAAGAAAATTTTGACATCTATCAAATGAGTGGATCTTTTATTTTAAAAAGGTAAACTATTCAGATCCTGTATCTCTTAATCTTGTGCAGATAAGAAGTTTTTGAAGGTTGTAAGCTCAAGCAAGTGTCTTCTGAGGTGTGGGTGGGTAACAGACATGGGTAAAGGCTGTGGTGGGAACCATGGTGACCTCGTAAGCACAGGCCTGTCCAAAGGAGCAGCAGCTGCTTAGATTCAGATGACTGTTGCTAGGCAAGAATGTAGGTGCTAAGGGCAACCCAGATTTTTGTGTGGTATCTTCCAATCTTTTAATGAAGGTAACTAATTAAGTGCTTTTTAAAAACACTGTGGGGTCAAAAAAAGGCAGTATTGATAGGGTGTTTAGCATGCAGGCTGCGAGTCTGTAACCTTTGTAGGCCTCTTCAATTTAATAATTTGCTCATATTTTTAAGTGACACTGGCATTCTTTACCTGCCATTTTCAGAGCCAGTTTTTCCAATATCATCATGACAACTTTCTCTGGTCCATTTTCCCTCTTGGCTAAATTCTTCTTTGAACACATAGCAGAAGCCAGCTGGAAATTAATATTAGAGACAAATACGGAGAAAATTACCCTACAAAGGCTAACAGACTCATAATTTCAATCCTAAACCTTGGTCACAATAATATCATAGTCTAATCAGCTAAGAAAACCAGTTGCAAACTTCTTCCATTCCACCTAAAGTAAAATGCTATTTTGGGTATTATTTCTTCTGATGGAATGCAATATTTTATCTATGCTGCTGAGTTCAAGAAGAGATGCAAACAGACTCTGAATAGAATATGGAATATTTATATTGTTGCCACAAATCCAAGGAATCTGTTTTTCCTTTGAACTGATTGATATGGGTGAGAATACTTTATTTCACTTCATGACTACAGACTTTAAAATTGAAACAACAATGCTATTTATTTTAATGTAAAGTAACTCACACATGTGTAAAGTGTACAGCAGGTATTTTTGAGTTTCTAAAGTTTTAGAATAATAATGGCATAGAATATATAATGAGCTAATCCATCCAAAGAATGCCCATGTTCTAATGCCTACTGGTAGTCATGCATTTAATATCAACTAATGTTTGGATCTTGGGGGGAGGATTACTGCATTAAGAGAGAATTTCATTGCACGTTGCACAGACTGGAGCCTTTGGATAGATTGATGCAGATAAACTTGTAGGGACAGTGGAATGCCAAAGAGAGGGTAGGCTCTATTTTATGGTCAATGACTTTTGTTGTTTTGTGTTTTACATTGAAGTCTTCCAACTTTTCCCTTTCAAGCAGATGGAGATATTTCCTGTCATTTCAGTGATGTTGTGAAAACAATCAATTCATTGATGGATAACTTTGCTCGCTAATAGAAGCCTTCCTTTGATCTTAAATTCCTGGGATATGTGATAAAAAACAAAACAAGTCTCATTTCCTTAGTAAATGATTTCTTCCCATCTCTATCCTGAAACTTGTCTTAGTTTTGTTGATCAGCTGATGTAGGAGTGGAGCACATAGGAAATGTTTGTTTATAGCTCAAGAAAGAGCAGAACTTTGGGTCCTATTTCATGGCCTCATCATTGACCACAAACAGTTTTATACGGCATGGCAACATCTTGGGTGCCTGAGACTACATGAGTCCTTTCTCTGGGTTTCAGATCTTCAAAAGCTGTGAGTGTCACCTTAATAAAAGTAAATTTAGTTAAAATAAATAAATGAATGAATAAGTAAATGAATAAATATAATCTGGAAAAACAAAAAGCTACAGGCTGATGTTCTCAAGATGCCAGTGAATTTTTAGGAGGGAAAAGGAGAGCTAGTGAATATATTTTAAATTCCAATTGGGGACCTAGAGGAGGTATGTGGAGGTCTCTGCAGTTTTGTGCTACCAACACCAGGGACTTGAACCTTTATGGTAAAGGGAAGGAGTCTGGCTCTTTTCCCACCCAATTCTGGCTCCTTTCCACAGCTTGATGGGGCAAAACTTTATTCACAGCTGAAGATTCAGTGGAATATTTGACTAAAAATGCCATGATGTGTGGAGTTACTAGAGAAGTTTTGATGTTATAGAAATTCCCATTATTCAGTGAAAGTAACTGAGGCATGGTTTATTTTATCAGCTTCCTCAAGGTAAGATGATATCATTATGAATCTTAGGTACCTAGAGTGTTCTTGCAACATGACTGGGCTGATTTCTGTAATCTTCCCACAGCCACCATGAATTAGTATACTAAAGACACTCAGTGTTGCTCTTACACTGTTTGCTGGGCAATAATTCTTGGAAAGATAATACTATATCTGAATCAAGGGAAAAAATCCAAGAAATAAGTCAGAGAAAGACAAATATCATCTCACATAAAAAAGCCAAACTCATAGAAGCAGAGAGTAGAATGGTAGTTACCAAGAGCTGGGGGTGGAAGAAAAGGTACTGACTTCCAGTTATAAAATGAATGAGTTTGGGATTAAATGTACAGTCTAGTGACTACAGTTAATAGTACTCTATGGTATACTAGAAAGTTGCTAAAAGAGTAGGTCTTAAATGTTCTCACCAGAAAACAACAACAACAACAACAAAATGGTATTTATCTCAAGTGAAGGATGTGATAACTAACCTTATTATGGTAATCATTTTATAATATATGTATATGATCATCACACTGTACATCTGAAACTTGCATAATGCTATGTGTCACTTATATCTCAATAAAACTGGGGTGAAAAAAGAGTAAGACATGAGAATAATTCCACATTTTTTTTTATATTCATGCAGATTTTGTCAAGAGGTAATATTGGCTTGGTTGATAAACATAAGAAAACATTCAAGTGCATTTCATGGATTTTTTAGAAATGCTTTAGTTAAAGAGAATTTTATCTTAAATTGTCTGATGACTTCCTTATCCTTCCCGTTACACTTTTATGGAGGCTTACCACATTTTACAGGCTTTTCCCAAATTTTATCTTCTAAATAAAAGCCTTCCAAAGCTATTGCAAAATGTCTTCCAATATTCTGTGGACAAGTAAGTCTACCCAAAGGGAACACAAACTGTCCCCTGATGTGGGGAGCCAAGGCTGACTGGCACAAATTCAAGTCAAAATCTAGTATTTTCAAATTCTTACAGTTGGTGGTTTAAAAGGTACCCCCTTCCACTGTGGTTAACTAGACACTATAGGAAAAGTGCTTCTTGTGTACAGGATTGTAATTTACATCCTTAGGCAAATAAAATTTCTCTTTTATCTTTCATTTATCTACCATCAACATGTCACTCTTGTGTGTTAGTCCAACTCTTGGTAGCTTTTAATAAGAAAAGGATGGCTTACCCCTCAGAGTTTAGTTAGCCCTGCTTGTTATTCAGGGAGGAAAGCCTTTGGGAAATCAGCCTTTTAACAATGCTAAAAGAGGCTGCCAGCAACTTAAAGCAAACAAAATAAAGAAACTTAAGAAGAAAAAAAATAAAAGTACAGTCTGCAATGTGTAAATCATTATTAATGTATAAATAAATATCATATTGCCCAGAATTTATTATCTATCTAGTTTTAAGTTTCATGTCCATATGTTTGACTTGCTGAAAATCAAAACCAAAAATCTCTTATGAAATTATTATGTACTAAATTGTTATTTATTAATCTAGTTGAGAAAATAATGGAATAATCATTTGAAAATCACAAAAAGATAACTAGTTATTAGTTAAAGTATTCATTATCTATACTATGGATATATATAATGAATACAGTGTATAATCTGATATATTTCAAAGCAGTATTCATCCACTTATATATTATATATAAAATCAAGGTCAGCGAGTGCTTTCATTTCACAGGCAGACAGACAGTCGCTGACTGCTGAGTGAAGTGGGGCAGGACTGGCAGAAGGAAAGGAGTAAGGACATGCTGAAACTCCACGTCAACTGGCAGAGATCCTGACTGGCAATCAGAACTTGTGCAATGAGTGAGGCAGCCTTTGGAGGAAAGACAGAACTCCAACGGTGATTTTTTTTACCCTAATAGATTTCACAAGGAAATAGTGGTGTAGCAAAGACAAAGGGTTGGTACCATTTCAGTGAACTCAAGCATTGATAAAGTATCTCTAAAAGAATCTACTACTTTAAGCAAACTTTTCATATTCAAAAGAAAATCTTTTTAATTTCATCTTATGGCAAAAACAATTTTATAAATCCATTGGTAAGACACCTGTGTTGCTGGATTGTTATAACTGACTTCTCAGAGTCCTTCGTACCCTGGACCTGAACACATTTCACTGAGCCAAATAATGAGATAAAAGGACCATCCCCATAGAATATGTTCAATTTGGATCTTGATTGTGTTTTCTATAATCTGTTACTGTTCTTTTTTTTTACATGAGAATTTGATGGCCTATCATAATCTATATTTTCTCTGCCCTTCTTAGAATCCTTATTTTTATCTTATGATTTTGGTGATCATTGAAAACAAAGGTAAAAATTTGCAACTAGAATTGCTCAAGATTGACCCCTACTGGCCTAAGATTTCAGTACAGAGAAAAAAAAGTAGCAAGTGTAATAAAAAATGCCCCTGAAGAAGGTAGAGTGTTTAGTTACAATTATATATTTATCACTAGCTAGATATATGACCTTGAGCAAGTCACTTACCTTCTCAAATCCTTAGTTTCCTTATTGGTATAATAGGAGCATGGGCCTGACCAGGTGGTGACGCAGTAGATGGAGCGTCGGTCTGGGATGTGGAGGACCCAGGTTTGAGCAAAGTTCACCAGCTTGGACCCAAGGTCACTGGCTTGAACACAGGGTTACTAGGTCTGCTGAAGTCCCATGGTCAAGGTACATATGAGAAAGCAATCAATAAACAACTAAGGGGTCGCAACAAAAAACTGATGATTGATTCTTCTCATCTCTCTCCATTCCTGTCTGTTTGTACCTATTTATCCCTCTCTCTGACTCTCTCTCTGTCTCTGTAAAAGAAAAAAAAAAAAAGGAGCATGGGTAGGAATTAATACTTTATCTGGCCAGATCAGATAATATTTGGGGATTTCTAAGATTCTTCAATTTGGAGCTTGGGGAGCTGTGGGCAATCCCCAAGAAGGGTTACAAGGTTATTTTTAGTCCAGGAACCAAATCAAAGAGAAACAATTATTGTTTGGCATTATAATTAATCAGCTACTATGTGCAGGCTATTGTTCAGTTCTGAATGTAAAACTACATTCAACATTATTGCCCCATTTTACACAGTTAGAAACTGAAGATCAGCCAGGCTAAATAACTGGAAAGTCAGAGAGCAGGGATTTAAACTCAGGTTTGTCTGATTTCTGATTCTGCTCAATGTCACTTGATATCCAGAACAGGTGTCACCCCCTACCAACTTCCTCTGAGGAAGTGTTTGCTCTTGGTTACGAAGATGAGCTACCACTCACCTGACAATCCATAGTACCCAGTTTTTCTCAGATAAAAACAGAGAAGCTACTTTGCCTATTTACTAGTGTGCTTGCTATTGCTCCATAGAGCAAATGTAGGATGAGGCATATGAAACCAGGTAGAGTTCTAGAAGTAGACGGATGGCCGTCCTGTATGTAAACTCCTTACCCTCACTGAGGGCAGTAATAATTTAGAAGGGAAAGGAAAAAAAAATCAAGCCCATTCTTCCATTCTTAAAAGGAAGATGGAGCTCTTCTAAAGAGCCATGCTGACATTAGCAAAGGGACTAAATCCGCGTGGTAGAACCAATTATACAAGAAGAAACTAAAGAACATAGAGAGAAATCAGAAAAATTCAGTTCTTCAGTGTACACAATACTCAGAACGTGTAGACACACAGACACATAGCTGTTCTCATAACCTGTACACAACTGAAACCTCTGTGGCACGTGTCTGCAAGGTTGTAAGGTGTCAGTGGCTGCAAGCAAGGATTCTGCCTCCAGACCACCAGGACACAGCAGCTGACTCTTCCTGTTATAGACTGTGTGACTGGAGACAAATTAATTAGCATCAGTGTGCCTCAGTTTCCCTGTGGGTTCATTATGAGTATTGAGTTAGCATATATAAAGCACTTGTCAGTACATGACAAGTAGCAAATAATAACTTAAATGTTAGCTATTATTCTTATATAAAAAGTTTCTTAATAAAAGGCTTTTGGAACCTTACTAATATGAAACTAAAAAAGACTTTCAAAATAACATTTTTTTTTATTGCTTCCACTGGGTAGGTTACAAAAAAAAGACACTGATTAAAAATTTCAATTTAAAATGAAGCTGTACAGACTGATGGGTCATTTTCCTAAATGAAATCCAGAGGTTTCCTTGCTAGTCTTTAAAAAATATATGTTTGCATTATAACCATGGTGACATGAACAAGGACAATTTCATTTTGTCCCTCCTACTGAGCTTTCTTTTGTCCACCATGAAATCTTGAATTCCCTTTAAGTCCCTTTCTCCCTAAGCCTAACTAATGCTCTAGTCTGCCACTGTTGCCCTTATCCCCACTTCTGTGATGTTTCCATACTTCAAGGCGGACCACAGAATGGCCGGCATACAACTGGGAATTCCTGTAAGGCTTGCCAAGTTAATGGTGATTAGCTGCTACAGAGAGGAGCTAGGACCGGTGTAGATGGTCCCAAACAATGGAGTCTAACATTCACCCACAAAAGCTTTCATCTCGAGAACATAACCTCTTGTGAGATATAACCGGAAGTCTCAAGGTAATTGCATTTCACTGGAATCAAACCTAACAAGTATTTTATAATTAAAGATCATGCTGGTTTCCTTTACCATCACCTGCAACTTAATCATGCACTTGAAGCTTCCCACAAATAGCGAGGCTGTTTAATATTTATTGAACATCCACAATTATCTTTACATTTCGTTTCTGTGGAAACACGTTTCTTTTGCTTGGCTTCTAGGGACCTTGAAGAAGACCATTATTTCATTAAGAATGGAGGCAGAGAAATCCTGTGTGATATTATTAACAACACAAGCTTACATTTCATAGTGCCTTTTTATTTAAAGTGCTTTCGTATACATTATCTCATTTGATCTTCACAAAATTCTGTGTCCAATTTGTCCTTCCTCCTCTATAGAGTATAGTATTCCTATGTTCCATTCTGTAGAGAGGCTGCTCTTTATTCCTTGCCTTTTTGACTTTTTTTTTCTTTTTCTGAAGAGCAGTAGTCATTTCCTGGGTAAATGTCCAGCCATGTACAATAGTTTCAGAAGCTTGTAATAGTGAATAAAGGTACCACTGTTGGAACATTGTGTAAGCAGTCTACAAGAACACAAGTTTTGATGTCAGACAGATGGATTCCAGTCATCCTGGTTTGACCAATACTGGGTGGACTTCAAAAGAGCTTTTCACCTTCTCTGGTTTAGAGAGTAGCAAGTCTGAGCAGTAAGGATGCACAATCAATATAAGTGGGAAGAGGGTACCTGCTAAGCAACCACAGCCCTAACTGTTCCCCCAGCTTTCCCTTTCTCCTGGAACTGCCTCTTACAAGTGGCCATTTCCATTGAGAAATTCTGGAGAAGCCCTGGAGGCTGAGTCTCAGTTTCCTCATTTATTTTTTAAAGATTTTATTTATTCAATTTAGAGAGTGGGAAGAGAGACAGAAAGAGAGGAAAAAAAGGAGGGGGGGAGCAGGAAGAATCAACCCCCATATGTGCCTTGACCAGACAAGTCCAGGGGTTTGAACTGGCAACCTCAGCATTCCAGGTCAATGCTTTACCCATTGCGCACCACAGGTCAGGCTCAGTTTCCTCATTTGTAAAGTGAGAGGAATAATATCTATTTTAAGGGTAATTTGAAAGAGTCAATAAGGTGATTCTTTCATAGTAGAGGTGTAAAAAAGGTAATCTTGCAGTTGTTTTCAAGAGAGAGGCACATTTTGCCCTTCCTGCCTCAGTCCATATATTTGAGGCTTCCAGACTCAATTCTCATGTGGCTCAACCAACTTTTAGAGGCATTGGGACACCCAGCAAAATTTGAAGTTCTTATAGTTCTTGATGTTCAGATTTCTCCTGAACAAAACACTCCTTTGCCCCCAACCAGTCCAGGCTTCAGCCCCAGATAAGCTTAGTCCCGAAGAGCATCACTGACTGGTGATCTGGGGGGGTGCATTCCTTAACATAAATACTTCTTTCTGGAGCACCATTCCTTATCTTTTTCTCTTTGTTTATAATCTCATATATCACTAGAATTGACAGAGTCCTCCCTTTCTTGCCAATGTCAAAATCACTTCACTGTAGGCTTGAGTTCTCAACTGGATGGCTAGTCTGGGCCTTTTTACTGGGGTTTCTAGGTCCCAGTTCCACAATATAAACTTCTCTATGAGACACAAAAGTTTCAGAAAAGCTGAAAGTTTTGCCCAATTCCACCTTCATAAGCTTTGTTCTTTTACAATAACCTGGTGGCACTATGACGTGTTGTCATGTCCCTAAAAACTAAACAAAATGCATGTTCTCACCAGAAACCATGCTCTTTTATTTCCTTTTGGAGCTTTTTAATACTACTTCTTCATGCAATTGTTATAACAGTATATTTAAGTGAATAGAAAAAGACATTGAGGGAAAATATCTATGAAGTAGGTGAAAAGGAGAGGAAAATTTGAGGATCAACATTCAAGAAACCAGCTTGAAATATTGAAATGACATAACAACATGGCAGGATATTAGCTTTTTCTCTCATAAACTGTTTCTCTAAATGAAGATCATACTTTATTTATTCAGAATGGTGTTTGCAGAGCACTTCTAAAACTGACTCAGTGCCGGCTTATTCACTGATAGCATAGTGGGAGGTGCACATGTGACTCCAAGCTGCCCTTGCTCCGTTTGGGGGTGGGGAGGGTATGATAATGAGAGTGCCAGACTATCAGGGAAGAAACAATGGGGAGGCAGTCAATCAAAGCTGTGGCTATCTAGAATGGACATCGTCTTGGTCTTGCTGGGGTGGTGCAGGTATCATAATGGCTCCTCTGTTCCTTTAAAATGCTGTTTAGATAATGGCCTGGCCTCCCACGCATTCCGAGAGGGTGCCTCTAGCTTTACTGAAACACTATCCTGACCACAGACCTTATTTCCCCTCGCAGCTTTGATACCTTGTCCAGCCAAGTTACCCTCTAGGGATGTAGTTGCTGTTTCTTTCGATGTGCTCCACTGTGGTTGTTGAAATTGCTTTGAGAGCACCTGAGGACAGAAGTCCCCCTGCCCTCCCTACTCTGTCCCTCTATCACACACAGATAGTAAGTATTTCATTAGTGAAGTTCTTTAACACTCATCTACAGGGACAAGCTGGTCATTAGTTACTGCGCTGAAAAACAAGCAAAAGGAGTTAGAGACCAGGCTGTAACCAGATATTTTGCCAAGTGCTTTGTCCTTGCTACTTTTTGAAGCAGTGTAAGTCATTAGCAAGCCCATGCTAATTGAATTTGATTTAATGTCAACACTGTCACAGTCACATAGACTACACCAATAAAATCCCAGGCTTGTTTGCCGCAATCATTAAGCCCAGTTTTTTCTCACAACAGAAGCTCAGCCTTTGGTTGAAGGTTGTCACATCGAGCTCAGAGAACATGGTGCTTTCCTGGCCTTCCATAAGGTGAACTGAGGCACTGGTCATGAGAAAATCCACTTGTACAAATGACACTCACAAGAGGCTGATTGGCCCTTTGTCAGTGTCTGATGTTTTAGCCCTTACAAAAAGGTTGCATATCATGCTTGAATTCTTTGCAAGATGTACCAGTTAATTAAATCTCCCAAATGGCACCTATACTCTGTTTGGAAAAGTAAAACCGATAGAGTTAAAATGTGGGAAAACCACATTTTAAAGCTTATCGATCTTTTCAGTAATCAAAATACACACAAAACATTTGTTACTTTCACCTCTTGTTAAATATTTTATAGGTTGAGAAAGTGGAACTCCTGGCTGAATTACCCAAATCATTTAATATAAAAGAGGTGAGTTGTTGGTTATCTATAATCAAAAGATTCGAAAGGGTTAAAATTACCCTTTCAAATTCAGCTATAATTTGTTAATTTTGAATAGTCCTTCGATAAGTAATTCCCTCACATTCTAGAAGTTCTCATCCATTGTGTTACATACATGAGGGGAAAATTGGTAATATATTTTAGAAAGTGGCATTGGAACTTGTTTGAACTTAGCATTGTCATGTCACACCTAGATGAGGCAATGTATGAAGTAATTAAGTGAAACTTGGTGAGAAGAAAAGGGGATGTCAGCAGAATTTAGCTAGTTGGTCCCAAGGCTGGCCTCAAGTGTGGAAGGAAAAATCTTCCAAGGGGTTTTTCCTTACCGGTTTTAATTTAGCTCTGGGCAATGGCAGTGTGATTCCGCTGGTTTTGTATCTCATTGCCCTCATGATCACCCTTTTTTCCTCCTGTGACCTGCACTTAAAGGATGATACCATCACCTCATCAATTGCCAATGCCGCCAGTTCAATAACCGGCTATCAGTGTGGGGCATCGTTCACAATGAGAAGCAACTACAGGTCTTGGCTATATCCAAAAATAGCCTGCACCACAGGACCAGGCACATCCCAGATTTCCTCAGTCAGACAAGTGCAGGAAAAAGACTTTTCATCCCTGTGCTTTCTGTAAGAAACTCTCACAGCCAACTAAAGATTGTGTTTCTGTGACTTTGGACTTGAGACATAACTGACAATACCATTTTTTTTTAATACCAGTAGCCATCACGTCCATTTTCCTTTACAGCCAGTGACAATCACTTATATAAATAAATGTTATCAGTGCTTCCCCATCCCATTGAATTTAGAGGCCAGAATTTGAAAGAGAGAAAGAGAAAAAGAAAGCTTTTCATTTAGTATCATGTGGCACAGTAAGAGTTCCTCTAGGGAACGTGCATTCACTAAACCCTGGCAAAAGTCGCAAATTGATACCTCAGGTGAAGAGATGGTAGAATTTAGAAGTCCTTCCTCAGGTAGGGACAGATGTTCCCCAGAGGGCTCTGTATTGTACAATATAATGTAAGGTGGAAGCCAGGTAAGACCCACAGGTGGGAGGAAGAGGTGCAGAGATGGGAACAACCCCAGGAATGTTGACTGAGGGAATCATCACCTCTTCACTCTGCAGCAGGAAGATGGTTCAGCGAGCCCTTTTGACCCCGGTGCTGACCACCCTTTGGCCTTGCCTTTCCTTCAGGAGAATGGGGCTACATCCATGCCAGGGTGCTCCCATTTCATCAAACTACCTACAGCAGTGTGACATTACAGAAGTGACAGTTATTTTAGACACAAGCTCTCTTATTTAAGAACGTTTTAAGTTCCAAGTTTAAAATAGTTTTTACTTTTTGTCTATTATTAAAGGAAAAGGGAATTATGACAAAACACTTTTAAACTTTGGGTGATCTTAAGTATTTTCCAGAAATGGTAGTATTTGATTTAAAATATCATAGGTAATTTAAGCAAAAAAAAAAAAGAGAAGATAAAAGTTTTAAAATGATTTTAATAGAGGCACCTGGTTTTTTTCATATAGTCTGAGACAGTGAATAGAGAATTCTATTAAGAAGATCTACTACCCAACTCTAGTAATTATAAATGTTACTTTTTCTCCAATGAAAAGGAGCAAGTGCTATAGTGGAAATTACTTCTGTGCATTCTGCATAGAATACTATGACTCATCAATTCTCACAAGCGTTTGTATATTACTCTAAAATAAGTCTATAAAACCTGAGGGACACATTTTTAGTCCTGACACAGATGAAGTACTTTGTTTCAAACTAAATTTAGACTGTATATTTAATATCTCTTATTTTACTGAAATGTATTTTTTCCCAGCTTTTTTGTGGTATAAATGACAAATAAAATAGTAAGATATTTAAATTGTACGACATGATGATTTGATATACGTATACACTGTGAAAAGGTTCCCTGCATTGAGTTAATTAACACATCCATCACCTCACTTATTTATTTATTTATTTATTTATTTATTTATTTATTTATTTATTTATTTATTTATTTATGTGAGAACATTTAAGATGAATCAGAAACAAAGAGTAGAAGAGTGGTTGCCAGATGCTGAAGAGCCTGGTGGGGACAAACGGGATGGCAAAGGGGAGAGGTTGCAAAAAGGGTACAGTCATTCATTTATTAGATAAGTAACATCTGAGGATCTAATGTATAATGTAGTGACCATAGCAACATTGCACTGTAGAATTGAAATTTATTAAGAGAGAAATTTAACAGGAAAACTCTCTGCCTTTGTTGTCAATACCAACATCAACCACACGATGTCACCAATAACTACAGTACTGATTTAGAGCCTTGGGGAAGAAATTGAATGCATTCATTTACCCGTAGGTTAAATTATTTTCTATTTTGTTCATGAATCTTCTTTCTATCCATCAAGCTCAAAAAATTAACATTAACATTAATTTATGCCTATATTATTACTTATTAGTTCACAACTATAGTATGATTCCCAGACTTTACACACTTCTAAGTTTATTTTTTAGAATATTAATAATAAAAAATTTAAATATCCTTCCAAAAGATCCACTTGCTTATTTACCTTTACATATGTTATGGTGGTTTAATTCAGAGGGAGAGTGAGAATTAATCAAAGAATATATATGGAACATTATTTGTGAGGCCTCATTGTCAATTGAGGAAATAGATACATTTATAAAACACAAACTTAACACACATACACACACACACACACACATATACACATGGCTGTAATACACCATGGTCCCAATCAATACTGCCTTCTAGAAATTTTAAGTGAAAATTAAAAAGGATAAGATAATCTTGCCTCTCAAAATTATACCAATCATGTTTAATATTTATTATGTAATTACTCTTTTTGGCATAACACAAGATTAATTAAAATAACATTTCACCTCTCTTCATGAACCAAAGCCAATCTTCTCTACTTTCAATTTCTTTCACAGTTGTACTCTGAATATACAAGGGTAAAAAATATAAACATATTATTATGATAAGATCAACTTATTTTCTTGAAATGGTTTATCACAATAGTATGCTTAATTATGCAAAATGCTGGAAGCTTATTTATGGTACATCAGCCAAATTCAAATACATTAAAGATGACAAATACATATTTATTTACACATTCAGCACATATATGCCTAGATGCAGAGTTCTATTAATTTAACATATAGCAGCATGTAATGCTGCGTTATAAAGCGAGAAAGTGTAAAACAAAGCTATCTAGCAAAAGCTTATATAGAAATTCCTTTTATTAAAAATAACATTAACTTCTAAAGAATTATATTTATATAATTCTTGTTGATTATTCTGTCATTCCCAAAAAAGTTTAATATTATAAGATTGATATAGATTTATTATCAACTGAAATTTTATACTATTGGAATGTAGATGCTCTTCCTTCCTAAGGTCTATGGGAGAGGGAAGATCTTAATAAACACTTTAAATGAGGCCTGAAAAAAAAAGGAATAAAAATTTTGAATGTTTCCAAATATTTGGCAGAGAAAACATAGAGCTGAACTTTTGATTGAATATTCTGGCTGTTTGGCTTTCTTTAGTACCTACAGCCAAAGAAAGAGACACTTGCATTTGTATTACAATTTGTCAGAGTCCTATGTAAAAAATGTAGTACATAGTTTTCTCTTTATAAGTTTCCTGAGGTATTTTAAATTATTTATAAACAAAATATTATAATTTCTTAATTTTGCAGACCATTTCTTTGAAGTCTCCAAGTTATTTCAAGGATGATCAGGGGCTCACAATAATAGCAACATTTTACCTTTGAGGTGAAGTATCTCTAACTGGTGTTTGCATGCTATTTTAATGTAGCTCTATCAATTTTTATAAAATAGTTGTATCCTCAGAGACACCAGAAAGTACAATGTTATATACTTAAAAAGTTATTACCATTTTTTGTATGTAATAAACACTCTTGAATTGGTTTCATTTTTTAAATTGTCATTAGAATGAACTTTAACAAATAATAGCATTGCCATTTTCCTTTTTTTTTATTTTGTAAAGCTATATCCAGATGAAGTTTTTGTTTTTATAAATTGAATTTATTGGATGATATTGTTCATAGAACTGAACAGTTTTCAAGTGTACATACAACTCAATAAAACACCTTCTGCACACTGCATTGTGTGCTCATTGTCCCAAGCCAAGTCTCTTTCTGTCTCCATTTTCCCCTCCTTTGCCCACTTCTACTTACCCCCACTTTCTTTCTCCTCTGGCCATCACCGCACTGTTGTCTGTGTCTTTTTGTTATGTATATATGTTTCTTGCTTAATCCCTTCACCTTTTTTTCATCTAGCTCTTCAATACCTCTCCCCTCTGACAGCTGTCATCCATTCCCTGTATTCATGCTTCTGTTTCTATATTGTTTGTCAGTTTATTTTGTTCATTGGATTTCAAATATAAGTGAAATCATATGGCATTTGTCTTTCTCTGACTGGCTTATTTCACTTAGTATAATACTCTCCGAGTCCTTCTATGCTGTTCCAAAAAGTTTCTTTTTCTTTTTTTTTTCTTTTTTTTGGCCAAATAGCATTTCATTGTATAAATGTCTTGCAGCTTTTTATTCACTCATTTACTGATGGGCATGTGAGCTATATCCAGATCTTGGCTATTGTAAATAGTGCTGCAATAAACACAAAGGTACGTTTACTATTTTGAATTAGTATTTTGGGTTTCTTTGGATATATTCCAGAAGTGGAATCATTGGGTCAGAAGGTAGTTCTACTTTTAATTAAAATATATATATATATATATATTTAAAATTTATTGATTTTGGAAATAGAAAAAGGGAGAAAAAGATTGAAAGAGAAAGAGAAAGGGCAAGGCTTTAATTTATTGTTCCACTCATCCATGACTTTACTTGTTGACTCCTGTATATGCCCTAAGGATCAAACCTGCACACTTGCAGTATTGGAACAACACTCTAACCAACTGAGGTACTTGGCCAGGGCCCACTTTTAATTTTTTGAGGAATCTCCATATTGTTTTCCACAGTGGTTGCTCTAGTCTGCATTCCCATCAGCAGTGCATGAGGGTTCCTTTTTTTACACCATCCTCACCAGCACTTGTTATTTTTTGATATATTGATGAGAGTCATTCTAACAGGTATGAGGTGATATCACATTGTGGTTTTAATTTACATCTCTGATGATTAATGGCATTAACATTTTTTTCATAATAATGTTATTACTAATAAACCTTGACTAGGGCTATATGATTAACTTTAATATATAAACATTCTTCATACCTTCGAACAACAAAAAATGAATCTTACATATTTATAAAAACTAAAAACACATGAACAAGCTTTATAAGCTAAAGCTTGAAATAATGATGAATAAGTAATTGCATTCATTGGTAAAATCAAGAAATATTGGACTATTACAGTAATTTCATTTTATTGTGGTCCATTAAAATTTTTTCCACTTGTGTGTTGTGACTGAAATAAGTTGGTATATGCTTTATTCACACAGTAACATCTTAATAATTTACATTCATTCTAGGAACAATCTCTTCAACTAACAAAATCCTTAATATTGGTACATTTGCTGTAATGTCTGGCTGGGGCTGTATCTCTTATGTGTTTTTAGGAGAATATGTCTTGTAATGAGGATTTTCTTGAGGTTTATAATTTTTAATATTTGGTAAAAGATGAAATATTTTCATAGCTGTAGAGTTGTCATACTATAAATATTCTGAGAAAACTAAAATTTATTTTTAATATATATTTATATTTAAAATGCAATTTTATATTTTAATTGGTCACTCATTCTAGGTAAAATACTAATTAAAATTATTTTAACATTTTTAAAAACAAGTTTCTGGTTTATTTTTGGGGGAGGAAAAGTTATTGCTACTTTCATATATATATACTGTATATATATAAATTTTTTTTGTTAATTTTTATCATTCTTAGGTGAACTCTGTCTATCCCAAATGTAATGACCTAATAAAAACTCTCAATAATATTGCTGGGATTCTATTTTCAGAACATTTACATAAATATATGCTGCAGGCCAATGTGGAAACAATACTTTTCACCGGAATCTAGCAGCTTTGGAGAGTGCTGTCCAGTGCTGAATTTTATTTTATTTTGTTTTGTTTGGCAAAACCGCACACTTCTAACATGTGAAAGGTGTTATAAGAGTTTGGTATATTTAGACTCTTTCTGGGGTATTGAGAGCAGGAAGAAAGGAAACTAATGGAAATGATGTAATCGATTATTAAACAGGAGAGTTCGTATGTTTAAATTACGGATTTATGGTTAACAAATACACAGAAAGCCTTCTGAGTTGTGAAAACCCTGGGTTGTAAAAATAAAATGATACTAGGCTTAAAAGTTCTATGACAGGTCATTTGACAGTTCCTGATGTTTGCTCTGTAATTGGTCAAAATGTGTTTCTTTCATGACACTCCACTCCAAAGGAAGCATGGACATTTGAAATGCATTTGAATAAAAGCATACGCTCACTCAAGGAAAGGGATATGCTGTTTTAGAGTATTGAAAATAAGACTGCTGAGTCTTTATATCTATTTCATGAGAGGAAATGTTTTTTCTTTGAAACTAGCTGCAAAGTTTCAGAATGGGGAAAGTTATGGTGTTGAATGACATTCAGTATGTGACATTACTTTGGAAAAGATGGTACCCGTCAACACTATGGCTGCTGTGGAGATCCTCATCATTATTTCCCCCCACATTTATCAAGTTCCTGTTCCTGAGAGCTATGACATTGAGGAAAACTACTTTTCACTTCTTGCCATTACTACTCTAACTTCTCTTTTTTCTTATCTTGGTTATATGGGCTTAATTACCAAGAAAAAAATGTGTGAAGGTCCAATTTAATTTTGTCTCAGACTAATCTTTGCTTTATTTTCCTTGGAACCGACCCAACTTTCATAGGACAAGAGTGTCCTGTCAGATAGATGGTCTCCTTGTCCTAAATAATGCAAGTGAGCAATAGCTTTTGGAAAACCAAAATAACTCCTAGACTGTAATCCTTTAAGCAGAAGCTTCTGGAAAATTTTAGGTTCTCACATAGGAAGAGAATTCTTATCAAATGATAATATCCATGTGACCAATTTACTGAAATACTCATGGTTTCTCTGATTTAATTGTGGTTAGTAGCCTTCCATCTTATCCCCCTTCCTCCAGTTAACTTAGGAAGGCGTTCTCAGAAGCCTGGAAGGCTTATGAAAGATGAATATGTGGGTGAAGTGATAAGGAATCACTATAGAAATATAAAACTGTTGATAATAGTATCAACAAATTAATAAAACTAACAATACAATAAAAGAATGGGAAATAACATATATAATATGTTCTCAAAACATGACAGGAAATACATATGCATTATTTCATAACTTTCCAACAGATGTAAGAAGCAGAATTATTTTGGGATTCTAACTTAAAAAGTTTAGATTTCTTAAAGCCAGGAAAAGTCAAAGAGTTATAAAAACTTTTGATGAAAGACATTGATGGAGAGAATATTTAGATAATACATTTCCTTGGTCTTGAATTTTATTATTTCTTCACTCCTCCTTTCAGTGTTTGAGGTGATGGATTGGTCGAGGACAGAAGAGAAAGGGAACAAACAGGTTTACCCTTGGATAGGGCATTATTTTACATCTCTCAGTAGGTAACAAATAGATAGATGACTACAGTCTTTTTCAATAATACTTAATACTATACTTTCAGGGATCATTTCTATATTTTGTTTGTCACTAATACTCTGTCAGTGCTTGACAGCAAGATTATGATGTGTGAAGTATTCTTACAGGACCTTGTTAATGCAAAATTTTAGGATTAGAGATCATCAGAACATCTTAGTCAAAAAGCACTTGTCACTAATCAGGGCAGTTTCATTCGAATTAGGCAACTGTGATATTCATGTTAGAGAATGTCATGAAGGCAACTGTGACTTATGCCTAAGTAAAAATGATAAAACAAATCTCATTGACAGAATGTCTAAAGGTCAATCACATATGACCTGAAGGAGACTTGTTTTACTAACACTCAAGCAAAAAATATTATTTTTCAATAAAAATGTATAAAAAAGCAGAGTTTTTTAAGGAAAGAC
This sequence comes from Saccopteryx bilineata, assembly GCF_036850765.1. Lineage (NCBI taxonomy): Eukaryota > Metazoa > Chordata > Mammalia > Chiroptera > Emballonuridae > Saccopteryx > Saccopteryx bilineata. Next base: position 53,685,428 of record NC_089491.1, read on the forward strand.
ATGTTTCTAAAATATAGACCATTTTCTACATTCCATTTCTGAAGAAATGTAAAGATAAGTAATCTTCAGATTGACTTCACATTCTCTAAATTTTAATGCTGAAAGGTCATGTTAGTGCCCAAAGAGTGGAGTGTCTTTTAAAATAAAATCACACTGATGTCTGAGATACAGGTTGTTTATGATGCTGATGTTAACCATCTAAAGTGAAAGCTGAGCAATGAACAGTGACTAAATTCATTTAAGTGATTTTAATTAACTTTTTGATTTTGAAATGGGTATGTCTCAAAAAATTCATTCCTTTTCTACTAGCAATTTAAGGTTGCTAAACATTAAACCAAAGAAGAAACAGGTAAAATCAACTCATTTATTCTCTCCAGAAATTCTCAAACAGTAATTTTATTTGTAAAAATTTGTGAATAAATGGGAAGCTCTTTTCTGAGTGTATATATTGTGGTGTGTTTTTTCAAAGGGTGCGTGCTTTCTGCTGAGACTTATACTGATATCTGATGTTTATGTTATTAGTCCTTGAACACCAAAATCAAGTAACAGAAAATAGAAAGCACCACTGAAAGACATTTAACAACAAAATAAGAAATTTTACAGAGATGCCTTATTTTCTTTTCATTTATTTGACAAGTGCCCATTATACTAAAGATACATTCTTTTGAGAGTCACCACTGCTCAAAGATGTCAGAGAACCAATATTTACTTAATCCATCCTGAGAAGATGCTAAGTGGAAAGTTTTTCTGAATGTTTGCTGCCAGTCAAAAAGCTACTCTTCAATGTCACCAATCCATGTCTAAATTTCTAACATCTTTACACTTTTAAAAAAGGCACTAGACCTGAGATTGAGATCCTTTAAATCTCAACTTATTAGTACTTTGTCCCATTCCATTTTAATTTTTTTTTTATTTCATTTCTAGAAATCTTTTCATTTCTAAGTACTCTTTTTAAATCCTAGTTGATGTTATTTTTTTTTCAAATGATACTTATAAAAAACCATGGTTATAGTCATTCTCTCTACCTTCTATCAGCTGTATGTCTACTGACTATTGAAAGAACCATAGTCAACTATACAGAGAAATGACTGCAGAAATGCAAAAGAGCAAGAAAAACAGAAAACAAGAGATAGAACAGTCAAAACAAGTTCAATTCTTTTCAGCAATATCTCCACATGGGAGAAAATAGTGGGCTGCCAAGTTAGAGTAAGTTTATGATTTATTCCACTCAAGGGGAATAGTAATATGTTATATGCAATAAAGGTAGGCACACTACAAAAGAAAATGGTTTTCTTGGAAAACAAGTGTATTAAAGAAGGAAGGCTTTCTCACTTTGAACATGAGGCATAAAAAACATTATTATGCTTCATTTACTTTTTATCTAAGTTAAAAAATTTTGGCTAACCTTATAGGCCTACGCTGATAATATATTTTGATGATAATCTTTGCAATGACACTGTGAAAGAGTGGGACAGATGTTAAGATGTTGATTTTATGAAAACTCAGAGGAGATAAGCTTCTGGCCTAGGGTGACATGGCCAGAAGGAGAGGATGTTAGCAATTGAGCCTAAGTTTTCGGATTCATACCTTAAAATCCTTTGTATTTCATTGTCTAGAACATTATGTATTGCAACTTGATGGAATGTGTTGATTATAAGAGGAGGAATGAGAAATACGAGTCCTAAATTCTTTTTCTTTTTTTTTTTTTTTTACTGAGAGAGAGTCAGAGAGAGGGATAGATAGAGACAGACAGACAGGAAAGAGAGAGATGAGAAGCATCAATCATCAGTTTTTTGTAGCGACACTTAGTTGTTCATTGATTACTTTCTCATATGTGCCTTGACTGTGGGCCTTCAGCAGATTGAGTAACCCTTTGCTCAAGCCAGAGATCTTGGGTCCAAGCTGGTGAGTTTTGCTCAAACCAGATGAGCCCATGCTCAAGCTGGCGACCTCGGGGTCTAGAACATGGGTCCTCCGCATCCCAGTCCGACGCTCTATCCAGTGCGCCACCGCCTGGTCAAAAGAGTCCTAAATTCTGCTGTGACCATTTTCTATTTGCCTACCAGATCCATTCTCTGTTTTTCTTGGCTTATTTTGAGCCACAGGGGGGCTGGCATTTTATGAACTATATCACCTGGCATGATTACCTTCCAGCTTGTTGGGAAATTCAGTCATTAGGAGGCACCCACTTCCACTCCTATCATGCTTTGGCACAGCTCTCATAGTGTCTACCTCCCTCTGAGACAACTGCTTGTCTCAAGTTCCCTCTGACCCTATTGCCAAAAGGTTTCAGTTCAGTCTCATAACAGTCTCCTCCAGGAGTGTAACCATTTCCACTTTTGCTAGTTCTAAGTGCCTCTATATCCCTTGTTGGTTTCTTTAATCCTTCCCATTCCTATGTACATTGTCCTTTCATTATGAATCTCTTCAACACGCATCACTGACAAAAATGCACTTCAGTTTAATCAGGAGGAATTGTCAGACAAAACAAAATTGAGGAACTACAAACTAGTTGACCGTTATACTTCAAAATGTCAATGCCATAAAGGAAAAAAGCAGACCGAGGAAAAGTCCAGATGAAGGGAGATTAAAGAGACATGGCACCTCAATGTAATGTGTGACCCTGGATTTGACTTCAGAGAAGACTATTGTTTTTATTTATCTTTTTATAAAGAACACTATTGGGAGAATAGGTGAAATATAAATAAGGTCTCTGCATTAGGTAATTAATGATGATGTATCATTGTTAATCTCTTGGTTTTGATGATTGCATTGTGGTTAAATGAGATGATGTCTTTATTGCTAGAAAGTAGACAATAAAGTATTTAGAGAAGTAAGGAAAAATTTATTTAAAAGAAAGAATGGGAAGCAAGAAACAAAAGTGAACCAAAAACTTGGTAATTATGTGACAAATCTAAGCAAGCATTGACTATACAAAGCTATGCTAATAATGACTGTTATCAGGGTATGAGAAAATGTGAACCCCTCCAAAAATATTTAGGAAAGAAAAGAAACATCTTGCCTTTGCCTGATTTTCAAATGGAACAGAAAAAATACATGTATATAGAGAGAGGGGAGAGAAGAAGTCAAGTGGGGAGAGAGAGAGAATGAGAAAGCAATAGTGATAAAGTGTTAGCAATTGAGAAATCTGGGTGAAGTATATATAAGGAGTATTTTGTACTATTGTTGCAATTTTTCTATAAATTGGAAACTTTTTCAAATAACAATTAAAATAATTTTAAAAGAATGTCCAAAAATTCTAGCTGAGTGCACTAATTCCTGCCAGGTCTCTCACTGATAAGAATTTGAATATCCATGTTAACTGCCATCTACTAAGGATGATGATTCCACTATTCACCCTTTCATTGCTTAAGAGCCACAGAAGGCATTGTGGTAAGGGCTGGGGAGGAGAGAAGATGACCACCTAGCCTGTAAGGTCTAACGGGGTAAACCAGCAGGAGAGTGATCAAGGTGTCTCCCAGGCATTCAGAGCCCTAGCTCTGCTCTCAGATGAGATTCACAAATAAATGCAAGTTTATAAGATTCCTGATAATCTTAACATAAAATGTGTAATATAATGTTATGTAGTCAGTCTATAAAAATATATACACACATATACTGAGAAGTTTTCAAGGGTCAGAGTATAGGATGAAGTCTTTGATTTAAATTTCTACTCCCCTGGATCTAACTTTGAGGTATCCCAAGAGTAATAATATTTTAGCATATTCTTACAGGCAATATATGGAGTCACACCTAACATATAACTGGGTATACAACAGGAGAGCAGATTCGAATATGCAGTATATAGAAGGTTTGAAGTTGGGTACAGATTACCCAACTGGCTTAAGGTAGCAGAGTCAAGATTACTATTTATTGATTTAGAAGATACCATCTTAACCAAGTAATCCAAGGAATCACCATGAGCAATATGGCACACTGACATCATGTACCAGCCTCTGATGTAATGCATTAAGAAGGACACAACATCACTTTTATGATGTGCTGGCCAAAATTGCATATCATATTATCAACCTATTCAAGAGAAAATTTAAGACAAAGTCAAACTGAGTCAAATGACATTTTATATAATACCCCACCAGGAGTCATTGAAAGAGTGAGAGACTCACAAATAAGAGGTACATCAATAAAATAAAATGGGGAATTCTTGATTGGATCCTGGAAGAGAAAAAGGAAATTAGCGGACAAGTTGGTAAAATCTGAATAAAGTCTGTAATTTAGTTAATAATATTGCACCAATATAAATGTGCTGCTTTTGCTCACAGTACTGTGGTTACATAAATTGTTAACATTGGAAGAAGCTGGGTAAAGGTTATTGGCGAACTTTCTGTACTATTTTTGCACCTTTCTTTAAGTCTAAAATTTTTAAAAAATAGAAAATAAAACATCACCAAGATTCATTCTAAGAAATAGAACCATTACAATTCTGTCTTGAATGTTTCCAATCTTGTGCACAGACATGGCACATTAAGTTCTAACATGTTATTTTATACCAACTATAAAAAGTTTTAAATTTTAAACTGGTACTTATAGACAGATGTCAAAGTATGAATCTTTAGTCTCATAGCATTTATGCAGAAATAAAATATTTACTTTCAGTATTTTTAAAGGAATGTGGCACTTCATTCAAAATTTCCCCTGATATTTTAATTCTCTTTGTGTTTGCCATTTAAGACAAGAGCTAGAGAAACATATATTCTGGGAATAGTAATTTAGCAAAAATATTTTATTTCTTATGTTTCTAGATAAAACTCAGTGAAGGCATCCCAAGGGGTTGAGAATTTTCATTGCTACAATTTGGATCTAGTATTTCTTCTTCTGGTTCTATACACTGGGCATATGTTGAAGAGCATGACTTATTCTCTTACACAAGAATGGAGGGGAAGTTGCTTCTGTTGTAAAGCAACGTCATCTTTAATTTGATTCAGGGATTGAGGAATAACAGCTTCATAGCTACTCCATATATTAAAAGCTAAGATCACTGTCTCATACTAAGTTTTAGGCTTATTATTTTTTTCTTTTTAATTTATTGTGTTTACATAGATTCTAGTGTCACCCCAATTGAACCACCCTGCCCCATATTCCTCTCAACATCTCCCTTGCCCTCCTCCCAATAGCTCCCTCCCCCTTCCCTTCAGGTTTAATTCTGTTCCTCAGTTTACATTGTTTCCTGGATTCCTCAAATGAGTGAGGTCATATGATATTTTTCTTTCTCTGCCTGGCTTATTTCACTTATTTCTCCAGGTCCATCCATGTTGTTGCAAAAGGAAATATTTCCTTCTTTTTTATGGACCCATAGTATTCCATTGTATATATGTACCACAGCTTTTTAATCCACTCGTCCACTGACGGACACTTGGGCTGTTTCCAGATCTTCGCTATTGTGAACAATGCTGCCATAAGCATGGGGGTGCATTTCTTTTTTTGAATCAGTGATATGGTGTTCTTGGGATATATTCCTAAAAGTGGGATGGCTGGGTCAAAAGGCAGTTTCATTTTAATTTTTTTGAGGAATCTCCATACTGTTTTTCATAGTGGCTGCACCAGTCTGCATTCTCAGGGCTTATTCTTGATAATATGTATTTTAGAAAGAATCCTGACAAACCTGTGGTGGGACTGAAATAATCTAAACACCAGTTCTCTGCCCTACTGACCATTTTAAGTATAAAAAAACTGATATACTGGAAGGTAGTTTATTATTTCACACATTTAATACTTAAATAAGGACAATAAAAGATGTACAAAAAACTAAATTATAAGAGTTTTAAAATATTAATGAAAAAAATGTTAAATAATACCTGACAAAACCCACTAAATCTGTTAAAATATTTTCAATGACAGCTTGTCATCCCCTGGTTGTTTGGCATTTTTTCTCTTTATGTTATATGTTTTTTTATTTAAGTAACAAATGTGAGGGAATTAAAATGTAGTATCTCATCAAAGGTATAATGAGTTTCATGGAATGAATAAAAATAAATATTACAAGCATAGTCCCATCAAATTTTTTTCGTCTGTGGATGGAATGAACATTACTATGGGTTCTTAGAATACACTGTTGCGCAAATGAACGTTAAAAAAGAGTAAGGAATGTAAATTTGTGATTTCCACATTAGGTGGCTACCTGGGTGCCCACCTTAGAGCAAACCTTGATTACAAATGCTATTTTAACAACCAGTTCACTGAACTCAACAAAAAATAAGGTATCAGTTCTGTTGAACTGGTGCGAACAGGCTGAATCCCACCACTGCGGCAAACAATGCACATTGCCATGACTCCGTGAAGATCATGTGAGAGAAACCGAAGTCCACATGGTTGGAGGAAAAAACCATTTATGCCTCTTGCTTTTGACTTTTAGCAGAGCAAGTATAGTAATTCTGAAATTATAGGTGAGTTGTGGTAATCATTAACACCATCTTATCAATACTGAGAGATATTTAGGTTAAATTCATTTATTATTTGATAAATTATGAAAGGTTGACCAAAATCTTTTGATTCTGCTTTAAGATTGAACCCAATAACCTCAGTCTTTCTTTGGAGTCTCAAATATTTTTACTAAAACCCCAAACTTCTGAGAATATATGTATTTTCTCACATCTATGAATAAACAACCCTAGTCATACATTTCCCCATAATGTTTTCAGTTCAATAAGCTGCTTTAGAGTTGGGGGTGATCAGGGCACAGCAATTGTTAATACACGGAGCCACAGTGCTCTTTGATTTGCTTTGTGTGGGATAACATTCTTACGTTGCTGGAGGACTTAAGGGACTGTGTGTGCCTTATGCCCTACCTTGGATTCTGAATGCTTTCATTACACTGCACTACAAGCACACAATAGATTAAAAAGATCTTGCACTTGAAGTTGTGAACTGCAATTTAAACTTTGTAGAGAGAAATAGCCAAAGGATGCCTCTAGAGATAGATTTTTACCCTTAAATTACACATTGTATGAGAACCATGAGGTTTCCATATGTCACCGAAGAACAGTAAATAGAAATGGGTAAATTGTAGAGGAAACAAATGCTCCACTTCTCTTAACATTTTTTCAAAACGTTTGCTATAGTTTTTTGAGGCATGTGATTCAAGCAGGATTTGTTCCATATGACTGTTCAATGTCAATAAGTTCAAATGAGATTTTGTAAATGGTTTGCAACGTGACATAGACAATAACACAAAATTTTTAAGTCTTTCCTCAGTGTCCCTGCATTAAAGAATCTGAAAGTTCCAACTTAGCCACTTTCTGTACAACCTTGAAATATGCTTTAAAAACAAACAGGCCTTGCCCTGGCTGGTTGGCTCAGCGGTAGAATATGGGCCCGGTGTGTGGAAGTCCCGGGTTTGGTTCCCCGCCAGGGCACACAGGCAAGTAAAGCACCCATCTGCTTCTCCACCCCTCCCCCTCTCCTTCCTCTCTATCTCTCTCTTCACTTTCCGCAGCTAAGGTTCCAGTGGAGCAAAGTTGGCCCCGGGCACTGAAAATGGCTCCATGGGCTCTGCTCCATGCGCTGGAATGGCTCCGATTGCTGAGGAGCAATGTCCCAGAGGGGTTGAGCATTGCCCCCTGGTGGGCATGCCGGGTGGATCCCAGTGGGGTGCATGCGGGAGTCTGTCTGACTAACCCCCCTTCTCACTTGGTGGGGGGGAGAAGTAGGCCTTGGTTTCCTTACAAATAAGGTAGGATAACAGCATGACATCTATTTTATGAAAATTTTATGAATATTTCAATACTGCTATCAAGGTGCATTCATCTTTTTGGTAGGAAGATGTCATAGAAAACCAGAATATTACCATTATCTCCCCATCTAGCCTGAGTTAACTTTAAAGCCCAAAGTTTTTATCTTTGTATATAAAATTTTAGTCTGAAAAATATGAATTTGTTTTCAAATTTTATTCATTTTCTATTTATAATATGCAAAATCAAAGGTGAAACTGTGGCTACTTTAAAAAGAAAATATAAATTCTGAGACAGAAGAACAGGCTGGGAAAGATGGTGGCTGGGGATTCTGGGAAGGGCTTCAGGGGTCGTAGGCACCCAGTCACTGCACACAACACAACCTGTGCTTCTATTCTGGCAGCAGCAGCTCTGTCTGTCTCTCATTAATATCTGTACCTTGGAGCCAGGAGCCAATGACTGAGGAGTCATTCTGCCTCTTCCAGAGTTTTAGAAGCCACTATTTGGCACGTAGTATAGAAGGTAAATAAAATGACTTGTTCAATATGCACAAATATTCAAGGAAATATGGTTTTCAGAGAGATCTAGTGCCTTGGATTTGTCAATATAGTAGTGATTTCATACATTCTGCCCCTCTAGCCAATGGTGGTTATCAAATCCCATAGCCTGAGTTTGGAAAATATGCCTACCAAATATGACATTTTGAAGTTGACAACCACACTCTGATTCAAGAGACTAAAGTCTTAATTAAATGGGTCAGTCATACTCTCCCTAGAATTTTTTTTCATAATTGTTGCTAATAATGACCATTTACATGTGTCTGCATTTAATGAACTCTCTCCAAGGGGGATTGTTATTATAGCATACAAGTACTCAGATCTTTTCTAGAGCTAAAGGCCCAGAATAACTGTCAAGTAACCAGTCTTTTTTTCTTTTTTAATTGAGGTATAATTTGCATAAAACATATTAGCATCAGGTGTACAACACAGTTATTCAATATTTGTATATAATGCAAAATGATCACCACCATAAATCTGGTTAACATCTATCACTATACATAGTTACTCAGTTTTTTTTTCTTGTGATGAGGACTTTTAAGATTTATTCCCTTAGCAACTTTTAAATATGCAATACACTATTGTTAACTATAATCACCAAGCTGTACATTACATCCCCATGGGTTATTTATTTTATAACTGTGAGTTTGTATGTTTTGACCCCTTCACCCATTTCTCACACTTTCCACCCCCCACCTCTGGCAACGGCTAATTTGTTTTCTGTATGTTTGAGCTTGAGGCTTTTTTTGTTTGTTTGTTGTTTTGTTTTGTTTTAGATTCTACATATAAGTGAGATCTACATGGTATTTATCTTTTTCTGTCTCTATCTTTCTAGGGGTGAAGTCCCAGGATAACTGACAATGAATTAGTCTTAAATGACATTATAATGCAAGCTTGAACAGCTCCTAATAGGAAGTGGGGTTTGCCGAATCTAGTTGTTTCCTCTTCTATTTCTTCTCAGTACTGTGTTCTTACTTTTCTCACATTGGATTGCCACACATGGTATTTTTACTGTTTCTCCCCCAGGAGACTGGGAACCATGGAGGTCAGATACTCTGATCCATTCACTCTAGACTAGGATAGGCAGAGTGAGTGAGTGAATGATGTTTATGATAAAAAGTCACTCTTTTTTACACTAGAATTCTAAATTCAACATGTATCTATTTTATTTTATTTTTTAATTTATTCATTTTAGAAAGGAGAGAGAGACAGAGAGAGAGAAGGGGGGAGGAGCAGGAAGCATCAACTCCCATATGTGCCTTGACCAGGCAAGCCCAGGGTTTCGAACCGGCAACCTCAGCATTTCCAGGTCGACGCTTTATCCACTGCACCACCACAGGTCAGGCAAGAACAGCAGATTCTTAATGCTGAGCAACAGCACTCCCAAGCTCTGAGAGTCACCCATTCCTGCTTAGGCCTAACTCACTGTTCATTCAATCCTGAGCACCCAAGAACCATGCCACTACCTGAGGAGCAGTTACAAAAGGAAAGGTAGCTTTGTGGGGTGTTATAGTCCAAATGAAACAGAACATTAGTCACGATGTCACATCATATAAAAATAAAATAACACTTATATACATATTTATATAAATAACACATACAGATATTAAAGAAAAAAATATTTTTTGATAAGAGAATAGAAGTAAATGGGATCATCACCCAACAATAGTTTGATTTGTAGGGTGGGAGTAAGATAAATTCTTTTTTTATTTTCTTCCTGTTTTAATATTTTTCTTTTTTTTTTCTTTTTTTTTTTTTGTATTTTTCTGAAGCTGGAAACGGGGAGAGATAGTCAGACAGACTCCCGCATGCGCCCGACCGGGATCCACCCGGCGACGCTCTGCCCACCAGGGGACGATGCTCTGCCCCTCCGGGGCGTTGCTCTGTTGCAACCAGAGCCACTCTAGCGCCTGGGGCAAAGGCCAAGGAGCCATCCCCAGCGCCCGGGCCATCTTTGCTCCAATGGAGCCTCGGCTGCGGGAGGGGAAGAGAGAGACAGAGAGGAAGGAGAGGGGGAGGGGTGGAGAAGCAGATAGGCGCTTCTCCTGTGTGCCCTGGCCAGGAATCGAACCCGGGACTTCCGCACGCCAGGCTGACACTCTACCACTGAGCCAACCGGCCGGGGCCTTAATATTTTTCAATTTCATATATAGTCAGTTATCAATCTTAAGTTCTAGAAAGTTAAAATTTATAGGAAAATACAACATAAACCAACAAATGTTCTTCATATGAGCAACCCAAAAGAAATCAAACATGGTGTTTTTCCCTGTTAAGAAATCAAAACCTAAACTAAAATAAAGGAAAAAGACAGAATTCCATGCAACTTGAGTTGTGAGGAATGCCACAGAGAGTTCTCTGCAATTACCACCATTAAGGCCGTAGTTCTAGAAGGTCATCTAAACAACGACAGTGAGAACTTCCATCAAAACCCAATCTTTTCCTTAGGCCAAATTACCTATAGGGGTGTATTCACACATCTAAACACATTAGTGCCTATTAGGTGGGATGTTTTCAACTGCAAGTCACAGAAACTACTACTCAAACTGGCTGAATTGATTAAAAATTTAAGTCACTTAAAACATCTAGAGGCAAGACAAGTACAAGGCACAACACCATTAGCATTTTGACTGCCTTCCTCTGTTTATAAGGCATGTGTCTCAAGTTGGCTTTCTGCATGGTTTCAAGATGGCTGCCAGCAGCAACTGGGGCTCCCTGCCTCCTTATTGATGTCTGTGAAAGGACACGAGAATCTCTGACAGAGGACGGAATAAAAGTGCTTCCCATCAGTTTGTTTGGGTCAGTAATGATGTTAGAGAACACCCTGTGACGAGCTTGGTTCCCAGAACCAATTCAAAGCAAGGTAGAGGGGACTACTTTGATTTAGGTTCTGGCTGGGAATAGGGTTAATTGTCCCTGGGTCCTATGCACTACATGGAAAGAATTTGTTTCTAGGGGAAACAGGTTGAGAAGTTGGGTAGGGCCATGTTCTAGTAAACAGAAGAAAAGGAAGCAATAAATATTATTAGCAAGAAACAGTATCTACTATATGGTAGATTCATAGTGGAGAAAAATCATCAAGACGTAAGTTAAGACACCAAGAATCTATTCCAGTGGTTGGCATTAACAAGCAGTTTAACTGTGAAGAAAGGCACAGAATTTCTGGGTTTCAGTTATTTTAGCAATAGCAAGCTGGTGTAAAAATAATTCTATGGTCCCATTCAGCTCCATTATCAGATTGTTACTCATTCTCTCCCTCCCCCATCCTGGCCGCCTGTTTCCAGCACACAAAGCACCCACAATAGCATATAGGTAAATACTTTTAAAGGAATGACTTTCCTGGTGATTCCCCCTCCCCTCCCGCCCCCCCGTTTATCTCATGGCACATCAGCCAATTGCTATGACCCAGCAAAGCAAAACAGTGAGTGGTGCAATTATCTGGGAAATATAAGACCATCTATGCCATCAGATAATGCAGGGAAGGGTGGGCTTTGTTTCCTGAACAACCTGCCTGGTCGCTGTGGATGGTCCCCAAATCCTCAGATAAATGGATTGGCCTCCATTTTTCTTTGGCTGCATAACTCCAGCTCTTTGTGAATCAGGATCAAACTCCTTGCTGCAGAGATAAGATCATTTATGCCACATTTTAAAAGCAAGAGTTCCTTTTGAAAAGCGCATTTTCCTCTTTTAGTGTCATATGACACTCTTTCACTATCCCAGAGGGTCCTAAGACCTACAGCAGAGGCCCTTGTGTTTCTACGATAGTATATATCAAGAATAAGTATAAGATATAAATGAATTAAATTCCTATAATGCTTCTGTCTTCCCACAGATAGTTTCCAAAACTTACAGAAATCACTTCAACAAAAGCCTTCACATTTATGTGGCCATACATATATTTAAATTTCTGAGAATAATTATTTTATATGCGTATAAAAATTACAATGGCAGATAGTAATAAAGACCATCAATTTGAGTGGAAAACTTGATCTCAATGAAAAGTGAAATAAATATTTGCAAATACATGCAAATAAAGAGCCATTGATATTTTATGGCTCAACTAATAAGAAAAAAAAATCACCAAATACATTTTAAAAAATGCAAACACTGCCTGCCTAAATTGTGGAATCAGCTGTAAAAGCTTGAGAAGTGACTTCTCTGAGAAATTTCTGCTGGGCTTAAAGATGCTAATACCTTCTTATTTTCCCACGCTGACATCATATGCAAACTACCATGTCAAGAACGCATTTGCAGAATACGTAAGTAGAGGAATGAAACGTTATTAGTACTTATTTGCAGCTGCTGCCAACCCGTGAGCCCAAACTGTAATTGGAAATACAGTGAATTTAAAAGTAGTGGACCTTCCAGAATCCGAATAACATACACAGAGCTGCCATGCAAGAACGACATCCTTTCAAAATGCATAATTCTGAAAAATCAAAAGTTAAACTCCCACTTGTCCCACTGACAAATGCAGTTTTAAAGATGCTATAACAGCTGTGAGTCCAAGGCTTTGCTAAATTAGGTGTGGATCAGTTGGAGCAATAATAGATTTAAAATGGAAATCTACCATAGTCTTAGATTTTTATTTTTTTTAGGTCTTACGTTTCTTAAATCAAAAGTAATTTTTAAAAAGCTGTTGGTTTCTGGATTCTTCTCCATCGCAATAAGCAAGCTCCCACTTTAAATGTTTCCTGATTACTGGCTACTTCTCAGGCTAGTAAAAGCTGCTAAATCACTGCTAGGACAAAGGTCCCCACTGTGGTGCATGAAAAAGAAGATTTATAGTCATATGCTACACTGAACAGCCTTGTCAGGGCAGCAGAGTGCCCTGCGTCTGTGACAGGCTAAAGCAAATTGCACTCCAGAACTGATTTCAGACTTACATAAGAGGCCAGCAGGCTGTGGCCTCAGTGCTTAGGAGAATAAACGCAATTGGGAAGGGGCCATGAGGGAGGATGAGTGGGGGGCCCGGCTGTGCAATTAGCATGTGCCTCGTTTTAATGACTGATTTCCTCAGATAGCTGATTTCCAGTGTTGATTTGCTTCTCTGCCCATTCTCTCTAATTCCTTTGCTCGCCTCTTCTGCACGCAGACACACTCACAATCACACCCGCCAGAAACACCACCCCACAGTTGGGGTAACAGTATCGTATTTGGCTATATTAACAACTATAGAAAGAAGATGCCAGGTAAAGTTCTAGGATGACAAGATCTTTTTAGCCGGGACTGAATTTGTAATACCATCTTACTAGTAAAGAAAGCAGGGGGTACACTGCTATGGCTGGGTGCTACCAAATAGTCACTGCTCATCTGAATTTTCAGGCTAGTATTTCAACTATCTTTCCACTTGTACTGGGACCTTTGTATTAATTCATTCCTCAACAAACAAACAAACAGAAAGCTTGTATTGAAGCTATGATCAGATAAATGCTTGTGAAAATAGATAATGAACCTCTATTCTTTTTTTTTTTTTAAGTTATTCAAATTGCATCTGCAAGAGGCTGGACTCTGGGTAGCTCTACACTCCCTTCTAAGGTTTAGCTGTAGCTAAACAGGGCTGGCTGTGCCTGCTCATTATTTATGCAGCTTCCAAACAACAAACTTCTGCAACCGTCCAAAAAGAAACGAAAGAGCCCAGGCGCTTCGGTGAAGCATACCTTTCCCTGATGTAGGATAGAGGGCAGGGACAAAAAGCAGTGACGACTGGGCCCAACCAGAGCTTCTCAGGTTGCACCTGCAGAGAATGGAAGGAAGTCCAGTTCAAGATGCCACTGCTCCGCACCAGGTGTCGGGAGGCCCAAGTCCTAGTCCTGGTGGTGATGCTAACCAGCATCATCTCAAGTAAATCACTTTACTCTTCTTGTTCTCAGTTACCTCACCGGTAAAATAAAGAATTGGAACTACATCAGTGATTCTCAAACCTAGGCATAAGTCAAGATCAAACACCTCCAGGGTTTCTGATACAGCAGGTCTGGGGTGTGGCCTGGGAATTTGCATTTCTAACCATTTCTCAGGTGATGCTGACACTGCGGGTCAGGGAACACTCAGTGAGAACTACTGAACTTGATTTTCAAAGGATTTGTGAGTTCTAAAGTGCTATACAGCATTTTACTTCAGCTTAAACTATTGTATTTTGTTTATGTCTAGATGTCTAGGTCCAGAGAACTGAAAAGTGGCTGTGACTCAGTCTTCTATTGTTTTAGGAAAAAAATTTTACAAGATTCCAGTTATCTCTGAAATCTTTCATTTCAGAATGTGATGACAAGCATCAACATGAAAATCTATCAATTGTTGTACAAATTGAGCCATAAGATATTGTTGGAAATTCATCAGTTGATAAATTCCCATTAATAAAATTTGTGCTTTCTCTTTGTATCTGTTTATTGCTTGCATATAAAATCATGTCTTTTATACATATTTCAGCATAGTGATTATCATTAATAATAGTTTCATATGTACTTGAAAGTTGCTAAAAGTGTAGATCTTAAATGTTTCTACCGTAAAAAAGAAATAGTAATTATGTGATCTGATGCAGGTGTCGGCCAATGCTATAGTGGTAATCATTTTGCACTATATAAGTGTATTAAAATCAACGCATTGTTCACTTTAAACCTGTACAATATTTTGTATCACATATGTCCGAGAAAATCATGTTTGTTATATATATAAATTTCACCTCACTGTTAAGAATGGGACTCTAGTTCTTGTTAAATAAAGTACAGGTCTGTATAGTCACTGATAAATCATGTGACAGTATTTCTGGTTCCAGTTCTATTATTGATGAAACATGATTGTAGAAGAGTCAGTTCTCTACTCTGAGTCTCAAAATTCTTATCTGTAACATGTGGGCATTCCTGTCTAGAGTTAACAACATCTGTTTATGATTCTAAATTTCCCAATAGGTAAGTACATAAAATGTAGATCTGTTTCAGAACCAAAATATAAAGAAAAAAAAGGGGGGGAAACTACTTATATCGCATTTAGTAACTCTAGATATAGAAGAAGAAAAAAACAATTGCTTAAACCATCTTGTCTTGTGAGGGCTGCCCCAAAATTGGTCTTCCTGCTTCTGCTCACCTCTGTGTACAAGCCTCCAATGCCTTCTCATTGTCTTCAGAATAAAAGCCAAATTCCATATCAAGGTTCCCTCTCTTCCACAACTCCATCTCTTCTAGATAGTCTCTCTATGACTCCCTAAACTCTACAGTAATCTTCTTTTTAATTCTTGCATATCTGATCCTTGGCCACGTTGGCTTCCTCCTCAGGGCCTTTGCATCACTAACACCTTCTGTCTAAAATGCTCTCTGGACCAAGTACTTTTTGATTCTGATTTTCAGAAAGATCTTCCATGACTGCCCAATCACTCTATCACTTCATCTTATGTCACATGCATAGGACTTAATATTGGCTCTTTTTCTTAAAATGTACTTAATATGTACATTTGCTGAATGAATGAATGATATTATAAACATGATATGGGAGAAATCCTTTCACTTTGTATAGAAACATGAGTCTACACTAAACTTAGCTAAACACTTATATTACGTATACTACAAGGTAGGTAATTGTCAAAGTGCTTTATTTATTAATATATTAACATTTACTTCTTCATAACAAACTTAAGATGTAGTACCATCATCATATTCTATATTTTAGAATTGAGGAAACTGAACACAAGAGAACTTAATTGACTTGTTTAAAGTCAGAAAACCAGTAAGTTCATGGTCAGGATTTAAACTCAGTTTGTCTGTTTTAAAGGTGAAAGAATTAAGCAAAGAAAAAAAACACAGACAACAGTGTAGGTGTTGCACGCAGGAAAGGGGGTTGGTGGAAGGTAGAAGAGGGTAAGTGGCATAAATGGTGATGAAAGGAGACTTGACTCGGGGTGGTGAACACACAGTACGATGTACAGATGATGTATTATAGACTTGTACACCGAAACCTACATAATTTTATTAACCAAAGATACCCCAAGAAATTCAATAAAAAATTAAAATAAAAGAGTCTATTAACTTAACCACTATGTTATAGATGGCAAGATAAGGCACTTAAGATAAGTCACCCTTTGTCCAAAAAAAATCCATGCCAAATGACTACCTCACTTACACTTGATCACTTCCACAGATGAGATCCTCACTACTTCAAAATCAGCCCATTTTTTATAGTGAAAGCACTAATAAAAGTTCTTGCTTATTCTGTGACCCAAAATGTCTTTCAATGTTGCTCCCACTCCTTGGTTTTAGTTAAACTCCTTGAAGCTTATAGAACAAGTTTAATCTTTCCTCTTCCGATGACCCTTCAAATTTTGGAAGCTACTTAGTATTGCCTCCCTGAATCTTTTCTTCTTCAATTTTACCATTTCTTGTTTTTTCAGTGGCCTCTTGCACAGTTATATTTTAGTCATTTTACTGTACTGATTGTTCCTCTAGTCTATTTCCCTTAAGAAAACCAGCAACCTCAGCATTTCAGGTTGATGCTTTATTTATTGCATCACCACAGGTCAGGTTCCTCCTGCATTATTGTGAAACAAATTGCATAAATAATATCATTTAATCTAAAAATAAAAAATATAAAGACTCCTTACTTATATAACTACAAATTTCTACTCTGCCCAAGAAGAAATTCCTCAATGTCATCAGATATTCAGTCATTATTCATATTTTCCAGTATTCTCATAAATATTTTAATTGTCTGTATAACCAACATTTTAAAAATTAAAAGTTAAATATGAGATTATAGCACACATAGTAAAGTAAATACTATGTTATGACACTTTGGTTTCACTTATGTACATGGTGTGTGTGTGTGTGTGTGTGTATCAGATCATGAGGAAAATTTTTTCAACAGTCAGAAAGTGAAAAACCAGCTCCAGATATATAGCAACATTATCTACCAATATACTAAAATCTCCTACTGAGCATCACTCTGGCTTATGCTTCCCTTTATTTCAGCGGAACTTACAGAACGAGCCTTGGACTCTGTCATTCACTCTTTTTGTAGTTACAGACGAATCACTACACATTCCTCTGCTTCAGTTACCTTCTCTGGAAAATAACTGCATAGAACTAGCTCAAGTTTTCTAAATTGTGATGTTGAGAACAATGGCTCTCCTTAGTGGAAAATGTCATAGACCCATATGCTCAACTTAAAAACTTCTAATGCGTTATTAGCATTTAAGAAGATTCAAAAAGAAGAGAGTTCCTTTTAATATTTAAAACTACCCTTCCTCCTCAACTTTTTTTCTTTTATAACACTAAGCAATGTCTCTGGATGATCTCAGTAAATCTCCTTTCAGTTCTAATGATCTGCGTAATTCTGTGGTCCGAAATGGTATGAAACTGAAGAGTTGAGGTTCTTATATTGGAAATGCATTGCTTTATTGGAGAAAAAAACCTGTGAAGAAGATCAAATAAATATGCTTGTGACATTTATACCTCAAAGAGATTGCTTTCTTCCGGCGTTGCACCCTCAGTTACCCTGCGCATTGAGACAGTAACCATGAGTTGGGGACATCCCGCAGATGGTGATCATCACAGTGCGGGCCCTGGAACATCCTGTCCAACCAGACGGCCTGCCCACACTGCCATGCTCTCACTGCTTGCAGAGTTTGCTGCTAACTCCAGTTGTCAGGTTCATGCTTCATCCAAAGCTGGTCTTGTAATAACCACCCTGCTTGGCTTATTGCATTCAGGCTGGCTTGTTTGCCTGCACATCCAACTTCACTGAAATTCTATTTCAGAAACAGTACTTTAATATTTTTTTTCACAGTAGTCCCACCTCCTGGGATGAAACTGTGCCACCCCCTTTGTCCCACTCTTCATAACAAGGAACGGAATAAGAGAAAAAGTTTTAGCTGAAAGGTAGTTTGAACAACAACAAGTTCTGTGCTTAAAAACTTCATTAGTTCTACCAAATCAATTAAAAATATGCATGTTTGAAAATCACTCCACAGTAGACATTTGAAAATCAAATAAAAGGTAACTATTATCATTTTTTTTCCAGGACAAACTTTCTGTGTTGCAATTATTTTGAGGGATTTTTATATACACTGTGAATATGCCTCAGATTACACCAAACTAAATGATCTACTCTAAGCCTCTAATTATATTGTATAATTATAGATGTCTAAATTTTCAGTAATGTGAAAATAAATTCAATTTGCCTCAGTGGGCATATTTTATCTCTAGATCAGTGTTGTCCAATAGAATAGAATGCAAACTTTGCAGATAATTAAAAATGTTTGGTAGCCACATTAAAAAAAAGTGCAATAATGAATAGATAAAGGTTCTATATACTCAGTGGAATACTACTCAACCATGACAAAGATGAAGTATTGCCATTTGTGACAACATGAAGGATATTGAGAACATTATGCTAAGTGAAAATAAAAGTCAGATGAAAAAGGACAAGAACAGTATGATTTCACTCATATGTAACACAGAAAACAAAAAGCAGCAGAATAAGCAAAAGTACAAATTCATAGCTACAGACAATAGAACGGTGGTTACCAAAGGGGATACAAAAGAGTACAGTATACAGATGTTGTACTTTAAAGTTGTACACCTGAGATTTATCTAATGTTATTAACCAACATAACTCTAATAAATTTATTTTTTTTAAAGTATAAAAAAGGTAAAATTTTTATAATTTATTTTAGGTAACCCAATATTTCTAAAACTATCATTTTAACATGCAAACAATATGAAGATTGTTAATGAGATATTTTACTTTTTTGGGTAATCTTCAAAATTCATTGTTTATTTTATTCTTGTAAAACATATCAGTCTGGACTAGCCACATTCAACTGCTAAACAGCCAGCCACATTTGGCTAGTGGCTGCCATATTGAAGCGTACACTTCTAAATGTTTATAGAAGAGATAATGTTCAACAGATATTTATTCTTTGGGCTGCCCTTTAGATTTTGCTGTTTATGACTTCCAGCCTATGAGACTGACCTGATCATTGCTTTCTTCCAGAGTAGCTATATAAGAAGAGAAGAGAAAAGAAAATGGGTTGAAGTGATATCCTTTTCTGTCAAATATACTATCAAGTGGTAATTGAAAGATGAAAGAGAAAAAAAGTTAGCATTGTCTAATTATGAGGAAATTTAAAGAACTAGAAATAAAAACTTCTCTTCCATTGGAAACTAATAGAAAAGTAGTTCTCAACTCTGGTTAGGCTAACAGACCTGTGGTGGAGCTTTTAAAATTTAGTTACCCAAGCCTCAACCCTCAGCTGCTAAATGAGAATTTCTGGAGATAGAGTTCAGGTGGTCCTATAAGTCAAGTTAAATCTTTAAATAAAGAATTTGAAATTTAAATAATGGCCCGAAACAATGCTTTTTTTGTAACAGAATTTTATTTGAAAAACCATAAATATCCAATAATGGTGTAATTATTAAACAAATATGATATTTTATTTTCTTTATTATGGGCCATAATGCAAGTTTATAAAAAAAATTAAGGTCATGGAAAAATCCTTAGAATATCTTAAATGAGAAAGAAGATAGTAAGTAGTAAGTAGAATACTATTTGTTTACAGGATGATCTCAAATTTGAAAAATAAAAGTATGTATTTATGGAAAAAAATTCACCAATGTATTTCAAAGTGTTAATTAACGTTGTGTTAATTAACTTTGTTCTCTATGTGTTTCTGCGTTGTTCACACTCTGCCTTGAGTAGGTGCTCCTTGTGAAGCTCAGCCGCTCCCAGGAGAGTTGCTTTGTGCCCTTCCAGGGAGCAGGAGGCTGCCAGGCAAATGCTGGGCCCTGGAGTTGTGCCTTGTGCTGTTTGTGTAGCTCTAAGCAGCCAGCAGCCGTTCAGATTATGTTGTAAATCCACTTATTCTAAAAAAATAATTTGCAAAATAAGAAACACTAAAAAGAATTAATCTAGACGATAAAATATTGAATTCCATGGGATAAAGAAAATCTTTTCTAACCAGAAAGCTCTTTTCCGGTATACGGTTTATCCCTGTATTATCTTGGAATTGTATGTATTTTACACTTCTCAGCAAACAGAAACTGCTGTCTCAGAGAAGCTGAAATTGGTGGAATATTTTCTAAATATAAAAGAACAAAAGTAACCTGTTATCTCAATAAAGGTAATAGTATTTATTAAGGAATGTCTGGAAACAGAGAAGGTGATAAGAAGAAAAATCACAGTAACAACAGCTAACTCAGACATGATATGTGATGTGTCCCCTCCCCTATCCTCTCCACCATTGTCATCCCACCATTGTTGAGTGGTCATGCTAAAAAAAAGTGTTGAGTCATCCTTGCCTGATGTCACATATCCTATATTCAATTCACCAGCAATCTTTCTCATTTTTTATTTTAAAAGTATATTGAAAGCTCACCATAAAATTAATTAAACCATTCTCAGAGGTACATTTTTGGTCCAAGTCATTCTACTTAGTAGCCTGGATCATCAAGTAGCCTACAAGCTAATCCCCCTGCTTCCTTATATGCCTTCTTTCCCCCTGTTCTCAGCAGCCAGAGGGATCCTTTCAGAATATAAGTCAGATCATGTCACTTGTCTCTCTGTAGAATGGATTCCCCTTTCATACAAGATAAAACTAAATTCTTTAAAAGGTCCTATATAATCATGGATTATAAAAATCATTATTTCTCCTTGAGCACTGCTGTTCACTTAACACATCATGTGCTCTCCTACCTCAGGGCCTTTGCACTCACTGCTCCCTCTGATTAATATGCCCTTCAGTAGATATTCACTTCCCTCACTCCCTTACCAACTAGAAATCTTGGCACAAATGTCACCATTTCAGTGAGGTCTGGCAATTCTATTTAAAATCATAAGCCTCTTGGGTCCATTATTAAAATTTCCCAAGTCAGCTGTGATAAACTTTCTCCAGTCTGGTTTTTCCAATCCTAATTCTGTCTCCTCCACTGTTAGCAGAGGAGCTTTTGTCCTTCGTTAACTAACAGGTTGATGTTTAAAAAATGGTTAAAGAAGACAATTTCGGTGATACAAGCAAACTGTATTTAACACTTCATGAAGTGGACAACTGAAAAATGGGGCAGGAGCAGGAAATTTTTATAGGATAAAGAATACAAAGCAGCCTGACAGGTGGTTGCACAGTGCATAGAGCACTGACCCAAGATGCTGAGGTCCCTGGTTCTAAACCTCAGAGGTTGGCAGCCTGAGCATGGGTTTGCCAGCTTGAATGCAGGTTGGCTAGCTTGAGCATGGAATCATTGACATGAGTCCAAGGTTACTGGCTTGATTACAAGGGGTAATGGGTTTGGCTGTAACCCCCCCCCCCCCGGTCAGGGCACATATGAGAAAGCAGTCAATAAACAACTCAA
Organism: Saccopteryx bilineata; assembly: GCF_036850765.1. NCBI lineage: Eukaryota > Metazoa > Chordata > Mammalia > Chiroptera > Emballonuridae > Saccopteryx > Saccopteryx bilineata. The sequence continues at coordinate 53,707,001 of NC_089491.1, forward strand.
GTGAAGAAACTATGAATTGATGTTTCTCACTCTCCTTGCCCATTCTCTCTCCTTTCCTGTCTCTGTCTCTGAAATTAATTTTTAAAAAGTTGGTCTTCATTTATGAAAGCTTAAAAAAAATAGAATAGAAAACAAAATAGATAGCATCTGATTGGCTGGAGTCACATAGCCCAGCTTGTTTAGGGTGAGAAGGAACAAGGAAGTAAGTACAGAGCCCAGAGTTGGCATTCTAACTGGAGAGTTTATTTCCAGTACAGAGTTGGTCCCTATATTACCTTAAAATTATATGTTTTTTACACATCTCAGCCAAAAGAAACTGCTGTTTCAAGCAGAATTTGTGAAAATATTTTCTAAATATTAGAGTAACTTGTTACCTTAATATGGGTAATGCCATTTAATGCAAAAAGTAATTGCAACTATGAGTTCCATCCAACCTAACACTTGCTGGTTATCACTTTGAAAGCAGTGGGAAGGACTCTCAAAATTAGTGCTGCAAAGAATCCTGTGGCAATGGATGTGGAAGAGGAACAATTCGCATTTGTGTAGTGCATCACAATTTCCAAAGAACTTTCAATACAGTGCCACATTTAAGTACCGCGTATCTTGTTTTATTAACCCCAATTTACTTATTTATTTTGTGTTTAGAAATTAAATTTAATGAGAAGACATTGATTAATAAGAGTACATAGGTTTCAGAATATCACTATAGCATTTGAACAGTTGATTTAGTTGTATGCTCATCACCCAAAGTCAAATCATTTTCTGTCACCATATATTGTCCTTCTTTACTCCTCTCTCCTCTAACCCTCTCTCCCTGGTAACCACACCATTTTTATCTATGTCCAGGACTCTCAGTTTTGTATCCCACTTATGTATAAAATCATATAGTTCTTAGCTTTTTCTGATTTACTTTTTTCACACAGTATAATGTTCTCAAGGTCCATCCATGTTGTAAATGGCAATATGTCATCATTTTTTATGGCTGAGAAGTATTCCATTGTATATATGTACCACATCTTCTTTATCCAATTTGTTATCAAGGGACACTTTGGTTGTTTCCATGTCTTGGCCACTGTGAATAATGCTGTGATGAACATGGGAGTGCATGAATTTTAAGATGAAGTAAATGAGCTTCTGAAGAATTAAATGCCCCTCTCATCACCTCCCCCAACCCTTTGCACATAGCTAGTTAGTGGTCGTGCTGATTGCAAATCTTAAAGCTCTATTTTCAAAGTTTATGTCTACTCCTCCAGATGATGGCGCTCTGGCTATGACATCTGTCATCTTTCTGAAGGCTGGGGTTGACTCAGCTGATCAGGTTGGCTGAGTGGGGGGAGCTTTCTTCCTTCAAGATCCCTGTGCCCATTGAGGAGAGATGAATCTCTGTACCTGCCTTTGCCAGGATGAGCATGGTAAAAACCCTAAAAACCTAGAGGAGAACTGGTGAAGGGCAAAGGAAAAAATAAGCATGGGGGGAGGTAAGAGAGGGTTTCCAGCTCTGAAGATGAGTGGTGATTTAGCACAGAACTAGCCCTCTAAATAAGGACTGCATTCTTAGTAGATTTATATATTTAGACCCACTGTATACAAATTTAAAAATTATAAAGCAATCAATGGAGCAAATTACTTCCCCCTATCTTTGGTTTTAACAATTTACAGTATGGAACTGTGCAATTGTGCATAGATATTCTGGGGTTGCTGGAAAGTAAAGAACAGTGAGAGAGAGAGAGAGAGAGAGAGAGAGAGAGAGAGAGAGAGAGCGCGCTGCAGTACGAGTGTCGAGAGTCGGCCTTTTTTGCCTCCAGTATGTGACCAGGTAGCAATCAACATCAATAGCTTTATCCTCAAATCAGAAGGCTAACGATAGAGAATGGAGCAAACAGAAGCACAGAGGCAAATGGCAAGCCTGAGAGTGTTGGCAGGAGGCAGGGGGTGGAGGCCGAGTAATGAAGACAAAATAAGAAAGTGAAAAGGTATTGTGTCTGCTGACAGTGCATTTCACTAGTTCTTCTCCACTAAAGGGAGTCACTAGCAAAATACCCTGTAAGATTTCATCCAATTTAAGCTTTAGGTTAAGGGACTGAAAAACAAAACTCACTAGCAGTGTAAATCTAGCTTTAAGGTGTTCAATTAAATTGCAAACCCACATCACATCCTAGTTTATATATACAGAAGAAACCAGGCTTCATAGTATATGCATTTAGCTGAAACTGTGTTTCTCAGTAATTTCCTTTCATGCTCTGATGAAGTGATATTAATTTCCTTTACATTACTAAAAAGGAAAACATCCCCCAACTCTCTTTTAAAGAGCACTGATAGAGGATTATATTAGCTTTTGATATAAGCGATTAGAGAGATATTATTTACTGACTCAATTTGTTTTTATTTGAACATATATGCATCATTTCAAAAGTGCCTTTTTTGCTTCCTCTTCCATCAAACAAACGAGTGTGTTTTTTTTTAACCAGAATTTTTTGTACTTCTGAATCAACATATTTTTCATTCCTATAAGTTTTTTTTTATTTCAAATATGCTGGTCTTATTTATTGTATCCTATTCATTACTCTCATATTTTGCATCACTTTTTATCTCCTGAAACATAGTTAACATACTTATTTTATATTTTGAACATCATAATTCTAATAACTGAAGTCAAGTGTTTATGTCAGAATATTTTATTTTCTTTAGTGTTTTGGTCATTTTTGATCGTTAAATTATGTTCCTTTGCATTCTGTCTGTGTGAATCTTTTGAGGTGTGGATTAAGTTTCACTTTACCAGAGAGGACTGCTTTTTCTTCTTTTAGGTATCTGAGAGTACCACTCATTACTGCAAATACATTTTGGATTAGATGATTGGGCTTCCCCCTTCCCACATAGATAGTATAAATATAAATTTGGGCTTCAAATCCACAGCAGGACTACTTTGTGGTCACTCAATCACAAGAAAAATGTTTTGTCTTCTAATGTCAAGGTTGAGGCATCGCTGGGCATTTCCAGTTTTTTTGTGCAGGTCTCTCATTCAAGTCTCTGTTCTGGGAAGATCAGTGTCCTGTCTCCTGAACTCTCAACACTCCTACCCCCACCCTCAGCCCATGGTCATCAAAATGGAGGCTCATGAAGGTTGGCAGATGGCTCAGGGATAAAAGTCAGCTTAAATGCTTCTCTCTACTCTCTCTCTCTCTCATTCTGAATTAGGTATGCTTATAAATTTATTGAAGGGAAGGTATATTTTCTACACAAAGCTTTATATTTTAAAATTAAAAATACCCTTTTCTTAGAACAAACATCATTTGTTCAATACATAGTTTTAAAAAATAGTAAATTATAGGTTGAATAGATTCAGTTTAAAAAATATAAGGCAGGTTAGAGGATAGGATAGTTACTTAAAAAGGAAATTGCTCTCTTTACTATGTATCCCATGTTAAGTTTTCATTATAAATATATTTTATCATTTTAAACTATCTTTTAAAACATAATAATATAATAATCAACTCCAATACTTTTCAGTCTCACTTTCATTTTCTTTTCTTCTCAGAAATCTTTTGTTTTTGACTCAACAAAATATTTTAATTAGATGTTTTCTCAGGCACTCTCATAGATTGTTGGTGGGAGTACAGTATGAGAACATTTAAAAAATAAATGCATTTACCCTCTGGATTCAGCAATATCACTTCTGACAAATTTAAAAACATTATTTATTGACTTTAGAGAGAGGTGTGGGGGGGACGAGGGCGGAGAGACAGACAGAGAGAACCAGAGAGACAGGAATATCCATCTTTTCTGCATGTGCCCAACCAGGGATTGAACTAGCAACCTCTGCTCTTTAGGACACACTCCAACCAATGTAGTAATTTGGCCAGAGCATTTCTGGAAATTTGTCTTGCAGATTTACCTGAACACCACAAAGTGATATATATTTATGAGGCTGTTCACCGAAGTAGCATTTATAAAAGCAAGAGCTGCAAACATCCCGAATAATCATCAATGAAAAAATAGTTAAACCAAGCATGGTACATCTATTCAGTGGAACACTGTGCAGCTAAAAAAAGTGAGAAAGTTCTCTGAACTAATAATGCAATATTTTAAGATGCACTAAGTTAAAAAAATTATACAATAGAGAATATTGTATTCCACCTATTGTACAATAAAAAAATTACTAATATATTTTATTTGCTGTATGTATTGATTTATTTATTACTTAACAGACATGTTTCTAATACTTTTCATTTGTCAGGAACTCTTCTATGTACAGACGCTCCTTGACTTACAATGAGGCTATATTCCCCCCAAAACACATCTTAAACTGAAAATATCTTAAGTTGAAAATGCATCTAGTAGCACACTGTGGAGTACTGGTGGTTCACCCTCCTGACTGTGTCTGATTGGGGTGGCACTTCCTGCTGCAGCGTAGCATCTTCCGAGAGAGAGAGTATCGATGCCTATTGCTAGCCTGGGGAAAGATCCAAATCCAAAATTTGAACTACAGTTTCTACTGAAGGCATCACATTTTCGCACTCTCCTAAAGTCACCATCATGAAGTCAAAAAATTTTAACTCAAACCATTGTAAGTGAGATCCTTTGGATTTTTATGAATATCAATCCAATTCATCCCTAAAACCCTATAGGTGGATTTTATGCCCACTTTTGTAGATGAAGAAATTAAAGCATAGAAAGGTTAAGTAACATGTCCAAGGTCACAGAGCTCGAAAGTAGAAAGATACATAAGAAATTAATAAAAATGATAAACTAGAGGAGTTGATAGGGCAGGAAGAAGCAAAGGATCTCTGTGTATACCCTGTTTTATATATAAATATATATAGGCATATAAATATACATCATATAAATATTGATATATACGAACATATAAATATATGGTTATATATATAGATATACTTATATATTTAAGAGTCCAGCATTTTTAGTTATTTCCAGTGTAAGGTTTTGTGTTGTGTTTTTTTTTGCTGAAAGAGGAAGCTGCAAAGGGTATTTTATAAACCTTCTTTATTCCAGCCTTGCTTTTTTTGTCACATTGAGAAAAAAAAATCATTTTGTTCAAATAAACTGCTCTTTCTTTTACCATTTTAAACTAGAAAATGAAAACTCATTTTGTATCTGGGAGAAGATTTAAGGGCTAAAACAGAAAGCAAATTTATTTATACTTTGTTTTTCTTAATAAACTTCTTTTTTATTTTTAGGGATTGATTAGATAGATGATCATGTAATTTAACCACAAAACTTAAGGTTTCCTGGAATTGTTCTTAAAATGTATTTTATTTTTATGTACACATGGAATTCATAGTAATTGATGGCCTTATCCCACTGCCTCTGGATTCTGGCCACCCTTTATTCCTTTACCCTGTTTTATTGTAATTCATGACATTTATCAATAACTGCCATTTGTATAATTTCTGTTGTCATGTTTATTTGATTATGGTCTGTTTCTCTTACTGAACTAATGAATAAAATGCTTTATGAGAGCAAGAACCTCATCTGGCTCACTGATGCTGTAGCCCATTGCACTTAGAAACAGTGGCCCCCTTTCAATAGATATTATTGAAGTTATTAATAGAAAAAGTTCCAATTTAATCTCTATATAAATATATATTCAAACTGAGCAGTTTTTTTACATCATTTTCTGTTTCCTTTATTTATTCTCATCCAAACAGCAATTAATTGTGAGATACTGTATGTTCATTTTCAACATATTATGGAATTAGTTTCTCTGAAAACATTGCATTTCAGGGGGTGTTGCAAAGAGCAACCAGCAACGTCTAAATTAAATCTAATGCAAAACACACCTAGACTTCAAGAATAAACGTATGTGGGTATCTCTGAAGTTTGCTAACATTTTCTGCTGCTGTTCTTAATTGATTGCTTACTTTCTTAGGCATTAACATGTGAAACGTATTCATGAATGTCATTCTACAGAATTTGTTTTCCAGTTTGATCTTTCTAACTTCATAGAAAAATAAACCTCAGTTCAGCATTTGTTTTTACATTTCTATATAATCATGAATAGAGGCAGAGAGTGTAGGTCAGAATTTTGTTTTTGTGTTTAATTTCTATAAAACCTATTAGTAAAGACATTACAGGAACAGAAACAACAGTAGTCATCATTCTTTTCATTGAGGTGGTCATTATTTTCTCTGCTTTATAGATTAAAATTAAAAAACTGGAAACCATGGAGTTTGGGTAAATTGTCCAAGGTCATACTGTCATTAGCTAAGCTGGGATTCAAACCCAGTTTTATCTGACTCTGAAGTCCATGCACTTAATTATTACTGGAGTCTACTATTTCACTTTTATTATTTAACTCTTTCTTTAACCCTATTTAGTTACTGATTGTATCTTGTTTTTTATAGTAAGCCACCCAAATTATTTTATGAAATAGATCATGCATTATAAATAAATAAATAAATACAAATATATATGTATACAAATGCTTCCCAAAATTCTATAATTTTACTTAGATACTAATTGAATAATTATTAATGTTAAATATATAATTGAAATAATAATTAAGTTCCAAGTATTAATAATAGTATTGCTGAAGTAAAACATTAACAGAAGAAACATTTTTACAATAAGTTGTGTCAAATAGTTGGTCTCATGAAAATGTTTTTTCTGCTTTTGAAATCGTAGAAGTTTTTTTTTTTCATCTTTAATATTTTAATTGAGGGCTGAACAGTGAGCAAATGCACTTAAATTTCTACAATGATAACTTTTTCACTATTTTAAAATCATCCAAGTGTTCTTTAAAAAAATATTGTGTGTTTCTTCAGTCATCCAGTCTTTTTATTATTTCTAGTCTGCCCTGCTAAAACTCATCAAATGACATTTAAAACTTCAAATGGCATAAAACTAATCAGCAATGAAGCTCTTTGAAAATGTTTCATTTTGAACTAATGAATAAAATGCTTACTTTTGAAGTACAGTGAATAAAGTTAAAATGTCATTTCTTGTTTTTAAGAAAACAAACACCTGCTTGAAGATTTCTTATATTTAAACACAGTTGAGGGTTTCCCGTGGAGGTAACAAATTCGGCTTTTCAAGTTTCATGAGACGCTATGGGGACTTGCTTTTGAGTAGACAAAAAGTAATAGAAAAAAAAATAAACGCTTTATGAACTAGAAAGCCATGTGCAAAAAAAGTCTTTGCTTGCCTCAGATGCTTAATACATTAATTCTTCATGCACCTCTGTTTACTACATAAGTAAGATAATGTACAGTCTTTTTTATTTTTTTTGACAGAGAGAGAGTCAGAGAGAGGGACAGATAGGGACAGACAGACAGGAAGGGAGAAAGATGAAAAGCGTCAATTCTTTGTTGTGGCACCTTAGTTGTTCATTGATTGCTTTCTCATATGTGCCTTGACTGGGGGGCTACAGTAGACTGAGTGACCGCTTACTTGAGCCGGGGACCTTGGGCTCAATCTGGTAAGCCTTGCTCAAACCAGATGAGCCTACACTCAAGCCCGCAACTTCGGGGTCTTGAACCTAGGTCCTCCACATCTCAGCCCAATGCTCTATCCACTGAGAACCTGGTCAGGCTAATGTACAGTCTTTATTCTTCAAACACCCCAAGCAAAAACATATTTTTGTGCCAGAAAGCATGCAGAAAAGGAGGTGTTGTGACATTCTAGGAAACTTTAGATTGGAGGATAAAGATCAGCATTTGACTTCCAGTTCTGTTTCTAACCTCTTAGGGTTCAATTTCCACACTTGTATAATGGATGTTTCATAGATAACAGCAAATGGTTGAGAATCCATTCAAAATAAGTGAACTGCATGTGCAGAGAATACAAGTTCAGTATCAACATAAGAGATACTTCTTCTTTATGTGGGTGATAGGAATGTTCACACATTTTAGGAAAGCTTAAAAATTCTTCCTTTTCTATGCCAGTTAAAAGCTTTTGAATGACAGATATTAAACTGCTGTCTCTATCATTATCTCTCGAGGTGACCTTGGGCTAGTCAGCTGATATTTCCTCTTTGTAGTTTTCACAACTTTGAAATTTCAGAGTTTTTCCTTTTCTTTTTTTATGTTCTGAGAAAAATTCAATAAATGACACCAGCTACTCAATCCATTTTTGGAAACTTTAAGTTATTGACTTGGTCAGGACAGTCAGAAGGAGTAACTGGTTTTAAATAATATAATTTATTGGGTTTGCTGCAAAGAGTGAGAGAAAGGGAGATTTTTGAGTTGTTTATAATCTTAATTGACCAAATATTTGAACAAATGGTACTTTACTGTCCCCAAAAGAGGTGAAGGGTTTTAGTCAATGTATTTCCAAGAATTTAGATGAACTACAAAACTAATTTGTTAATATAGTGTCCTCTCTATACATTATCCCACAGAATTGTCAGTTAATACAACTTCCTTAATCTCCTTTTCTACTTCTTTTTTGTCTTCCTTCTCTTCCTCTTCTATCACCACCACCATCACTATCATCATCATATTGTCATAATCAAATACTGAATTCCTACTCAAATTTAATGTAGTGTCTTAATTTCTTTCAAGCACAGGAAGTATAGCAACTCACTCCCCCTTTTTTAAGCCTAAAAACAAGATGTTCTTTTTAAGTACCTAAACTAGACTAAGCACAGACTAAATAAGGTTTTATCTTTTTTTAGTGGAAGTAAATTTAATACTTTATGTAAGCAGGAAAATTTCTTATATTTTATGAGATTTTGCAATAAATTGAGTTTTTAGATAAGATTCTGGTTGCTTCCATGTTGGGAATATCTGTTGAGTCAGTGACCTGAGATTGTCCTAAAACTATGATTCACTATCTTTTATAGCTGTAATGTATAGATTATCATCAACAATTCTAAAAACCTACATTGTTTTTTTTTTGTATTTTTTTTTGTATTTTTCTGAAGCTGGAAACGGGGAGAGATAGTCAGACTACCGCATGCGCCCGACCCGGATCCACCCGGCACGCCCACCAGGGCGACGCTCTGCCCACCAGGGGGCGATGCTCTGCCCTTCCCGGGCGTCGCTTTGCCGCGACCAGAGCCACTCTAGCACCTGGGGCAGAGGCCAAGGAGCCATCCCCAGCGCCCGGGCCATCTTTGCTCCAATGGAGCCTTGGCTGCGGGAGGGGAAGAGAGAGACAGAGAGGAAGGGGAGGGGGTGGAGAAGCAAATGGGCGCTTCTCTTATGTGCCCTGGCCGGGAATCGAACCTGGGTCCCCCGCACGCCAGGCCAACGCTGTACCGCTGAGCCAACCGGCCAGGGCCAAAACCTACATTGTTTTATTGAGCCATTTTTCCTCAGATTTAGTTGCCTATAAATGACTAATGTTAAGATAATTTCATTTGTACACGTTTAACCTAAATAAATTCCAATGTATACATATCATTAATAGACTTATTAGCTGGTTGCCACCTTCTGAATTTAAGTGACCATTGGGAGTGATTTCTGCCTTATGCCTGGAACCATTTCAGAAACAGTCAGTTTTATTTCATGAATATGTTTATCATAAAATGACAAGAGGGCTTTCTCTCAAATCTGTGTAAATATCCAAACTATTTTTTAAAAGTTTTTAAGTGGAGAGATAAAAGTGGGAGGTTTTGAGTTTGTGTAGGTAAACACAAGCTTCCCGTATTTCACTGGGAATTAAAGAGGAAAGATTGAAAATTTTATCCCAAGACTGAGCATTGCCCTGGAATCCCAGAGACATGAACGCATATTATCATTAGCCAGAGGCTCCCGTGATTTAGCCACTGAGTAACAGAAGCAGGTGGAACAAGAAACCTAGGTAATCTTCAATACAAAGACAATGCAGATTCTTTTTTTTGTAGTACAAAGATTTATTTTTTTCATTTTCTTTCTTTATCTTTCAAAATAAAGTGAATACAATAGTATGTCTTTTTCTATAATATGTACACAACATACACACACACACACACAGTCCTATGTTGCCCTGAAAAAGACTGCAGTTTCCATGTAAAATAACTGCATGTTTCACCTTGTTCTCAAGGCTCCCAAGTGCCAATCTTGTGATGCGCTGTCACAACTTATGCGTGACTGACTGGTTACAGAGCCCGCTGATCTATATGGAGAGGTGAGAATTTGTCACTGTGCATAAGCAGAAAGATCAGTCAGATACAGTGATAGATCTGTTCTTTGCCTGGATTCGTCTGCTGCTATATTAGGGTAGCTCGGCAGCTGCCAAATCCAATTGTGAGACTGGTTTTGTGGTTGAGAAAACAGAGAGAGAAGAAATGATGTCCTGACATAGCCACTTTTGGGTACAGTGACTGCAGAGTGAAAATATTACTGTAATCATTACATCAAAATATTCTCTGACACCATATCCACCACAGTGGGGGGCAGCAGTGACTTCAGTATCTTTTCTCAGGCACCACCCAGAGGGTTCATATACTGTGGTTTGGGGTTCAAGTTAGCATTGGGATATAAGGAGGTAGACAGGCTCGCACAGAACTCAATCCAACTTTTTTCAGGCCTGCTAGTTAGAATTAGCATTTGTCATTAAAAATTAAGGCATCACTTTGGTGCCAGGGGCAAACTATGGTCAAATGACCCTTAAACAAGCTGCCAATAGTGTTGTATAAAAATATTACAGATTTTGCAAAACTCATTAATGATGTGAAAGACAATGTACTTATTAGATTGGAGCGTATAAAATGCGCACAGTAGCTTATCTGCTTTTGTATTCACTCACTCAGCTGTGTTCATGACTATTCATGTGGATTAAAGAGAGGAAAAAGAAATAAGATCAAAGAAGTAATATCAAGCCATTATCAATCATATTTAACTGGTGCCATTTGACAATCAACCTCCATTCAGTGTTCCAAATTTGAGAGAAACTTCTTTCTCAGGATGCTCGTTACGCCCTAAGAGAGTGCTAAAAGGCATTTTGTTGATGTTTTATCCTTTTAGAACCTGGGCATTTTAACATTAGGACAAAAGCAGCAGATGTAAAAAAAAGGGACCTTTAGGAACTAGAAGGAAGAGCTTTATTAGAAAAGTTATATGTCGATTCAGTCTGTTGCAGAACACCTAAGAGAGAAATGAATAATTTTGTCAACAGAACGGTTATCTGGGTGCCATAGCGGCCATCCACTATTTGGATAGATTGCTGTTCTCCCCACTACATGACTAAATCATTGAATCAAATGTTAAGTGTCCATTTCTAATGGGTTCTCTACTAAACTCATTGGGCCAAAAAAAATTTTTTCCCCAGAATGTCATCATCTTCTTTCAGTAAGAGAACAAAATCAATATTCTTAAAAGTCTATTATTTCTTTTTTTTTTTTTTTTTTTGTATTTTTCTGAAGCTAGAAACCGAGAGAGACAGTCAGACAGACTCCCGCATGCGCCCAACCGGGATCCACCCGGCACGCCCACCAGGGGGCGATGCTCTGCCCCTCCGGGGTGTCGCTCTGTTGCTACCAGAGCCACTCTAGTGCCTGGGGCAGAGGCCAAGGAGCCATCCCCAGCGCCCCGGCCATCTTTGCTCCAATGGAGCCTGGGCTACGGGAGGGGACGAGAGAGACAGAGAGGAAGGAGAGGGGGAGGGGTGGAGAAGCAATGGGCGCTTCTCCTGTGTGCTCTGACCGGGAATCGAACCCAGGACTTCTATAGCCAGGCCGACGTTCTACCACTGAGCCAACCGGCCAGGGCCTAAAAGTCTATTATTTCAACAGCAATTCATACATTGAGAAAAAGGTAAAATCATTTCTCCAGGTTCCTTCTAATAAAAGAGTCATAGCCATTGGGGCTCATGGATATAAAAACAAAGCCAAACTTGAGAGAACTGGCGCCATTATCTCCCCGGACTGACATTCAGCCCTATAATCAATTTAAGTAAGCTTGACAGGCTCATCCAGATTAAATTAATTTTTGAAAAGTTAAGGGATAGATTAAAAAAAAAAAACTAAAATAATAAGCACCAAAGCTTGTTAACCCTTGGAGAATTGCATTGTGATTACACAAAGGTGTCGAATTGTTTACATCTTATCACTGTTAGTATTTTTCTAGGTAGAGATGTTGCTGTCACTGCCACTGTTAGTAATTTTTCAGTACATTTTACAGAACTTCTATTTTACATTACTTTAAAAAATGCAGATCTCATCATATTCCAAGGGTAGGGGCAGCTGAATGAGAACTCCTGTAGAACTATAAAGAAAAGTACTGCAAAAGCCTGCAGAAATATAAGGAAAGCCACAGGAACAACATTTTGACACTGGCTGGATCTGATCAGAGGAAAGCACCTATCATTTTGCCTCATGGGGAAACTGCATTTATGAGACAGTTCTATAAAATAGATTAGAAAATCTCTGAACAGTGTTTGTGCAGAGCAGAGGTAGCAAACTCAAAAGGCTAGGCAGGTCGTGGCTCATATGAAGCAAGACCATGGCACAGAGAATGGAGTCAACACCCAGCCAAAGGCGGAAGCCACTTCTGGGTTCCAGCTGTTGCCCTGTGGGAACGGAGGCCTAAAGCTCCCAACATTTTTTTTCTTTTTACAGAGAAACTAGAAATCTGGGTTTTTTGTAAAGTGTCCTGCTTTTATTTTATTTTTATTTATTTATTTTATTTAGTGAGAGGAGGAAAGGCAGAGACAGACTCCAGCGTGTGCTCCCACCAGGATCACCCGGCAAGCTCACTAGGGGGCGATGCTCTGCTCATCTGGGGCCCTTGTTTGGTTGCAAAAAGAGCCATTTTTTAGCGCTTGAGGCGGAGTCCCTGGAGCCATCCTCGCTCAAATCGAGCCATGGCTGGAGGAGGGGAGGAGAAGAGAGAGCGAGGGAGTGAGAGAGAAGAGAGGGGGAGGGGTATAGAAGCAGATGGGCGCTTCTCCAGTGTGCCCTGACCAGGAATCCAACCCAGGACATCCACACGCTGGGCCAACACTCTACCACTGAACCACAAGGCCAGGGCCAGTGGTCCTGCTTTTAAAGTAAGGACACTTATTCAAATTGAGCTCAAAGCATAAACTGAACAAACAAACAAACAAAAAATGTTGGTGGGTTTTATCACCTCAACTGCCATTTGTAATGGATGGAATATGTCATCATACTATCCATATTTATTGAGAGTTTTCTGAATATAAAAGTTCAATGTTGATGCCCTGAAAAACACTAGAATATTGAGGACAAGGATTTTACTCTTAAAGGCTGTTAGGTTTACCTGGGGATCGGCACTAAGTAAAGAAAGCAGCTCTTCATTGTCCTCTCGGAGTACTGCACTGCCTCGTGCTCTTTCATTTACAGAGTACAAACAAGAGAGAATTACACATTTTGAGGAATAAAGACCGGGAGGAGTCAATGAGAGTGAAGACAGAAAATAAAAACTGAGCTTAGAGTGGTGCTTTGGGGATGAATATTAGACCTGATCAGCAAGACAAAGGGAAACAAGAGGGTGGAGAATCTGTAAGATTTTGTATGATCTTTACAGTAAATGAAATAGGATTGAATTTACATTTGGTCATTTCCCTTATGTGTAGACTAGCACAAGAAAGAATTACAGAAATATGGTAGGCAGTCAGACAAGCATGAGCTCAGCAGTACAATAGGCCAGGTATAGAATGCCACCAGGGCAGAAAGCCCTGAGTGCCTAGCTATCAGTAAAACTGGGAAAACAAGGACTTGCCCCCAGGGGAACATTTCCTCCCTTAGCACTTAGCTGGTCCTGCAGTTTAGACCCCCTGACCTTTCTTCCCTTGGCATGTTGACAGTCATGAGGGTTAGACTGCCTGAGACAGGTAACAATCTGGGGGCCAGAGAATAGCCCTTAAGTATTAGGCTTCCAAGACAATGAGGTTTCGACCTGCATCAAATACTTCTAGGTTTCAGTTGTGTTTCAGCTTAAGAAAGCAGCAAATCCAGACAAGGATGTCTTGGTTAACGTCAGAACCAGCTGCACGGACTAAAGACCCCCTGCCCTGGTGCTGACCAATCAGTGGAGACCACGACCATGAAAGGACACATTTGCAAAGCTGATGAATATCCTATTGAGATTCCTCCCTGAGACCTCCAGATAAAGACCCTCAAGACAGAGAACGCAGTGCGGTGCTCTCCATAAAGCACAGGCAGGCCTTCCCTCACCCCTTCCCTCGGGGCATTTTCCGTGCCTCTTTTCTCTCTCCTAAACTCCTAGGGATTTTTTCTTTCTTTCTCTCTTTTTCTTTTTCTTTTTTTTCTTTTTGCCTCTGTACACTTGTTTCCTGAGCCCATCTCTTCTTCTACAGATCACTTCTTCTACCTCTTTGACTTTCTAAATAAACACTTATAGCTTGAGTCTTGGCTCTGAATTCTTAGCCAGAACGCAAGTACCAAGGTTACTGAACCAAAGTCTGGTCTGACTCCACTGGTTTAAACCAACACTTTTTCGGCTGCCTACAGAAACATTCAGATTATGATTCTTAGAAACTAATATTGACTGTAGAGGTCATGGATAGCTGATCAAGGATAGGAAAGCTTGAAAGCAAATTTCTGGTTGCAAACAATTCACAGTATTATATATTTTTTAAAATTTTTATTCACAGTGACAGTGTGTCAGCTTAGATGAAAAGAAACTGAAGGTTTTTCATGGACTTCAAACATCACATAGCATTAATTCTGATGAAAAAGATACTCAAGACATGGCTTTAAATGGCAATAATTTTGACACTGTGGATTTCATTACCCCTCTATATAAACTGCACTCCATCTGTAAGAAAATTTTTGCAGTCTTTACAAAAAATAATTCTCATGAAAGATTTAGCATGTTTACACTCAAATTTTAGTGGGAAAGGTTAGAAAGAGAAAAGCTATTCTGAGTTGACTTATATTTACTTTTCTTTCAAAACAAGATATCATAAAGAATGCAGGGCTTATTTTTCTCTTGTGAATTAAAGAAATCAAATAACAATAAAATACGATTGTTATTCTATTTAAAGAAGGCCACTTTGCAGTGGTTATACATATATGAAGTTTAAATGTCTGAACCTAAGATGTCTCAGCCTTTTAAGTTGATCTCATATATAGAATCATACTCTATGGGGGGATAGATTTTGTAAACCACAAGCTTGGTATTTCTGAAACGGGAATGTTGTTCATTTACAGAGGGAAATTCAACCTCGCCGGTACCTCCGCATCTTCACTGTATACTTAAATGTAATATTTTGACAACTGGGAGCTTTGGGTGTACTTTTGATTAGGCTGTGCACATGGCCCTAGTCTGAATGTAGAGTTCTGCACCCATTTGAAGCTGGGTAGCTTTGGGGTTAGGGCTGCTTTTTAAAAAGCAGAAAACTTAAAATTAGCATTTTACCTCCATCAGTCATTGTCATGTTGATGCAATAATCAGAGAAACCCCAGGGTTTAGGTTGTCAGTTTATATCTTCAACAAGGTGTGAACTCGCTCATGCCAACTGTCATCTCTGCTTCCTAGTAAACTGCTTCCCTAACAAAGCATTCTCAGGTATTCAGGGTCTCTTCCTGCGATAGTGTTATTAGGGAGCACTATTCTCATGTTGCAGAAAATGTTGAAATTAACCATATAATAGTCTGATATCTTATGAAACAACAAAGAAAAATGAAGTACTATAATAAATCAATATCTGAGATAAGAGTCACATTTAATAAATGGGAATGATAAGAAGGAAGATGGCATTAAAATTTTTCTCTGACTTAGGGCGGTGAACACACAATGCAATATTACGGATGACGTAGGATAGTGCCCCTTAAACCTGTATAATTTTATTAACTGATGTCAACCAAAATATTCAATAAATTTTTTTTTAAATGTTCAAAGTATTCACTGGGAAATAAACAATTAGCCTGCATTAGAAACAAATCACCTTGAGGCCAGGGTGGAAGGGTTGGTGTCTTTAATTTATACTTACAGGGAGCAGTGTGATAAAAGAAAATGACTGACTTCAGGCCACAAACCATGAGTGATGCTGTCTGATTTGTAGATGAGTGCCTTTTGATGCCAAGCATAAATAGACATGTTTAGACAAATTCTCCTCTGTTTAATTCAAAGTCCCTGGATTTACATGACAAGAAACATCAAATTTCCATTTCAGGTGGCCGCATGGTCACTTTTACTTGCAGAAAATCATGTGAAGATTTCACAGTGGCCTCCTAACTGAGTTGGTACCACTTTTAAAGATATGGATTTCACTTTAATTGTTGAAGCTTTATTTGGCTTCAAATTCAGTGTATATCAGGTATGATTGCTTTGATTTTGCTACTCTAAAGAAAAAGTAGAGAATTTTTAGTCCACTTTCAAAAGACTTAACTAGAATCATGTTTTCTTCTCCAACCACTGAAATATAATAGGGAATACAATTTTATTTCTATTTGAAAAATATTTCTATTTCATCATATTTGGGCTGGAACTTGGATTTATTTCAAAGATTTGCAGAAATAGAAAGGAATGATCAATTTTCAGAAAAGAGAAGGATGCTCCTATATTTCGGTTGAGAGAATGTTTACATTACAGCCCATGGTCTGGGCACACTTATGGTCTGATACAGTTCCATCTGATATAGCTCTAGAATGTGGCTAAATAAAATAATATTTGAGTTAATAATATGGCCTCATATTTAAGACAGAAACTTGTGAATTAGTTTTAATTCTTGTATCATGTTTTTTACATATTGATATGTACTAATTAAATCTCACAGTATCCACTATTTAAGTGTTTACTACCCTGTTTCCGTGAAAATAAGACTTAGTGCAATTTTTTTTCAAGCTTAGAAATGTAAGGCCACCTGACCAGGTGGTGGCGCAGTGGATAGAGTGTCAGACTGGGATGTGGAGGACCCAGGTTCGAGACCCCGAGGTCACCAGCTTGAGTGCGGGCTCACTTGGTTTGAGCAAAGCTCACTAGCTTGGACCCAAGGTCACTATCTCGGGCAAGGGGTCACTCAGTCTGCTGAAGGCCCACGGTCAAGGCACATATAAGAAAGCGATCAATGAACTAAAGTGTCACAACAAAAAACTAATGATTGATGCTTCTCATCTCTCTCTGTTCTTGTCTGTCCCTATCTATCCCTCTCTCTGACTCTCTGTCTCTGTAGAAAAAAAAAGTATGTAAGGCCTCCCCTGAAAACACACCTAGTGTGTTTTAGGAGCAAAAATTAATATAAGACACTGTCTTATTTTCGGGGAAACAGGGTAGATTATTGTACATGGAAATAGAATCACAAGAAATTCTTGATGAAATTCAGAGTTTGGTTGGTTATGCTGATATTTGTGATGACATGACTACAGTATATTAATAAATGCTGATTTTTTATTCAACAATAAATGTAAATTCTTGTTCATGGAAAAATAAGACATCCCTTGAAAATAAGACCTAGCGTGTCTTCAAAAGCAAAAATTAATATAAGACACTGTCACATGGTATGTACTGAGACTATTCAAAGCACTTTTAAAAATACTTTATATTTGTTCTTTTAAAGGCATTTACTATGTATATTAATTTTCACAACTAGCCATTGAATCAGTTACTACTATTATTACGCCTATTTTATAGATGAGAAATTGCATCAAAGAAAACCTCGCCCTGGCTGGTTGGCTCAGCGGTAGAGCGCCAGCCTGGTGATTGGAAGTCTGGGGCTTGATTCTGGGCCAGGGCACACAGAAGAAGAACCCATCCGCTTCTCCACTCTTCTCCCTGTCCTTTTTTTCTATCTCTCTCTTCTTTTCCCGCAGCCAAGGCTCTATTGGAGCAAAGTTGGCCCGGGCACTGAGTACTGCTCCATGGCCTTCACCTCAGGCGCTAGAATGGCTCGGGCTACAGTGGAGCATAGTCCCCTGGTGGGCATGCCGGGTGGATCCCTGTCAGGTGCATGCAGCAATCTGTCTGCCTCCTCCCGCTTCCGCTTCTCACTTCGGAAAAATAAAGAAGAAAGAAAGAAAGAAAGAAAGGAAGGAAGGAAGGAAGGAAGGAAGGAAGGAAGGAAGGAAGGAAGGAAGGAAGGTAGGAAGGAAGGAAGGAAGGAAGGAAGGAAGGAAGGAAGGAAGGAAGGAAGGAAGGAAGGAAGGATGGAAGGAAGGAAGGAAGGAAGAAAGAAAATCTCAACTTCCAAAGATTTAAATATTGAAGAAATATGTAGTGATTTGACAAGGAGCAGAGAACAACAAGAGAAAAATCTGAGATGTCCTAAATTAAATTATAGCCAGCTGGAGGGTGGGAGGAAGAGATAGGAGGTTAGTCATTTAACAGAACCGCTGGTTTAAACCAACAAATGATGGCTCACAAATTTGAATGTGTGTTAAAACTGAATCAACTTCCAGGTGGCTATTTAAAAAATGAAAAAAACAAAACAGCTGACCACCAGACACCACAGCATCTTGCTTTTGCATGAACTTTCTGGACTTGGCCACAACCAATTGGAAGAAAGAAATAGAAATACTACTTTCTTACTGGTTGTGTACCTATCTAAGAATGAGTACTGCTTTACCTTTTCCCACCTTCTTTATTTATAGCCAATGTAAATTCTTTCAAAAGTACTTACAGCTTATTTTCCAACCCATTCTATAAAGGAGCCCCATCAGCTCCATATCTGCTCCATCTAGCCCCGCTGTTGGAGGTTTAGATTGTATGCTCCAGGACCTGGCCATTTTTCTGGCTAGCATATGGCTCAATAAACTTGTTCTTTCAGTGAGACTTTTAGACTCAGTTTTTGTTAACAAGACTACAGAGGATTTTTTTAAATGGTTAACAACTAAATAGTTAAAATAATCTCAGTTTTATATTTTTTCTAGCTTTGCCTTAACTAACCTATTTATTAGCTCATTTACCTTCTTTATTCTTCCATTCAGACCTCTTGCCACTATACACTGCCCTTCTTTCCATCCTCCCTCAATTTTCCAATAACAAGTCAACCTTCAGAAGTTCTTGGTGTCAATATTTTTTCCCTTTATGAGAAAATTTATTGTCTAAAAGCCAATGCTTCCAAATTCTCTCACAGCACGAGATTTTTTCCTTAATTCTGAAGTATTTGAAAATTGCAAAAATACCTCCTCCAGTCCTTAACCATCTTCATGGATAGAAAACATGGCACTCGCCTTTGAAAAAAATGGTCAAATAGTTAGGTCAACATTTTGATAAAAGAACCTTCATGATGGTGAATTCTGTTGGTCTGGAGTCCTAGTTCCACCACTCAGTAAGTAAGTAACCTTGGGAATGCTATTTAATGTCCCTTAGCTTCATTTCCTCTTCTAAAGCATGGCAGTAATAACAGTATCCATTTCATGAGATTGTTGTGAGACTGAAATTAGATAACAATGTAAATCTCTTAGCACAGTGCCAGGATAGAGTAGGCACATAAGAAATATTCATGCCATTCTCTCTAGTGCACAAAAACCTGGACCAAAGCATAGAACATAGACATCAAACCAGTCCCTAGTAGCTCTTCAATAGGTGCTAATACAGCATGACTAATGAAGAAGAAAAACTCAGTCATATTACAAAACAAAACAAAACAAAACAAAACAAAACACAACTCATTACGTTCAGAAAAAATAAGTTTCAGTTTGTCCCTAAATAATATTGAAAACCCAATTATACCCATAATTAGTCTGTAAAAACTACTTTAGGTGCAGCCAGTCTGTCTTTTTCATTCTCTCCTTTGTTCACAGTTTACAGGTAGAAAGGGAAACCGATATTAGCCTGACACACTACATCCTGGATTGAAACAGCGAGGGCTGCTGCCTTTCCCACTGGCAGACACAAGCCCGTGGGAGGAGAGGTTAGGAGACACTTGAGACATTGATGCCTGAGGCTTGCATTACTAACCATAACAAACATTTTTCTTTTCCAGTAAAGAAAATATGAAGGGAACAGCTGCACGAAGAGAATAGTATTTTCACAGTTACTTCTGGTAATAACTGCACTTTAAAAGTGTTTTAACACTTGTACTATAAGAATCCCCCACTTTCTTTATATAGATTACCAGTTTACTCAGGTAGGGTAATTTCTTGCTTACTTCTTCTTCCTTTAAGTTCTTTCTGATCCTTGTCTTCGTAGAACAATGATCTTCCCTCATTTTATGTCACTGAAGTTTAGGGAAAAGGAAGGGACAGATTTGGAGTGTCTTTTAAAAGCAGATAGTTTAAAAATAAAATATAGCAAACTATATTTATGGTCATCTGTTGATAGTCTACATAGATCTTAGTCTTGGAAGAGTAGCTCTGAAACTCTATTTGGAAATCATGTGAAATTACGTCATCACTCACAACAGGGTGTTAACAGATATCTATATTCAAGTGTATGAAGTCAACTGGCTCCCTTATAAACATGCTGCTGGAGAGATATACACACAGAGAAATATTTTGGAAGAGTAAAAATATTCTTAGTCAAAGTCTGGCCTCATTTGGAGTGACAAAATGGATTTGAAGGACAATTTCTAAACTTTTAGGAAGTGCACATGATACACTGCGAAAAACTGGCGTATGTGTGAGGGATTTGAATTCAGGCCTTGGAAATCTTAGACAAAACATAAACTTCCATGGGCTCTGTTCTGTCTTCCATAAAAATAGGGGACTGAATTCTTAGATACTGTATCTATGAATTCTATGCTTTATTATATAGACATAAAAACAGCAATTCCCTGCAACTTATTATGCTAGTCCTTCTATTCACATTCCTTACTTTATTTTCTTTTGTAGAACTTAAAACAATTACAAATGTTATACATTTTGTTCTTTTTAAATTGTTGTCTGTATCTCCTTCTGAACTGTAGGTTCCATTGGGGCAGCCATTTTGGTCTCATTTGTTCATGGCTGTTTTCCCAGATCTTGCAACAGTGACTGACATATTATAGATGCTCAATAAATACTCATAGAATGAACAAGTCTTACAACTGTTCATAATTTAGTATTCTGTTTTCTCTAGTAGAGTACTGTAATTAAAGCTTCTTCTTACATCCTATCTAACAAATCTTTGAGAATAAATATCTAATTTAAAAGTTGAGTAATAATCAAAGTCTTTTCACACTGAAAGATATATTGTTAGTAACGGATAGTGGTAAACAGCTCATGCTTATGGTTTCTAGACCCCAGTGGTAAGTTGTATGGTTATCTTTGATTAATTAAGGTGTCTTTCCCAAATTGCCTTTTGTGAACAGCTATAAATATATCAACATAGAATATTATCACTGAAATGGAATTTCAATTCTTAATCCCAATCTTCCATTCAGTTAGGTTTAGGTTTGTAAAAGTCAACCATGCTAAGCTCTGTTTGAGTATGTCAAGAATAGAGCCCAACATAGCTCTCTTAGACAAGTATTCCTTATTATGAATGAAAATTTTGCTTTTGTGTGTGTGTGTTTGTGTGTATTTTCCGAAGTGAGAAGCCAGGAGGGAGGGAGGCAGACAGACTCCCACATGTGACTAACCGGGATACATCCGACATGCTCACCAGGGGGCGATGCTCTGTCCATCTGGGGCATTGCTCTGCTGCAACCAGAACCATTCTAGCACCTGAAGCAGAGGCCATGGAGCCATCCTCAGTGCCTGGGCCAACTTTGCTCCAATGGAGACTTTGTTGCAGGTGGGTAAGAGAGAGTTAGAGAGAAAGGAGAGGGGGGAGGGTGGAGAAGCAGATGGGCACTTCTCCTGTGTGCCCCAGACAGGAATCAAACCAGGGACTTCCACATGCCAGGCTGACAATGCTCTACCACTGAGCCAACCAGCCAGGGCTGAAATTTTGCTTTCTAATAATTGACTCATCAGCCCTCATTCTACCAGTGTGTTGCAGAATGTCTCTTCTTTAACACTTAGTCTTTATTGCGTTTGTTTTTTGAGGGGGGGAGGGAGAAAGTTGGTTATTATTATTTGTTTCTTATTGCCTTGTTTTTGAGGGGAGTGTTACAGCATAACTTTTTGAAATGCATATTTACCTGTTTTTTTCCTAGTTAGCCATGAATCCCCTACTTTGCCCTAACTGCCTCTTTTCTATTAATACAAATGTATATTCTGAAATTGATTATAGTTACATAATTTAAAAAAACACCCAGAAATCATGGCAGTAAGACCACAAATTATAGCTAACACTTTATTTACACACCTAACAAAATATACTTTCTCCAATTTTTTGAACTAATTTTTAGTAGATGACAGAAAGTTTATATTAGATATGCCATATATATATATATCTTTAGTAGTTTGGAAAAGTCATGAGAAATTATGAGATACAAGTGTTAAAAGAAAATAGACCAATGGAACTGTGACAGCCCTTGATATGTGGAGGTGAGAAAAGAGAAGCCATCTGATGAAGGAGGCACTATGCCGAAGAAATGCAAGCTCCACCCAAGCAAGAATCACTGTCACCAACTGTCTAGTTGATTCTGGGTAAGTCTTTAGGCTTTTTCTCATCAATTGCTTGAAGTGCAAAATTAAATGCAAGCTTTTGTTTTCTTAAGGGGAAATAGTGTGAGTTAGCTAAAGTAATGAATCTCAAGCTGTAGTGTAAAATTATTTGAGGGTCTTTGTTAAAGTAGATATTTGTTACATTGATGGGCCTCTCAGTTAGAGATTTTGATTTAGTAATCTGAATTTTAAATAAATTACCTGGTAGTTCTGAAATAAGCCAGGTGCTAATCATGATTTGGGTGGTTGCAAATTAGTTATTTGATCGTCCATTATGTCAACAAACATTGGAGAAGTTGTACATTAGAAGCAATGATTTTTTCTTAAACTTGCTGTATTACATCTTGTTTTTTCTAACATGTCTTTTTGCAATTATATTTTCTTTAGTTTTGAAATGTACTGATCAACTAAAGTATGTTTGCATTTGTGTCCTCAGTGTCTCTCAGCCCTGGCTCTATGTTGGAATTACCTGGGATATTTTTAATGAGATTCTGATTTAATTGTGGGTTTCAGGAATCAAAAGTGAACAGTCTCGAGGGTGCTGCTAGAATGGGGATGGAAAGTAAAAACAGTAGAATTCTATACTTATTATAAAAATTGAAAACAGGTGCATTTATTTATCCTTTCATGGAAATGTCTGAACTTAAATTATGTTTCTTACATACCTGCCAACTTGCTGTGTTGATAGAGAGAAAATTCTAATGTGTGGGTGTGGTATCCTCTTGTCTTACTGGTTTTAATAACATGTGAAATGCAAGATGGGAAACTAAGGATCAGTTGACCAAATATAAAGATAAATTTCTAGCTTTCCCTAACAAAGAGTAAAAATACAGTTTCATTATCCTATTGCCTGACTTTATAAACTAGACTATACAACGGTTTGGTTTCCTACAGATGTCTTTAAAAGGATCTCAGAAACACAACTTCTCCCTGTCTTGATGTTAGAACTCATTTTACAGGGCATGCAAGCCTTTAGCTACAAATGAAAAACCAATATAACCTGCAACTCTTTATAACGTCTACACTTTACTTACAAAGGATTTAATCAGTCACAGTAGGGGTTATGGAACATAGGCACACTGTTCTTTCTCTATTCAGTTGACAAAATGAAATATTGCTTGTTTTCTGAAAACCAGGAGTTTAACATTCTCATTCTTGATCTAAAAGTGATATGGTTTGGGTAATCTTTTGTATTTATTTATTAGCATTCAGCATGTAGATCACTAAGTAGACTCAGCTTTAAGTAAAATTAAATATAATTTAATGGGCATTATTTGAATACCTTGTATACCCTTAGCTTTGTGCTATAGCAATTTCAAAGTAAAAATAATAATTTTCCTTATTATATGTAATTAGAATCAAACACATATTTTCCCAAAAAAGTTTTTAAAAACATCATTAGGTTTTCAGATGTGATCTTTATAGGAGATATAATACTATTTTTCTTTTTTATTATTTAAATATAAAACAAAGACAAATACAATTTTTTTAATTTGAGTTTTCATATTTGAACTATGATGGTTGATCTAAACTTTGATTATCAGGCATGGGAAGAATCCTGTGGTTGAAAAAAAGAGTATTTACATTATGCAAATAGAGAAGAGACCACAGGAATAGCTTGAGCAAACAATAGAATAAATATTTAAACATTATCGTCTGTAAATTAGTTGAATCTTTTCATGCATGTATTTAAATTACCAGCTCATCTTACGAGAAGGAAATGAAAAAGTCAGCAAAAAATAAAGCTAATTAGCTTTTCAACAGAAGTCAAGACCCTTAGATTTCTTTCAAGATGTCTTTAGATTAATATCTGTGAGATAATAATGTTACAGCCATAGTATCAATCATTACCGCCAGCTTTCCCCCAATTTCATTATCCATCATGTCTAGTAAAGCTGAATCTTTTTTCAGACATTGTTTTTGCTTGTACCTTAATTGTTTCTCCCGATGGAAAAAATCTCACCTTTCTTCAGGCCCTCCCGGACCAAGGCAGATGAAGTCCCCTCTTCTATGACCTTGGACCCTTTCTGTTAACCCTGCACTGGCATGTCACACTGCACTGTAGTTATTGCTTGGTTGTATCTCTGGATCTCTGTATATGATGAGATTTTCACTTTATTACTCTTTCAGAATCTAGCACAGGTCTTGGCACACAATATTTGCTAAAAAAAAATTTGTAGTTGACCCAATCAACAAATTGTGACAATAATTTTCATGCTGCAAGCTCTGATGTGGAATATCATTCAGGTACTCTTGAGTTTTTCATAGCTCAGGAGTTAAAGACTGAACATAAACCCAAACAGCTTCTGATGCATAATCGATTCATCAAAACTGTCAAACCACACTTAATACTGATTGTAGAAGGAAGATTCAACAGGAAAAAATAGATTTCTTGTCCTTAATGAGATAATTAAGTTTAAAAAGTGTTTGGTTTCAAAGTCCTCTAGAAGAAGAGTCCAGCTGGAAAGCTAGTTTGGAAAACAACATCACAGGTGACATTTTCTTTTAACTTTGGATTATGAAACTAACAATTAGGCTAAAGATTTTTTTTTTTAAATTTTTGAAAACTCTGGCTGGACCTTTCTAGCTGTGATATGTTAACAACACAGACATGTGACAAGCATACTTTAAAGTTCAGATCCATGATCTGTAAATATGGATTCGTGTATTGTATCTGACCTTGAAAAAGTATAAGAAGGCGATCTTGAGATCTTTTCTTCTGTAATTTAATGGCACTTTTGAGAAAACTTTTGCCAAAGATAGAGATGTTTAAAGCAATGAATGAAAGTGGGCAGATTAAGGAAACAAGGAGGAGCATATGAGTTAAGCAAACGAAAAAAGAAAGTGGGAAAAAAAAAACTAAAAGACTATTGAGATAAAGTGAATAGAAATAGAAAACAAAAAGAAGAAGAGAGTATGGGAAGGAACATGACAAATGAAAAGAGCAAACAAATCAATTCCCAGGGGGGCAGCTATGAAAAACCTAGAAATGACATGGAACAAAAAGATAAAAATTTGTAAGATAATGTGAGGTGAAAAGATAAGATGACAGCAAATTAAAAGATGATTAGAGCCTGACCTGTGGTGGCGCAGTGGATAAAGCGTTGACCTGGAAATGCTGAGGTCGCCGGTTCGAAACCCTGGGCTTGCCTGGTCAAGGCACATATGGGAGTTGATGCTTCCAGCTCCCCCCCCCTTCTCTTTCTCTGTTTCTCTCTCTCCCTCTCTCTCTCTCCTCTCTAAAAATGAATAAATAAATTTAAAAAATTAAAAAAAAAAGACATTAAAAAAAAGATGATTAGAGAAAAGAAAATTTGAGTCAATAGTTAACAACTCAAGTGAAACCTTAAGAAATACCTATCAAATGCTTGTTACTTGTTAAACATCTCAACTCAAATGGCACCATCCTTACTCTATAAAGCAGTGTGATGTGTCAGGTTCATAAGGATAAGACAGATCTGGAAGCTAGAAAAGATGTGCTCACGTGCATTTTACATTCTCCTCCTTTCTTTCTGTTTATAGGCTAATAGTGATTTGCAGTGATGCCCCTATTCATCAAAATGTTTCCTTCCATTCTGTAGTTTATTATCTGGGTACAACGGAAAGCAAAACAATGACTTCAGCTTACAGGCTGTTTCTAGTGAAGAATAACCTACACAGATTCTGATTTATGCCATTCCTCCTTTTGGAAAACAGTTTAAAGAACTGAATATCAACACCATCCTCTTGGGAAACAAGTCACAGACAATGCTCCGAATTACATGATTTATCTTGGCAAAATCAAAGAATGAGGCTTTATTTTTATCGAGGTAAACACCAAGTTCACTGCTGTGTTACCAATTCGTGATCTGTGCCTGGGCTAATAATGTGAACACAATTTCCTGGCCTTTATTGGAACTATGTACTGATAATTCAGAAAATAATGTCATAAAATCACTGTATAGAATCATTTTGGTATTTCATACAGAGCATGTGAATTGTACCTTCTAGTTTTCTAATGCTTGTGAATTTTTGATGCCAAGTTACTTTGGATCTAAAAATGCTTGATCTTAATTTTTGTATTAATGATGTATCAAGTAATGGGCATATTCAACATGCTCATTGGAAATCAGCAAGTTCAGCACAATGCAGTTCTCCAAGGATAATCAATATTTTAAGAGAGCTGAAAATATAAAACTGAAATTAAAAGTATGCTTCTAAAATACAGCAATTATAAATGTTCTCTGAAAAGGAAGTTACCTGTCCACTTATTTATCCATTCATTCATCCATTTTCTGCTTTCTTGAGAAAAAAGGTCTTAAGTGTCTGCTCAATAAATTTTTATTGAATGTATCAGTAGAATGACAATAGAAAAAAAAAGCCAGACAGGAATAGAACCAAGGTCTTTTGCAGCCAGGAGTAGAAACATTGCAAGTAATACACAAGCTGCATATTAATAAATTGGAGTATTGCACAATGTTGCTTTCCCAGTCCTTATAATTTCATAGTAAGCCATCCAAAGGATGTTCACTACTTGCATACTATTACAGATAACAAAATGAAGTATGGTTCATGTTCTGGGTGCCTTTATTCAGTAGATACCCAAGTGACTGGTACTGTGTTGGGCAATAGGGATAAAATGATAAAAAAAAAATCAGTCTTGTGTCAATCTGAGATTAAGATAAACTGTAGAAAGCTGGATCTCTTTGTTTACCCATGTTATTAACTTAATAACCACACAATATGACCATGAGGTTACAGGAGATTCCTATGAAAATGTTCTAAAGTAGATTATTGAAATCTGCTGTTTAGTATAGAGATATTGTCCATTGTTGAATTTTTTATTTGCTGTGAAGATTTGTTCTAAAGTTTTGGAAAAGGCACACTTCTGCATGTGTTTCGAAATTCTTTTTTGTCAGGTTTTACAATCTGAATTTAATTTTGCACAGCAGAGTAAATTATGGCCCCCTGATTTATCCAACTAAAGGTCATGGGCTAATCTTCTTGGATTATGGTGAAAGAAAAAGAACACTTTAGTTAATTATAGGATGAGTTTGCATGATTTATCATCTCTAGATCTGTTGTGGAAAACTTTCAAGGGATTCAGCATACATGTGGTTATTTTTCTGCATGATACTGCTGTTGTTACAGCCGGACCTCACCATCTGAATCATTGTGAGCTTATGATCAGACCCCTAACTGAAAACATTATTTTGAATAAGTCATTTTCCCAGAATAAAAACAAGATGGCCTCCCTGCCCAACTCCTCTTCCCTCTTTCAGCTTCCAGGTGTCTAAGATTGGTGATTAATGCAGTGGTAAATCGAGTTTTAGTTGACAGCTGATATTTGAAACTATGAAGTTATCTTGATATATTTTCCTATACAATTTATTTTGTATTCATATCTAACGGACCTAAAATGGTGTGGAACTATGGATGTAAATAGACTAAAGGATATGAAAGACTCTAAGGTTAATGATACTGTTTGCACTTGTTATCAGATAGGATGTAACATCAACATAACCATAGATAGTTCATAGTATGCAGAAACCAAGCCAATCCTACAAATATGAGTGGCATGGTAAATGCAGTGGAGTTACCTAAGGCTAACTTTTATTTTGTTATTTTTAAAAGGCTTTTTAAAAAAGATTTTATTTATTGATTTAAGAGAGAGAGGCATGGGGTGGGGCAGAGAGTGGGAAGCATAAACTAGATAGTAGTTGCTTCTCATATGTTCCTTGACCAGGCAAGACCAGGGATTTAAACCTGCGACCTCAGCATTCCAGGTCGACACTTTATCCACTGCACCACCATAGGTCAGGCAAAGTTAACTTTTAAAAGTGTAAACATGATATATGATTGCTATCAGAAAATAGTGATATTACTATTTAAGTATCTGCTATATTTTACATTTATTGCCATTTTAATTCTTATATCTATTTCATGAAGCAGGTAGCATTCTCCTATTAAACAGGTGAGAAAACAGACCCAAAGAGGTAGGAAAATGATCCCAACTGACTCAAAGTAAATAGGATAGAAAGACACTTAATTTCAAAGATCAGTGTTTTTCTTTTTAAAAATCAGTCTGCCTTCCACTGGTACACTATCAGAGCCATCCACAAAAGTATTTGTTCTCTTTGCAGTAAAATTTTTATATTTGTGTGGCAAAATTGCTTCTGAATGACAATTTATTAGATTTCATGACTGCAATAGATGAGAAGGAATAAGAATATCTGCACTACCAGGAGGTGGCGCAGTGGATAGACTGAGTGTCGGACTGGGACACGGGAGGTTCCAGGTTCGAACCCGAGGTCAGCTTGAGTGCAGGCTTATCTGGTTTGAGCAAGGCTCACCAGTTTGAGCCCAAGGTCGCTGGCTTGGGCAAGGGGTCACTCAGTCTGCTGTAGCCCCCTGGTCAAGGCACATATGAGAAAGCAATCAATGAACAACTAAGGTGTCGCAACAAAGAATTGATGCTTCTCATCTGTCTCCCTTCCGGTCTGTCTGTCCCTCTCTCTGTCTCTCTCTGTCTCTGTCACACACACAAAAAAGAATATCTGTACTCTGATCTTATCCTTCCACTGACTGACTGGTTAAAAGCCTCTGGGTTTTGTTCCCCTCCCCTACAGCACTGGAAAAAATGTCTTTCTTCATCTTCTCTGAGATCCCTGAAGGCAGGCTTCCCCACCCTTCTACCTCTCCCTGTGCTCCCGGAGAGCAGTTAGTAAAAAGTGAGCCTTTCGCTGTTGGAGAAGGATAACAAATAGTACATTATTGTACCTGCCTCTCAGAGCTATTTTAATTGATATGTTTTAACAAAGGATGTGGTGAAGTCCTTGGAAATTTCTGTGAAATGTGAGTATAAAAATGATCAACAGGACCAACAAGCACAGCTTGTCGGGCATATTTTAAATTTGCATTTATGTAACTTTCCTATTTCTGGGCATCCTTGTGAGGGCACATTTAAGAAATTAAAAGGGGGAAAATTATTTTTTTCCAAAAATGTTTGTTGACCTTCATAACATAAAAACCAAGGATGCCGAGCTCCTGAAATGGTGGACTGTCGGGAATTGTGACGCTGATTCGGGCGGCACATTGTTCTGCGGGAGCAGCGCGGGCCTTCCACTAACAGAAACGTTCAAGTCAGCATTTACTTAGAAAATTTCTTTGTAAAAAGAGTTACAGTAGCAGGTCAGAAGTATCAATATTCCCTGTACAAACTCATATCTTTGTTCTGTTCTCTTGCTCTGGTGCCGTCTCTCTCTTTTTGAATTTCCTATAAAAGCTAAATTAGGTCTCAAGGGTTCTGCACCACTAAGCAAGGATCTCTTCTAGTCCATTGTGATGGAAGTAAATGCACTCAGGAGGGAGATGTACTTGAAGGAAAGTCTAAAGCATCTCCCTCCATTGAATTCCCTGATCTCCCATGCAAGCTATCTGCCCTGTCTTCTCTAAATACTTTCCGTGTGTGGCACACACACACATACACAGACACACATGCGCTCGTGCATCCTCATGAACCCTCAGCAGAACTGTACAGTAGGTACAATATTCATCTGAAATCAACACGGGGCTTCTGTGCCCGCCCCATCTCAGTTTTGTCTCCAGGAGATGGGGCTTTCATGCTTTCAGGCCCTTAAGGTCTCTCCCTGTATCTCTGGGAAAAGGATTCAGTAGATTCAATTACTAGGGCATAAATGATATTGAGGCTAAATTTCTCAGTGAGATGCCTTACAATAGGATTCAAGAACAACCAGACTCTTCTTTTAATATCTGTGACCCTTACTATAGTCCTAATGAATATTATATTATTTGGTGTACTGTGAGATTATGGGACTGTGTGGACATTCACTCTAATTCTAGTAAATTGGAAACCAGGTGTGTTGTTGGAGACAGATCTATTATTGGTTTTAGAGTCACAAAGGACAACCAAGTTCAGGATTTTGGAGTCCTATGGTTCTGAACTGGAATCCCAGGGTGCACACCTTATATCTAGTTTTGGACTGGTTACCTAATCTGTATAAGCCTGTTTCCTTAATAACTAAAACAATGGAGAAAGGCCTTGGCCAGTTAGCTCAGTTGGTTAACTCAGTCCATTTGAGCATCATCTGGAGACACCAAGATTGTGGTCCGATACTTGGTCAGGGCACATATGGGACATGACCAATGAATGTACAAGTGGAACAACAAACATCTCTCTCTTTCTTTCTTCTCTCTCTCTCTCTCTTTCTCTCTCCCCTGTCCTTTCTCTGTCTCCCTAAAATCAGTCAATAAAAATATGTTAAAACAAGTCGGGTAACAATGTATCTAAGTACTATCCTTAAAAGCACGCACCCATGGACTCAGAGCTGGAGGGCCCTACAGAAAGTCTTGTTTAGAGATGAGGTGGCAGGGCCACAGAGATGACTTGCCAAGGTACACAGTAAGTTAGGGGCAGTGAATTGCCTCCAGATTTAAAATCTAGCACTCTTTCCACTGAATCTCCAAAAGATAGTCTGTCTTCTGGGAGACAGCAAATTACCAATGTGTTGAATATTGCTTGTACTTGGGTGTGAGCCACACATATTCAAATTAAGACAGGTTGCCTCGGAGTCAGATGCAATGTATGGTCGTTGATGGCATTTTTTCTAAATGTACATTTAAAACAGAAAGGCATGTTTCTGAGTAATTTTGAATAATCACCCTCTCATTCCAGATGTTTCATTAACGGTGCCAAGGAGGGATGTTTTAATATTGTGCATGATTTCAAAAGAAAGATAACCAGATCTTTTCCCCAGATCAATAACCTAGCTTTAGGTTGGTTAGAGTAGGGAGGTGTCTAAAGGTTATCTACCCCAGGAAGGGCCTCTGAGATAGACAGGACAGAACAAGAGGAGGAAATGAGTTTGTGGCATCCTCTGACCATAAGTGAGTACTGGGAAGAGGAGGCAGCCCAGCTGTTAAAAATCTAGAGTCAACTGGCTCCTCCAGGTGCTAGCTGGGGTGACCTTGAAAAAGTTACTTAACCTTTCTATGCTTCATTTTCCTCATCCTTAATATGTACGTACAAACCTATTACTAATTTCAAGGACTTATTTTAATTATTAACTGAGATAATTAAGTGCTCTAAACAGTGCCCAACATATAGTAAGTGATCAATAAAAATTAGCAATGATGATGATGATAAAGAAATATAGATTAATGCTAAGGGAACACATTAAAACACATTTATATATTGATAACATATTTCACATAATCAGTTATCTTGTAGTGGCATTAATAAATAAATAAATTTCTTTACTTTTTCTAGAAGTCGAACCCTAAAAAGTGAAATAATGGTTTTGGAATATACCCATTGTGTTTAAGAATACTAGTCTAGTGCTTTTTTTTCTAATTACAAATGTCCAGTAGAAAATACTTTTTTTCCCCGTCAAATATAAGTTCATCAAATGCCTTCCAAACTTACAGCTTTTATTTATATAAAACCTTGTGTTCAGAAATAGGTTGTGCCTGAGAAAGAAGGTTTTGGACTGCTAACAAAGTGTTAATATCTGCACCATAACACTATTTGGCTGCCAACTGACTTGGTTTGTATTTAATTAGACCATAAGATGCTGGGCTGAGTATAGTACAAGTTACATAAGTTTCACAATTTAGAACTCCTGATGTCAGTACCTTCCATTATGGCAGAAAGCAGCATTGGAATTAGGAACCCCTCAGTAAAAATCCTAAAAATGAAATGATGAATACAAGAATTTGTTGTATGATAAAATAATAAAAAATTTGAGGTATTTTTAAAAAATCATACATACAGTTTGCAGGTGGATATTTTGAGGTGGACTCAGATGAAATTTTTGAGGAGTTTTTCTGATGGATACCAAATTTTTAGCGGGAAGA
Organism: Saccopteryx bilineata; assembly: GCF_036850765.1. Lineage (NCBI taxonomy): Eukaryota > Metazoa > Chordata > Mammalia > Chiroptera > Emballonuridae > Saccopteryx > Saccopteryx bilineata. The sequence goes on from NC_089491.1 coordinate 53,739,195, forward strand.
AGAGGAAAGATTCAACTATTTTAGCTACTTGGTGGGAATCTTTAGAGATTGCATGTTAAGTATAGTAAAATAAAATAGCGGATAGCTGCCACTGAAAAAGTAGTGAGCTCCCTCATAGAACACTCTCCCGAAAGAATAGCTCAACCCTCCATAGCTACAAAAAAGAAAAAAAAACATAATGAGTATAATACCATTCAGTGAGATGAAATGTGGGGTAACATTGCAATTAATATCTGGTAAATGTTGTGTCTATAAGCTTTTTTAAGTATAAAAAAGATAAATACCAAATTATCATAACAATCTTGAATTTCTTCTCTGTCATTGGATTCAATGCTATATACTCAGTCAATGTTTTGAAATTAAGTTGATGAGTATATTAAGACTTGTTAGGTGAAAGTGAGAACAAGGAACTATGAGACAGGCTTAAGGGGGCAGTTGAGAGATCAGCTACACCTGTTATACTGGCATCTGCCAGACCAACTGTCCGTACCCCCTCTTTGCTTTACTGTCTGACTCCTCTTTATATCCAGTGACTCCTATATTGTTAAGAATCAGTTTTTAAACAAAAATTCATCATATATTTCAGTACTTCAAAAGCTAACATACTAAACTCTCAACATTCTCAATTCATCTTAGTATAACAAAGGTTTTAATTTGACATTTTAGTATATCTCACTTCTTTCATCTATCTAACCAAATCTCTACTCCCTAATGAGAACTCTCTGGGAAGCCTGTTCTACTTGAAAAATTAAACATATGTTGTAGATGTTGGTCTGAGATTCTCTGGACCTTAGCTTTTTCATCTGCAATATGGAAACAAAAACACTTCACATTTTTTTTGTGACAATATATGTTCAAGAACAAAAAATAAAACACTCAATGAAGACTAATACCAAGGCACTATGTAAGTACTTCATACTGTTATGTAATGTGGCCCTTACAATGACTCCATGATGCAGGTATGTATCTTCATTTTACAAAAAAATTGAGACTCAGAGAAGGTAAGTAATTTATCCAAGGGCCACCCATACAGTTGTGGAGGCTGGACTGGAACCTGACCCTCCCACTTTAATGCCCAAGATTGTAAATAGTCCCCTATGAGTTCAAGGACCTACCGCAGTATCTGACACATAGTAAGGGTGGAGTAAAAGTTAGTTTCTTGTCACATTTTATTTCATTTGGGGTGAAATACACATACAATTTCTGCCTTATAGTTCTGTCCCCAAGCTTCTGTTCACTCTCTCCTTCAACCTGAAGAGCTTCTTCTGATTCCTTGCTGATCAAATTCTACACTATTTGAAAGTTCAAGTGAATTCCCACAAAGTTCATCCTATCACAGTAACATTGACATTCTCACTTCTTAACTCATCCGGATTTTACCTGTTACAGAAGCCCTCAGGCAATGCCATATTGTGTTGTATTCTTAGTTAACCATTCACATCTGTCCTTTAGAGACCTCAGGAGTTCACTTCTTAAGAAAAGTGACAGCATTCTGCAACGGTTAAGAACACAGACTTCTGGGTCTGAACCCCAGTTTCACTGTTTACTAGATGTGTGATTTTGGACAAGTTCCTTAAACTTTCTGTATCCTTAGTTTCCTCATCTATCAAATAAATTTAATAATAAATACTATTTTATCACAAGTTTTCTGCAAAGATTGAGTTAGCATTTATTAGGAATTAAACCTGGCTAGGACACATAATAAACACTATATAGTATTTACTTTATTATTTTTTATTTTTTTATTTTTCTGACGTGAGAAGTGGAAAGGCAGTCAGACAGACTCCTGCATGTGCTGGACTGGGACCTGCCCAGCATGCCCACCAGGGGGCAATGCTCTGCTCATCTGGGGCGTTGCTCCATTGTGGCCAGAGCAATTCTAGAGCCTGAGGCGGGGGCCATGGAGCAGTCCTCAGTGCCCAGGCCAACTTTGCTCCAATGGAGCCTTGGCTGCACGAAGGGAAGAGAGAGACAGAGAGGAAGGAGAGGGGAAGGGTGGAGATGCAGATGGGCACTTCTCCTGTGTGCCCTGGCTGGGAATTGAACCCAGGACTTCCACATGCCGGGCTGATGCTCTACCACTGAGCAAACCAGCCATGGCTAGTATTTACTTTTTTAATAAATAAATTTTATTCATTGCATCTTCTCCAACAACTACATAATGCTTAGAGCATACTGGACACACCAAATGTTTGCTGATTAGTTAGTTACTTGGCAATTTTTTATTTCCTTCCCTCTTAAACAATTAACTTGAAGTTTCAATGACCTATTATGTGTGGATAAGGTATAGAATTTCAAGTTTGATCTTCAAAGATGTCTGACCTCAAGGAGTTCATAATATAAAAATATAAGTTATACTTATATTTAATTAATTTTCAATATAAGGATGTATATAAATAACAGATTGCTACCTCATTCTATTAATTGTGGCCAAGCTGCCTACTACTTCTAGAAACAGATCTCTTTGGTTAATACCTCAGCTGTATATAAGGTTTACAATTCTTTTCTTATTTTCCTCTGTAGTGCATTGTATTTTGACATATTTTTAATATATTATTGTCCTCTTAAAGCTTGAATATTTTTACTCATTTATTCAACATTCATAGAATGTCAGATTTTGTGCTGGGTGATGGGAATACTAAGTGTAATAAGACATGAATCCCATCTTCAGAGACTTGACAGTCCAGTATTGAGGTCAGCAAACAACTGTCTACCACAATTTAGCTTGCCAGCTGTTTCTGTAAATGAAGTTTTATTGGAACACAGCCAGGATCATTCATTTACATACGGGCTAGGGCTGCTTTTGTGCTAAAATGTCAAGTTGGGTAGTTGTGACAGAGACCAACCACATGGACCATAAAGTCTAAAATATTACTCTCCAGGGCTTTACAGAAAAAAAATTTCAGACTCCTGCTTTAGGGTAATGTCCTAAAGTACCTCTTTTTTGGAGGAGGATATTGTTTTTATATCCTGCTTGCTGATTCTGGGGTGGTCATCCAGAACTTCTACAGACCACTGGGACTTCAGAAACTTGGGTGAAATGAGCAGTTGGTTATTGTCTAAAGCCTCTCAGGTATGATTGTGCCTGGTCATCTCAGAAAAGTTCACAGAGAACAGGTTATTATTCTTGGTTCTTCTTAGAGTTTGGACAAGTTGTTGCCTGGGTACTCAATCTAATGCAGTTCGCAAGCAGTTAGAATGCCAGGTTAATATGGATCTGAATAAAACATGGCACACAACCATGAATTAGGGACCATGCATTCTGGAGCATTCCTCTTCAACCTAGAGCTAGTGTAAAAGCAGACAATAGTACATACTATCTCACTGCAAAGGATGCAATTTCTGAGGCATTTTAAATTATACATCCTATAACAAAACTGATGAATCACTTTTTAAATATATAATATTAATAAAATTTAAATATCCAAATGTTTTGATATCCATATGATACACTTGAGCAGAAAATCATAAATAAGTGCTTCTCTAAAACAAATTTTACAACGTATATTTTCTCCTTAAATTCATACTTTCATTTCATTTCACACAATTTTATTCTAATGTTAAAGTTTTCATATTGGAAAGTCTTTTATTAGCCACTTATTTATACTTTTCTGCTACAAAATATGTATTTATATTTAAATTTAACATCCTCCCCTCCCCTCCCCCCTCGTGAATGTGAATTCTCAGTGTTAACATTTCCTCTGGATTGATCTATCGTTATTGTTATCACTAAATCACAATTGATAGAATTACACAAATATATTACAAATTATTTTTTTATTTTTATTGAATTTATTGAGGTGACAGTGGTTAATAAATTATATAGGTCTCAGGAGTACAAGTCTATAATGTATCATCTGTATATTGTACTGTGTGTTCACCACCCCAAGTCAAGTCTCCTTCTATCACCATTTATTCCTCCTTAACCCCTTCTATCTCCCCCCGAGCCCCCTTTCCCTCTTGAAATCCCCATACTGCTGTCTGTATCTATGACTTTTTTCATTTGCTTAATCCATTCATCTATTAAAAATTGCATATTTACCAAATATAAAAATAAATTTGAAGAAAATTTGTCTTTTAATAAGCCAGATGGGGATTTCCTTTTCTTCTAGCTAGTTCTGCTACCTATGCTTCTCTATTATTTACTAGTAGGCTGTAATGGAGTTTGGCATCACTTCTTTTCCTATTTTTGCTATTAAAATTTTAAGTGTGGAAAAACTTATTTTCATAACTACGTAGATGAAAGTGAAACTAATTTTGCCATAGCAATTAACTCACTTTTTAAAACTCCTTCTGAAGTATATGTCTCAAATCACATAGAATCTATCATCAAAACTATTTTTAAAGATTTATAACTGACTATTTGATTAGGTCTTTCTTGAATTTTTTATTGAAAGTAAAGAAATAGAAACTACCTGATTTGCAAATGTTTTGCCCATTCATTAGAATCATTCACCTTCTCAGCATTAAAATAAATATTTCAAATTGTCCTTTTGTTTTAGTGCCATGAAAATTTTTCCATCTTAGGAACCATGTCCATAATAAAATTATTTAAAATGAATGAGAGCTTGGTCGCTCTTTAGTGAAGTGGACGTGGGATTATTGTCAAAGAGGAGGTGGAAAAATGAAGCAGGTTTCTCAGAGAATACATAGGGAAATTGAGGATCTATATGTTTCCATTTAGAAAGCCTTCAGATTCTCCTAGGACAGTGTTTCTTACTCTTAACACTACAGATATTTTTGGGCAGAAGAATTTGTTTTGGGGGGTTGTCCTGTACATTGCGGAATGTTTAGCATCATTCCTAACTTCATCTACTAGATGCTGTAGCATTGTCCTAACTGCAACAAGCAAAAATGGCTCTTGACATTGCCAAACATGTCAAAATGACCTTATGAACCAGCAAGTCCACTTCTGGGAATATATCCCAAGAAACCTGAAATACTAAATCAAATGAATATTTGCACCATTGCAGCATTAAAAAATACCCAAGATTTAAAAGCCATCAAAGTGTCTATCAGAAGATGAGTGGTTTAAAAAGCTGTGGTAAATTTATACAATGTAATACTATTTGGCCATAAAAATGAAGGAAATGTTACCCTTTGTGATAGCATGCATGGACCTGGCGTGTATTATGCTGAGTGAAATAAGCCAATCAGGAAAAGACAAGTGCCGTAGGACTTTATTCATATGTGAAAACTAATGAACAAAATAAACTAACAAACAAAATAGAAAGAGTCATAGACACAGAAAACATAGAAGGGAGAAGTATTGGGCTGGGTGGAAATGGTGAAGAAGTAAAGCAAAACAACAACAACAAACCGACAAAAAGAACCCTAAAAACTAACAAATCTCATAGACACAAACAATAGCATGGTGATTACCAGAGGGGAAGAGGAGTTGGCAGAGGTAGAAGAGGTTAAAGGGGGTATAAATGGGGATGAAAAAAGACTTGGCTTGAGGTGGTGAACACACAATACAATAAGCAGTTGATATATTATAGGGTTGTTCACCTAAAACCTATATAATTTTATTAATTGATGTAACCCAATAAATTTAATAAAAATGTCAAATTGATGGGGACAAAATCAACACCTGTTTTGAATCAATGTCTTAGGGGTATGAGTGCCCATGATTGAAGACCACCTGAGTAGTGAACATCATATTTGAATTCTGCCCTTCTAAGTATCAATGACTTTCTAATAACCTTAAGGGCAAATTAGATTCTTCATCTATCTTAGAGTATAGAAATATTCAAAAATTTCCCACAATCCCACCAAAAGAAAAAAACACATCCTCCAGATTCTTATATTTTGACAACTGAGTGTGTCTGTGTTGGTGTTCTTGAACGTCTCTAAGAGTTGGAAAACCCACAATGTTGTCAGGGGATAGATAGGCTAGTTTAACAAAGGTAAAATAGTCAAGTTGATTAATTTCTCTTTATGAGTATTCTATCCTTATCTTCAACATTTAGAGCAATATTTTTCTCAAATTAATATGAGCCTTCAGAGCCAAAGGGGCAATATTAATCTACTCTTAGTAAAAAATTAATAAAGCAGAATGCTTTTTTTTTCTAATCAAGGAGAAAGTTTAAAAACTGCATATTATAATTTTATTATTATTGCTATTTCCATTATTTATTGTGAATTATAGTTATGGCTTTCAAAAAGACTAACTCTAAACTGCATAAGTATCAAATAAGTTAGTTTTCTCAATGAGCCATTAAACTTTCTTTTTTCTTATTTACTTTTTTAATTGAGTTATTGGAGGTGACACTGGGTAACAAAATTATACAGGTTTCAGGTGCACAATTCCACAACACATCATCTGTACCATGTATTGTGTGTTCATCACCCCAAGTCAAATCTCCTTCCATCATCATTTATTCCCCATATATCTTTCTCCTCTCCGCCAATCATCATAAAGAAAAAGAAAATACTCAGGAGCTATTAAACTTTCAATCTTAACTGCATTATAATACTAGCTGACCTTAGGCAAATGAATGAGTTAAAATACAAAAAGTTGTTGATAAGGAACAGCCTTTTATCACTATGCCCAAGCATTCACTCTGGTACTTTGGAATTATCTACAGAGAATGTACGGGACTTTTTTTTTTCTTAGCAAAAGAAAGAGACAGACAGACAGGAAGGGAGAGCACTTTAATCATTCACTGGTTTCTTTCCCATACGTGCCTTGACCAGGGGGTTCCAACTGAGCCTATGATCCCTTGTTCAAGCCAGAGACCTTGGTCATGTCGATGATCCTGCGCTCAAGCTGGTGAGTCTGTGCTCAAGCCGGTAACCTCAGGGTTCAGCCCTGGGTTCTCAGTGTCCCGGGTCAACGCCCTATGCACTGCACCACCATCTGGTCAGGCTTTGTGGGACATTTTGAAAGTACAGGAATGGCAATAAATAAAAAATCAATTACCTTATATCTTAATATCCCAAGGTAATTTTTAACATTTTTCTGTTTTCTTCAACTTCTGTTTTGTGCATTTTATACCATTTAGATCATATAGTATATACAATTTTGCATTCTAACTTTTTATTAGTCTTTAAGTTTAATGAGATCAAAGATGATATCTTTCTTGCTCCCCTTTCTATCCCTAGAACCTGAACTACAGTGTCAGGTTCTTGTAAACACTTAATACTAGTGACATATATTAAATGAATACAATGAATACATAGCGGTTTAATAGTACCTATTAAGTCAAAGTGTGCCATAAAGAGCATTACAGGAAAGTTTTCCTATATTTTTGTGTCATAATGAGACTACAAGGTCTATAGGTACAGTCTTTTGCTACTTTAGTTCATTTCCTTTGGAAAGATTCCCAGAAGGTGATCTTTGAGTGTGATCCTTTTTTTTTTTTTTTCTGAAGCTGGAAACGGGGAGAGACAGTCAGACAGACTCCCGCATGCACCCAACCGGGATCCACCCGGCACGCCCACCAGGGAGGACGCTCTGCCCACCAGGGGGCGATGCTCTGCCCCTCCGGGCGTCGCTCTGCCGTTACCAGAGCCACTCTAGCGCCTGGGGCAGAGGCCAAGGAGCTATCCCCAGCGCCCGGGCCATCTTTGCTCCAATGGAGCCTCGCTGTGGGAGGGGAAGAGAGAGACAGAGAGGAAGGAGAGGGGAACGGGTGGAGAAGCAAATGGGTGCTTTTCCTGTGTGCCCTGGCCAGGAATCGAACCTGGGACTTCTGCACGCCAGGCCGACGCTCTACCACTGAGCCAACCGGCCAGGGCGAGTGTGATCCTTCTTAAGAGTGTAGGCTCAATGATTGTTTCAATATAAAAATCTACTTTAGAATACAAGGGTGTCCATTTTTTTCACACCATTCTTTAATTTGACAGGTGAAGATAACATTCATATTTTCATTTCTTTAATAAGTGAAGTGGAGCTCTTCCATTCCAATCGTTTACTAGTCACTTATATTTCCTTCTTTTATAAAACAAGTGTGTGTGTTTTGTTTGGTGACTGAGTTTTAAGGGGTGTTAAGACTGATTTTAAACTTTTTAAAAACACTCTTTACATTTTGGAGTCCTTGGCTTAGCTACCCAGGGCACACTCCTATTCAGACCTGTCCTGCACATCTCACAAGATTGTTCTGTGGATCACCAGATGGTGTCTATAGCAGCTCCCCGAGAACTATAGAATATTAAACACAGACAGATATTATTATTAATTTTACTTACTATTACATTTGTAAAAAGAGGAGATTCACCTGTCAGCTCCTCTCAAGTTCACAGAGTTCCCCTTTAACATGTTTTCTGAATTTTCCTTAAGAGCAGCCACAGTACAAAGACTGACAGAATTAATGAGTGTGAAGAAATAAACTGCCATTTCTAAAAGACAGAGCAAGCAAAGAAGGCATTTGACATGAAGTAAAACAAAGAGTATCATCTGAGATAGGCTCACAATTTTTTCCAACGTGGTATTATTCAACATACTAGATAGCTAAGTAGAAGAGGAAGACAATCCAATGCAGATCCTGATCAGTCCATTTTCTTTCTAATAGTGTTTGTGGTCAAATTTAGCTGAGTTGTGGAAGTCAGGACCATTATATAATAAGATCAATTTGAGTGTTGGAGAATAAATGATGGGGTAGGTCAGTGTTTCTAGCTATGTTTGTATAACACAGCATACACCGAAGAGGTCTGAAAAATTCAATACCAGTGAACTAATAAATATGCTTTTAAATAAATGTGAATGGACTTAAGATGAAAGCATAAAAATTAATCATAAAAATAATAGCTCAATGCAAGGAATATTATGTTTCAGCCAAAATGCAAAACACATTAAATTGCAATATTGTTAAGGAGCAGAATTCTGTATTTATTTAGAATTAATGTCAAATTTAATTGATTTATTTTATATTGCTAGGCACAATTAGACATGGTACCTTTTTAATGTTGTCAGGGTTCTTTCCTTAAGAAAATATCTTATGCTTCTACAAAACATAGAATTGGACAGGATGATAATAAGCTTTTGATAAAATGGTGTGCTGAGGAGACTTTCAAACCCGGTCATCAGACAAAATTAATTGAATTCAGGTAGGTAAATGGTGGCATGCTAGGTTGTTCAACCCATTCTTTTGCTTGAAATGCTTATGGTCAAAAATAGATAATCCTCCTCTCAGCAAACATAAAATCCAGAGGAAAGAATTGACAAGCTGAGAGACAAATGAGTGGATAAACATTATAAACTATTAGCAAGTGGATGTTAGTTACTGAATAAAGAGAAATGTCCTATGGAGACATCAACAGTCTTCACAGCTATTTCTCACAAAATTGTTTCCTTCCTTAAAGTAGATGCAGATTGATTTGGATATAATTACTCAATTTTACTGGACTTGAAATATCTGTAAAAGAAGATATATTTGAGTTTATGAAATTATATTTTAGAATCTTTGATAGGATAATTATGGTAACAAAAGTATTACTGTATATACTTGACTTTATTATTATTTTTACTGGACAGTTTTTATTTAGGATCTATAGATTTTTATGTTATATTTATTTTAATTTTTTAAATGAGATTGGTAAATATCATTATTGTTTTAGGAATGAAAACTATGGAGAACTATGGTTTGCTCAAGGGGATCATGTTACTGAATAAATAGCTTTACAATATTATTTATTCTTTATATGCTCAAAACACTCATGAGAGTTTTGGTAAAAAGTTTTATCCAAGTTCCAATACTGGTCAAATGATAATGGAGGCAGCATCTGGACTTAACAAGTATTAATGTTGTGATTGATTAGTGATGTCTGCTGTTCATGCAAGGTGACAAAATACAGTACTGCCTAAGAGAGAAAGCATAGAGTAATGAAAATAGAACTGGACTCAAAGTCAGAAGCCACTTCTTTTAACAAATAATTCTGGGCAAGTCATTTATTTCTCTCATTTAAGAAAAGAGAAATAAAAACACTGGACACTTCAGAAATTCAACTAAAACAAAAATTATCTAAACAATGCCGTAGGAATTTTATAAGAAGCCACTTTTGTGTGTGTGACACTGTTTTCTTAGAAGGAATCACCATTGTAAGTTCTCAATAATCAAGATTTATTGAATCACATCTAAATTTTATTCATTATGGGGGTATCACCTGCAAATTTGCCAAAAATTTTTAAATACTTTTTTGGTCATTGAAAAATTATAATGTCTATTTTTGACTCTAAATCAATGCTCACGTCAACCATGTTAGATAACCCTTCCAAAATCATTAATGACATTTTGGTGGAAAGAAAGTCAGAATTAATTTATTTCATTACCAAAGAACACTTTCTAAAATCAATAAAATAAACTTCCATTTATTTTAAAATGAGTGGCAGTCCACAATGACCTTTAGTTACATTAGTAAATAAAAGGAAACAAAAACACAACTGGATGATATTAACACTACCTTATTAGATATTTCTGAGCTTTGCTTGGAAGTATATTCCAAAAGCCCCATTATTTTTACTTTAATTTTTTTTAATCACAAAAATGAAAAAATATATTCAAAAGTAAAAGTGTTTAGAATTAAACCTTTTATCAGGTAGTCAGAATTAAAACAAAACAAAACAAAAAAGCCAGAATATTGGCCTGTTTGAGAGCAAACTGATATATAGGTTAGGATCTTAAAATTTCTTAATAAGTTTATCTGAAATATTTTATTTCTGTAAAACAAAAACAAATTATTGCCATGAAACACTGCACCTAAATGATGAGACGTGTTTTTCTGAACAAATTTATATTTAACCAGACTGTGTAGCATTTACTCATATTCAAAAATTGTAGACATTTGGAAGAAGGTTTCTTCTCTCTCTCTTTTTTATAGAAAGGTGTGTAATCCATCTACTATGTACCAGGCACAACCTATGTACAAGTTAATAGAAAATGTTCTATATAGTAATTTTATTATTTAACTCGACAATGATAATCACAGCCAAGTATACTTTAGAAAGTCAACATGTACAAGTTCTTTAATCTTGTGTGTTATTGTTTGGTTATGGAATCTAGAAACCAGCAGCTGATAGATGGTAAAATATGGCTTGAGTATTCATTTTGTCTCAGCTATAACATGAAATTTTTACTTGAGAAACTCAGAATATCGGTTTTCATGTCAATCATACAGAACCCATCTGAAGCACTTTTGAGAACCAGGCCTTGGATAGATGAAATTAAACAGATTTTAAATGTAATTAAATATTTTTAAAGTAATTAGTTTTAATTATTCCTATTCCACTATTTAGGCAAATAAGAATAGTAATACTTTCTGAATTGTATATTCTCAGAATTAATTGAAGGTAACACCACATTCTTATTCTATTTAACAAAACTATTTTTAAAAAGACTTTTTAATTGGAAAGGTTAAAATAATGGTTTTATGTTTACTAAGTAGTAGGCATATTTTCATTAACAACTAAAGTAGAAATCTAGACATATTATGTACAGCACTTTAAATAAAACCACTGTTCTCCAAAGGTTCATTCTACATTTACTACTCAGAAAAGCACTCTGGCCCAGGCATAACATAAGTGGTACATGTATTCATTGTCATATAACTTATGAGCAGCAGAGGAATTACAGTAAGAGGTAAGGAAAGGCATATCCAGAAAACCAGTTGCCTTATCAAATAATGGTTCAATCAAAGCTTCTAGAAGTTAGTACCCTCTCTTCCAACCTTTCACCTGTTTAGAAAAGCCCCAAGAAATGAGATCATTCAGCCATTTCATAAACTCTATAATTTCAAGAAATAAACAGATTAAGTACCAAAGCCATTTTATTATCAGGATGTGTTACAATAAATTTTAATTAATAACCATCTTTTTAAAATGTATCTCCTTCTTAAGACTAAAAGTACATGGCTCAGGTTCATGCTCACTATGTAGAAATCTGAAGATGAAGTTTTGCTGAGGATTATGACCAAGCGTGACAATTTGGCTGCCTGAATGTCTGAGATGGTGGCATTTACTTTTGTGAATTCTGCCCAGCCCAAGATCTGTTTTTCAGCTTCGTAGGGTCAGAAACTTGATCTGGCCAGTGTTTCAGAGTGAATTAGACATTAGTAGGAGGATTCAAATTAACTAAGCTCACAAGAACTAATGTACAAAAGTAGAATGCCAAATTATCACTTCAAAATGAAGAGACTAATTGTGAATTTTGTGTTTTTTTTTCCTCCAGCCTGATCAGTGATGTACCGATAGATAAAGCTGGGATGAACACGGCCAATAGTACCGCTCACACTCACATTTTTGTTACTGTGTAGGAGTCCAGGATTTTCCTTCTTTAAATATGCTTAAGAGAGAGAATAGCTCAAATGTCTGTTAAACCATTATAGGTTTATGTTATAGTTTAATTTTTATAATTCAATCTTATATCCAAGTTATTGGAATGTAAGAGTTTGAAGAATATTAATGTGGCCCTCAGACACTGCTGGCATACCCTTTTACTTAACGGATTTTATTCTCCCTGATATCTAGTAATCTAAAATACTCTCTTGAGCAGATATTGCTATTTTCAAGTAATACATTAAAGGTTAAAGAACATGAAACTCAATACGTATCAGCGCTTCCTTATTTTACAAAACTAAGAATTTCTTTAATAATAAAAAACAAACATATAGAATATTATAAAGTGTTTTCCCATTTTTTTCTGCTGGTTATATTTAAAAAAATTTTTTTTTTCCAAATTACTCTCTTCCTCACACCAATATTTGTCTCCTTCAGTACATTTTCTTTCTGTAATTTAAGAATTACCTTAGAGGTGTTTTAAAAGTATGGCTTTAAAATCACTTTACTAGTATAAGTTTTATTTGAGAACAATACTACTACATTCTTTAAGTCCGAATATGCTCTTTTTGGCATGATTCTATGTCAGTACACAAACTTTTACGAAGTGCCAACTATAAATTTCAACTGAGGAATACAACAACTGATCATTTAAGCAACCTCATTTATGATGAGCAAATTAACCAAAAGATGAACTTCTACTTACCCTTAAAGGCCCATCTCAGATGTCACTCTCTGTGAGAGCTGTTCTGACATTCTAACAGCATCCCACTATTTTGCTCTGCTTTTGCTTTGATCATGACTATCTTAGCCTCACCAGTTAACTACCCTTTTTCTTGAGCATCTTCAGGGCCCAGTTCTATGCCTGGCTTTGAGTATATAAATAAATCATCAGGAATAAATAAATGTGACACACACACATTACTACTTGTATAAATATATAACTGTAAAGGATGAATCTTTGAGTTTGTCTCTTTCTAAATTAAAACTGAAAATGAAAACATTTGTGAAGATTACCTTATTCTTATATTCAAGACTATATTTTAATTTGGGCTCCTAGAAATAAGTTGATTGATGAATTTGACAAAGTTTTCATAATAGGGGAGAATTAAATGTGGTTCCAAATAAGGAGAAAGTTCGTATTTGAAAAAATATTCTTATAAACCATCCAGAAAACTAAAACATAGCAATATTTTACAAATTCTTTTTCTAGCACTAACACTCATTTATTTCATGCCAAGTAGTGCTTAAAAATGTCAAGGCCTTTATAAAAAGCTTTTGATGTTTCTTTTTTTAAAGATAATTTTGTGCCCATATCAGAGAATACCCTTTGCACTTCTAATTTGAAATTAAAATAGTGTATATCTGTCATTGTCACATGATAACATCCTAATAAAATTCATATAAAAAGGAGAATGTTTAAAAAAATTTAAATATGATTTAAAATGGACTTATTGCAATATGCATGGGAAAAAAGCTTTGCTATGTACTAAAATCTATCTAACATTTTCCTATAAACATCCCAAATCTTTCATATGTGCCACGATGCCTGGATATTGGGTTTACATAAGTACAAAATAGTTAATAGGCTACTAACAAAAAACATAACTCAGTAAACAACAAGATTAATTTTTTTCTTTGTTTATGTATATGATTTTGTGAATTAGAAAAATATAACTCAGGACCACATGATATGATAACTAATCACATAAAAAATGTCATCAATGAATACCGTGTCTAGTAATTTGCAAAGTCAGCATACTTAGCCAGTTAATAAAGTATTCACTAAACAGAAGTGAACACATGTAAGTCAAAGCCTTTGCTCTTTTATCTGAGCAAGCTTTGAACAAGTAAGTGTTTAGTCTCATATTTTGGCAAAAGAAGACACATTCGTTTGGCCTTTGTAAAAACTTGCTTAATTCAAGAGTTACCCAATTTAATTTTAAAACAAAATTTATCACGCAATTATTACAAAGTTATATTTTACTTCCAGTTAATATAAATAACCATTAACCAAGAATAGTACATGTTATATTAAGTATAAAATATTATACCTTCTGTGTTATTTTTAAATGTTTTTGATGCTTACTATGCAATTTTGATGCTTACTTTTGAATTAAACAATGTAGATAAAACATATGTTGAATAGCATTTTAACTCCTCATATAAGCACTAACAAAATTGTTATTATGGAGACTAACAAATCTAGGACTTGAAATTTATTAATGGCCTCATAGCTGTATTTTAAAAGATGAACAGAGTAGGCTACAATTCTAAGTGGATTGCAATGCGTAATAATTTTGTGACATTATGATCACAATATTTCCTTTCATGAGAATCCACCCCTCCTCCTCCAATGCCATTAGTTAACCACATGGTTATTATATTTAGCTTGATTCACTATAAATGCCGTTATAACACCTGTGGTTTCCCTCATTAAGAAGTGAATGGATGGGGTCAGGGGTTGAAAGGGCAGCATATGCGCTATAAAAGAACTAGTTAACATAGCCTATTATATTGGTGCACTGGTAAATCTCATTTCTATTCATCAGATGATTAGTTCAATCAATATTTATTCCTCTATGCTCCCTTTGTCTTGTACTACAAAGGAGACATCCTTCAAATTCATGTCATAAACCTTGTTATCTATGAATTTGTTGCTTCATTTGGGAGGGAATATTTTATTTATTTGGCAGACCCGAATTCTTTGATTACTTTTTCCTCTAATTACCATTAGGTAGTATAATGGAGTTTTGTGTAGATTATTTATAAATAGGTGCTATTAACGGTTTCTTTTTTATGTGACTCAAGTACTACATGCATTCATTTCTTCTTTTTGAATGCTCTGGAAAGTTGCTTGTGTTTCTCTAAATATGTTTGAATTTGAAAGTCTGGATTGTGAAAGCAAGATAAGAATGATTTCCTCTCTCAAATATTCATTCTTCTTGACTGAGTGGGTGGTTATAGGCACATACATATACATATTATGTATCAGTGTGTATCAACAGACGCCTCCAAAGACTGCTATTATCTGCTGGAGATTCTGTTAAGTCAGAAATTCTATTTAAAGTAAGACAAATATTTGTAAGAAGCTGTAATTGGAAGATGATTACAAAATTACAATAATAATTTATGAACAAAGTGTTCATTTTATCAAAGGTTATCACATTACAAAAAGACATTTCATTCATTTACTTAATTTCTAATCTTTAGATAAGAATGAATAAAATATATTGTAAAACTACGTGTAGAATTTAAAAAGCCAGATTAATTATTAAGCACAATACCCATTCCTAATACTTACTTTTCTGTATATTTTATCATAACAATATTTGTTAAGGTCATTCACATTAAATTAATGAAAATAAAATTTAGCCTTTATTTTTTTGTTTTTATAAGATAAATATGGAAATAATTTATTCTTCAAAATTCTCTTTATACTAGCAGATTAATAAAAATATTTTTAAGTCACCTAAATCACTAATAACTTTAGCACTAATAACATACCTGCTCATAACCTTTTATTTTTTTCAATCTTTTCAGAATTTGATGGTCTTTACTTTAGCATTAATTCTCCTATTTCCTCATATAATTATCTTCAAGGCTTGGATTTCACCAATGTATAGTGGCACTGATGTTATTACTCACAATTTTAAACCTCACTTTATTTACAAATTTGCAGAACAGCAGACCCACACGTATAGGATTTTTAAACTTAATACTTTACTGTAATAATTTCTAACTCTGTATTAGTTGAATGCCATGAAATGTCCTTTAAGTTAGAAGTATTTCATTATTACAATGAAAATAATCTAGTCAATGTGTTGTGAGTCACACTTTTATTTTTAGGACTATTAGCACATGACTTTCCTAAAAGGTGGATACAAGTTTATAAAATGCAAAACAATAGCTGAAAAAAGTTTTACTTGTATTTTTATCTAGAAAAACTTTCTGTATTGAATCATTTAAAAATCCTGGTGACCATTCTGCGTATGCTAGTTTTAGAGAAAAAGTAGCTACTATTACACAGTTTGAATGTTATGCTCATGAAGACAGACTTTGAAACTTCATATTGTTTGGGTGCTATAAGATCTTTAGTGCTGTAAAATTAGGTTTAATGACTCTGAAACACTTAAGCTTAAAATACAATATATGCAAATACACACCTGGATGATTGCTTTTAAGTCTGTTAACGACTTAGTATTTAACAAATTGGTACCAAAATAAATGTTAATATTCATTATTTGACTAAGAATATAAAGTAAATGTGTCATTTATGTTAAAGTAAAACTTCATCACATAAATCACTTTAATACTGATGAAAGAAACTAAGGGTTTCCTAATGAGCAAAACCTATCTTGTTGATGACAGAAAATCCACATCTAAGTTTTAAATAAATGCTAACAAAAGAGTTTTAATCTTTATTCTTCATGTTTATGAGGCCTGCTGTTCGAAATATCTTTCATTATATTTCTATCTTGGTTTCCCAATTCCTGATTTTCTGAAAACACAGAATAGTCAAAAGGCTTGGTGATTATGTATTCCAGAGCTCAGATTGTCAAGCACCTCTGTGTCACAATACCTATTGGTTACAAATTCACCCAAGAAGGTGAGGAGAGCAGGCCAAGATGTAACCACTTAAGAAAAAAAATTGGGGGGCTATATATTTTTTCAACAATACTTGAAATACAGCTTTAGGATCTTTCTTTAAACTGAATGTTTACTTTTCTTGGAACAAAGACAGCTAGCTTACTGATAATTACTTAATGAACTATCAGTAATGGACTACCGACAGAGATCTTCTTCCAACAATGTTTTTTAATTGTGGAAGGCGAAATGTTTGTTAGAAATATTTCATTGGAATTTGTGGAGGAAATTAAGATAGAAAATTTGTTCAGGGAATCTGAAGGCCCGGCCAGCAGGACATTCCCGGCTCCAGATTTCGTAAGGGTCGCCATACCTCTGAAAGCAATCACTCTCCCATCCCCTAAAGTTAGCAATTAATAAAAATTAACTACCTGAAAATCATAAATGAAAACTGGGCTTTAGAAACCCAAGCCTATCCTTGTTTACAGCAAGCAGAAAACCAGATTTCTAACCCGCGGAGCCACAATCACCTATTGATTGCCACGACATCTGTGCCCCTGTTTTTTGGAAGCTGAGTTTTCTGCGGAGGCAGGGCTGAAAAGTCCGACCATTTCGGTGCCCCTGTGGCATGAACAGCTGACAGGACTCTTAGGAAGGAGTCTTGAAACCCACACTTTGCCTCACTCATTTCTCAGCAATGGATGGACCCAATTACAAGTCCTTCCTTAGCCTTCTTAAATTATTCTCTTCAATAATGCAATCTACGAAGAAGCGTCTATGAAACTGATGTGGTACCCTCTAGCAGACAAAGGGTGAAATGCTTTGTGCGCCACCAAATACAATGTCCTCTGCCCCAGGCCAGTTCAGCGTAAGCCACTGCGCTCAGCCCGGACTCAGTTCTGCTGTGGAGTAGGACAATGACCTCAAAGATCAGAGCCCTTTTAACCCCTTTCTTACTCCAGAGTTTCTCTCGGAATAAAGTCTCTTAAATATCCTAGACCTGGCGGTGGCAGGTGGAGATGGGGAGGGAGGGCATTTGCTGGATTGGTCCCGAGGGCGACCACTCAATCCTGGACCAAGTTTGCGACTCCCTGCCTGACTCAGAATAGTTGCCAACTGCAAACTGCGCCAGGCCGAGGTACTGACTGGGGATGGGGACTCCCTGGGGAGGTGGAGCGTGTGTGTGTGTGTGTGTGTGTGTGTGTGTGTGTGTGTGTGTTGTATTAGAGAAATGCAGTGTGCACACTAGAAAGCTGAACTCAAAAACCGTCCTTCTCCCAGTTCAGGCTGCTTAGCAGCCCAAGCACAAGAGAAAGCTGATTTGTTTCCGCTCTCACTTCTCAAGTTCACACTCAAGTTCAAACCCTGATTCCCATAAGACGTCTGAGTAGTCTGGCTCTTTTCTCAACACATCCTTATAAAAAGGCAAGGTCTGTAGGAAACACATAGCAATGGCAGAGGAAAGACAGTAAGGGGTCAAGGAAGGAAAGATCAGAAGCGTGAGAGAAGGAGCCCCACCACCTTTGAAGCTTGCTTTTTCTCCAGAGCGTCCCACCAGGCCGCCTGAGAGCTGCCTGAAATGACAACTTGTAAGCGCTCCTGAGTAGCCAGGCCAGGGTGGCACCCTCTAGAACGTGGGTGTGGGCTTGGACTGACTTCTCACGGTGAGCAGGGGGGGAACACTGCACTTTCAACCTTTCAAGCTGCTCCAGTCCCCAAAGCGAGGGCCCTGTAGGACCCAGACCGTCTCTGGCAAACCGCTCCTTCAGGAGCAGCGCGATCCAGCTGCATCCACTCCTCCCTGGCACTCCTCTGCTTCCAACTGTTTAAAGGGAGTGTGGCTTTTACATACTCCGAGTCCTAAGGCCCAGGCGGAGCTGAGGTGGCTAGTGATTTCAAACCTTCCAAACATAAGAACTAAGCCCTGGGAAGAGTGTGGGAAGGGGAGAAGTAATGGAGGGGTAAACTAGCAGCTCCAGGCGCAAGTAGAGGAAACCTGAAGGAGAGGGTGTGTAGGTGAGGTGGGACAGAAAAAGAACAAAAATTAGAAAAAACCCCAAAATAAACAAAGACTTGTTTTCTAAAATAAATGTGACCAAGTCCCCAACTGGAACATTAAACTGGAACCAGCTCGCACTCATGGACCAACCCCTCCCAGTGCAGGGGTCAGTCATGACCATCCCACCGGACGTCCCTGTTTCTTATCTTCAGCTACCTCCCTGCACAGTCTCTCCGTTCCTCCTCTTCTTTTCCTTTCTTGCCACATCCCAGAGTCTCGCTGGCTACCCAAGTCTCTGCCTTACGCGTCCAGGATCGAGGCTCAGAGCGTGCGGAGCAGGGGGAGAGGGAGCAGGCAGGTTGCACCCTCAGCGCTCTCCTAGAGAGGTGTTGGGGCAGTGGGTGGCAGGCGAACACAGCCGAGCGTGAAGCGATCAATGTTTGCAGCCTAACTCTCCCAAAGATATTCCTGCCGAACTACCTGTCGTGGGGTCAAGGATGTAGGAAGGTCCCGAGCTGGCTCTTTCCAACTTTCTGCTGCCAGGACCAGAAGGGACGTGCTAAGGGAAGAGGCGATTGCCTTCCCTTCTCAAAAGAGCCGCAGACTGACCAGAAAGGAAATCTGGGTAATGGAGGTGGGTGCCCAAAAGCTTGCACAGATCCGCATAGCTTGTGGGCACCCGGCCTGCTCTCGAAGAGTGAAGTTGTGACTAAGAGGAAAGTGGGAAAGCCTACGTAAAAAACCTGAAGGTCCCGGTACTGGAGGGGAAGAGACGAACAAAGCGACTCCCTAAAGCCGGTCAGCCCAGCCGCCCCAGCAGCCCAAAGTGCAGCAGGAGCAGGTGTCTGGTCTCTGTCACCCTCGCGCGGCTCAACGGCCGCCAGCTCGCCCAGGGATCCTGCAGCCGCGGGAGCCGCGGGGGGTCTCGGTCCCAATGCTCACGCAGCACCGCCTCCTGCAGGTGGCCTTTTGACAAAAGAACGTTCCCTATAGCGGGAAGCGCGGGCTCTCCTATCCTCTGGAACTTTCTCTGCACAACTTTGTCCTGGTGGCGCTCGTCCCAAGTCTGCGCGGGCTCGGGCACGCGGACCTGGCCTGGGCGCACCGTCCGAGCGACAGACGCACGCAGGGGACGATCCCGGAATTCGCGTCCTGCCTGGCGACACCGTCCCTTTGCCTACCACTCCCACGAAGGGCACGCGTCACCAGCCCGGTAAACTGGTGGGCCTTGTAACCTGGAGAGTGCGAGCCGGCGCGCTCCCGCCCCACTGCCCGCGGGTGCGCCCAGTGCATCCAACCCTTGCTGGCGACCACGGCGCGCGCGGGGCGCTTCCAGCTGCTCCTGCCGAGAGGCATCTTTCCCGGCTCTCCCTCCATCCCGCGTCCGCTTCGGCACCCCAGAGTTACAAGCAGAAAGGTTCAACGCAACTCAAGGACTGGGAAGAAGCAACTACGTCTTTGCTCTCTCCAAAAAGCGCCCTCCCGCCTCCCTCCTGAATTCCCAAGAGGCATCAACACCTCCCTACAACTTTCCACGCCCAGGCCGTTTGTAGCCCACCTGAGAACGCGAAGTCGGCAACGGCGCCCCGGCAACCTTTTCCCCTTGGGCTGGTGCGCTCCCCTCCCCCAGCTTCCCATCGGGCTGGAGTTGGCCGGACCCGCGGAACCTCAGTGCCCGTGGAAACCCGGTGCCGCGGGCTCGCTTACCTCGCATGGTGGGGCCGCTCTCCCGCTCCGCGTAGTCATGAAGCTGCTCCCAGTCCGAACCCCGGAGAGCCCCCAAATCCCGTTCAGCCCAAGTGAAGAAGGTGGTCGGCGATGAACTGCTCCGCTGAGAAAACCATCCCTTTAGGCGGACGCCGTGGCCGGAGGGTGACGTTTGCCGCCGTCGCCGCTGCTATGTTAACAGTTTTGATGATGGTGGTGGTGACTGTTTTGATGGTTGTTGGGTTGTTTGTTTGTTTGTTTTCAGGAAGCGTGGAAAAA
Source organism: Saccopteryx bilineata (assembly GCF_036850765.1). Classification (NCBI taxonomy): domain Eukaryota; kingdom Metazoa; phylum Chordata; class Mammalia; order Chiroptera; family Emballonuridae; genus Saccopteryx; species Saccopteryx bilineata. The sequence continues at coordinate 53,760,041 of NC_089491.1, forward strand.
AAAATGTGTTGGCTGTCTGGTGCCTGGGTTTTGTTTTGCTTTTCTTTTTCTTTCTTTCCAATGTGCTTGCTTTTTAAATATGCCACCGCCTCCGGCTCAGAAGATTTCTTTTGTGATCACTTGGACTGAGGAGGAGGAGGAAGGGCAGCAGTAGGAGGAGGAGTTGGTGGTGGTTTTGTTAGTTACAAAGAAGAAGGAGAAGGAGCAACGAAAAAAATAAAAGAGAAAGCAGAAAAGAAAGGCATGTGGATGGCAGAGCATGTGCGTTTTCACATGACATCTGTGCCTGTTAGCGGATCCACAATGTGAATTTTCACTGTTCAGTTACAGGGAGGATGGGAGCGGGAGAGAAAGAGAGAGGAGAGAGATGGAAAGAGAGAGCCGAGAAGGGGCTTATACACTGGGCGGGTTTGGCCGGGACTCCCAGGCCCCTCCTCCTGTCAGCGCCGCCGCCAATCAGCGCCCGGCAGCGCGTGGAAGGGCCAGGACCACGGGGGAGGGGACCCGACTGGAGGCGAGGGGCGGGGGCTAAGGGCTCCGGAGCTGAAGGCGGCCGGGGCTGGAAGTGGGGATTCGAGACGGTCCTAACTATATGCAAAGGACGAGAAGGACCGAGACAGTTGAGCAGATGTGCAGGTGATACTCACTATTCCAGGAGGAGGGAAAGGACACTGACCAATCTTTCAGAGGCGAGAGGCGCGGGGCTCTCGGCGTCCCAAGTTGTGTTCCTCATTGACAAAGTCTGTGGGCCCCGGATAGTGAGTTTTGGATTAATGGTAGCGCTCTTCAAAGTCCTTTTTCGGTGAATTCCTTAAGTCTGGCGGGGCTTTCCCTGGGCAGGACGCTTCAATTTTAGTGGCAGAATAAATCAACTTCCGTCACTTTGAGTTCAATCAAAAAGCAGTCCCGAGCAAGTACCCGTCCGCTTCCTTTAAAACCATTTTTAAAATGCTTCCTGCTTCCAAACCTAAACAAAACAAAACAAACAAACAAACAAACAAAAAAAAAACAACCAAAAACAGAACACTGAGATCTCTTCTGTTTTTAAGATTGTTTAAAAATGTTTAATGCTTCCTTTTGTCAAAGAAATAGATTTTTATTAGCATTTGGAGAATCTCCTGGCGTTGGGCTGCATAACTCACCGATAATAGCTCTAAATGGCAGTGTGGCTACTTTAGTGATAAGGCAAAAGGGCTGAGACCAGAGGGTATGATTGGGTAGTAATGTTTATTTGATCAAGATGCAGGGTTAATTCTAGTTGCTCAGAGAAAGCATTTACCAATTTAGAAGAGATTGGCAATTAAACATAGGTAAAGCTATTTGTATTTTTAAGTGAAAGTTGTTACCTATGACCATTTTTTTGTATTTTTATAAAAATATGTGTAGATCAAAACTGTTGCTTTGCAAGTTTTCCCCTTTCACTGGACAAAATAAACATATACTGATGATCACATCTACTTTACACAGTAGGAAACCTTGTTAATACCTTGGTTAATTGGTTGCCCTAAAAGACAGGTAAAAATATTTGCCTCATAGACTCAGGCTTCTACTCATTAATGTATTGTACCTTTTGTCAGAGCAGGCCTTATCATTTAGGTACACAAATAATTTGATTTTTTTTACTGGTATTTATAAATATTATGTCATGTAATGCAAAATGCAATGTAGAATTGGTGATTATTTAGTTAATTAGACCACTCTACACTGCCAAGTAGTCTCCCTCACCATTAAATAAAAAATTGATTACTTGCTGAAACTTTACTAGTGTTAAATTGACTTAGACTGCTCTATGCCCTTCCTTGCAAGCCAATGTGCAATTTAGAAAAATTTTAGTATTAAGAATGAAAGTTGATTGACTCTTTAATTAAATTAAATGAACAAAAGGAAGTTACTGTTCAGAATAGTTATTCCTTTATAAATACCTTTCCCCTAGATTTGTAATTAACACAGTAGTTAATCTTTTAAGACAATATTTAAGGCTTCCTGGTTTTATCATTTTTAATCAAGTAAAATAGATTCATCATAACTACATTAAAACTGTACTAAGTTATGCCTAATTTAGTTACTTCATTAAAAATTACTGAATATAAAACAGTTAAGAAACAAATTGTAACTGAATCATTTTAATTTTATGTGCTTCAAGCAGAGACCCAGGAATATTGAGAATTCCAAAGCCTTTGTAAACACTATAATTATTATTGTCATTACTTTAGATTTCTATTTCTCACTAATTCAAAAATTTTAACTCTTGTCTTAAATTTCTAAACATTTATTTAATTGTAAAATTTCTTTTTACTGCAGCTGTAATTCTTAAAATGGGTAGTCAACATATATATGAAAAGTGCTTTTTCTTTCTTTTATGCATTTTTATGTCCTTTGCTTTGTGGGTTCAATAATGCATAATTTTTCTTAAAACTTTATCACATATTTCCTAATCCCCTACTTTAAACAAATTTGTAATTAGAAATAAAGACTTATTATGTTTTATCATTTTCAAAGTTGCATATATGTCTATAATATTTTATATATATACACATACATATATATACACACTATATATATGTATATAGTGGTACAAAGTAGTTCTTTTTTCTTTTAGAGTGAATAAATGTTGATTATTGATTATATTGAGTTGGTACTTTTTGGATCTTAAAAATTGAAAACCTGAGTTCTTAAGCATTTCAAATAACTTCCAAATTATTTCCATTGAATGAAATAAAAATTTTGTTTATATAAAACAAATATTCAGGATTTAAATGAAAGAAATCAGCTTAAAGTCATAAAATACTTAGGTATAGCCTGTTGTTTTTGTAACTCATCTTCCAGGAAACATCCATATTTCAAGTGGCATAAAAATAATATATTAATATAATACTTTTATTCACATGAGTACCGTGTCAGCAAATTTATTTGAATGATCATGGAACTATTTTGTTTCCCGTAAGCTTTAAACTCCACTTTTGGCTCTGGGCCTGAAGGATGTTCTAAGTTGATACATAAATTTTGATAAATTAAAATGAGAGTCATGAAGTTAGGTAATCTCAAGAAATGATACAAAATCACTTAGGCATGCCTGCTTACCTGCTTTCTCCACATGTCACCATACCTCAAGTTTAGCTGTTAGGCTACAGAGTAATAATGACAGGAAACATTCTATGGGACACAAATTTTAATATAAACTAACCACTTGAGGTAACCAAGGTATTTAGAATTATCTCAACCCAAAAATGTTTGAATCAAAATAGAAGGAAATGGTTCACTATATTCTGTGCTGGTCAGTTTATATATAGCAATCATTTAAAATAGTTATGGGGCTCTGGCTGGTTGGCTCAGCAGTAGAGAATTGGCCTGGCATGTGGAACTCCCAGGTTCGATTCCCAGTCAGAGAACATAGGAAAAGTGCCTATCTGCTTCTCCTTCTCCACCTTTCTACCTTTCCTTCTTCTTTATCTGTCTCTTAACCTCCTGCAGCCAAGGCTCCCAGCCAAAGCTTCACTGGAGCAAAGTTGGCCCCAGCGCTGTGGACGGCTCCATGGCCTCTGCTTCAGGCGCTAGAATGGCTCCCGTGGCAACAGAGCAGTGCCCCAGAAGGGCAGAGCATCGCCCTCTGGTGGGCATGCTGGGTAGATCCCCATCAGGTGCATGTGGGAGTCTGCCTGACTGGCTCCCCGCTTCTAACTTTGGAAAAATACAAAATCAATCAATCAATAAATCAATCAATAAATAAAAAATAAAATGGTTCTAAATATTGGAGGCACATTGGCAATACTGACTGACAATATTACATTTAGAGTGACTTAAAAATTGTGTGTTTTTAGCCTGTTTTAAGGAGCTGTATGGCTGTGAAAGTTGAAAAAGAGGTATAAAGCTGCCTTTAAATATTGGAAAAGCTAGAAAAATATGAGAACTTTTAATATTGGAACTTATTAAAAGTGGAAAGGGTGAGACCTGGCTCAGGGGTAGAGTGTCAGCCCCGCATGTGGAAGTCCCAGGTTTGATTCCTAGCCAGGGCACACAGGAGAAGCACCCTTCTGCTTCTCCACCCTTCCCCCTCTCCTTCCTCTCTGTCTCTCTCTTCCCCTCCTGCAGCCAAGGCTCCATTGGAGCAAAGTTGGCTCAGGCGCTGAGGATGACTCCATGGCCTCTGCCTCAGGCGCTAAAACGGCTCCAATTGCAGCAGAGCAACGCCCCAGAGGGGCCAAGCATCGCCCCCTGGTGGGCATGCCAAGTGAATCCTGGTTGGGCAGATGCGGGAATCTGCCTGTCTGCCTGCCTCTTGCTTCTCACTTTGGAAAAATACAAAGAAAAAAATAATAACTTTTTTTAAAAAAACGGAAAGGGTGAAATACTAAACTCCTGGTTACTCAAGGAATCCAAGAAAAGGTGGAATGAAAGACAAGTATACAGATTTCTCAACTAGGCTGTACATTGTCTAGGTTTCCTACAGCAGTGGTCCCCAAGCCCCCTGCCGTGAACCAGTACCAGTCCGTGGGCCATTTGGAACCGGTCCGCAGAGAAAGAATAAATAACTTACATTATTTCTGTTTTATTTATATTTAAGTCTGAACTATGTTTTATTTTTTTAAAATGACCAAATTCCCTGTTACATCTGTCTAAGACTCACTCTCGATGCTTGTCTTGTAAGTTTGACAATTATTTTTAAAAATATCACAGTTTTTACGCTGGTCACATAACTTTATTTTGTGCATTTATCTGCCCCACCCTAAAGGCTGTTCCGTGAAAATATTTTCTGACATTAAACCGGCCCGTGGCCCAAAAAAGTTGGGGACCACTGACCTACAGTATCCTCTGTAATTCTAAGTGTATTCGCATGGCTACTGTCATTATCCCAGTAGCTACAGCAGAACTAGTGCTTCATATTTCAGAATGCAAGCTCCGTGAGAGCAGGAGCTAGGACTTCCCTAGAGTTTGGAAGATCTCCTGGTACTTAATAGATGCTTGATAATTATTTGTTGAATGAGTGCATTCTACTCTTTTGTCTACTGGATATAAACCAGAAATATAGCAAAAACCTGAATAAGATCTCTTCTTTCTTAGTTTCTAATGAATAAAAAGAGCGAGAGAAAGAAAGAGAAAGAAGGAGAGGGAGAGAGGGAGGGAGAAGGAGAGAGGGATATTTTTTTGCATTTTAAACCCTTCTAATTTTGGGGAAAACTATTTGAGTTTGGTTACATAATTACAAAGGAAAGGAAAATCTAGTTATTTTCATATTTATTACTATTCTTAATTTATTCCCAGATGAAGAGTCTTTATATGTTCTAGTAATTTAAGTTCTGCTTCCTTTTTAAGTATGGATGCAAATTTAACAAATTTTCAGAATGAAAAAAGAAAATACTAAAAAAGTGTAGCTTTGTGCTTTATGTAATACATTGGAAATAGGGTTATGGGGCAAAACAAAATGAGCCCCAATATGTAGGATAAGAGACAAGTAAGGCAAGCTCTATGAAAGGACAAAGTATACATGTCAGGGAAAAGAGAGCTAACATGTACTGGATGATTCATATAAACTATCAGCCTATCTAATTTCTATTTCTTGATAGAGCCAGCATGGTATATAAATATATATCACACCTTTCCTTCCCCAACCATTTTCTCCCCTTCTAAACGGATAAAGAAACAAAGATTTAGAAAGGTTAAGTAACTTATATAAAGTCATAAATCTAAAAATTTAGATTCAAGATTCAAACCAAGATGTAGCACTGAAATTTAAATTCCACTAGTACAGGAACTATCTTGATTTTATTTTTTCAGTGTTGAACCCACAGAACCTAAAATCTTACCTGGTAAATAGTAGGTGCCTAAAATTCACTTGTGAATAAATCAATAGACATTTGAACTCCTGTCTACACAGTCTAAATGCCACACTATCTATGACTAAGGTAGTTGTTTGCTAAATGCCATTATATAAAGAACAAGAAATTTTGACCTTGAAAATAAAATAGATATTGTGAAAAATGTACATGATAATTATCTAATGCCTAATTCAGGTCCATCATGCAGTCTAGAAACACTTTTGTGTAACACTGCAAATTTTATCTTGCATTGGTAACTTTTCTCTACATCCTTTCTTCATCAATCCAAGCTACTCTCTTTTTTCTACCCAGAGCGGTACCATGTTCTCATAATTTGTCTTTCTACCTTCATGTTTGCCCCATTACCTCATATGTTTTCCAATTGGTAGTTAGAGATGTTTGTTAAAAATGTAAACAGGAGTGACGTCACGAAAATGGCGCTGTGAGGAGCGCGTCCGACAGCTCTCCCCTAAATCACAACAAATTTATCAACTAGAAACAGAAAAATTTATCCTCGGAGCATTCCGGAGTTCCACACAAACTGATAGCGAAAGGACTGTTATCACTTGAATCTGAGAGACGAGGGTGTGGAGGAATCGACCACAGGGACATTCTTTCAAACCGCAAGGAAGTGCGCCTGTGGTGAGTCAGTCCATATACTTGGGAACCGTGAGCCGCCGCGAGCGGCCAACGCGAGCCGCCGCCATGAGCGGCCTCCACGAGCCGCCGCCGCGAGCCACCGGGAGCCGCCACGCGGGCGCCCGGTCCGGTTGAGCACCGCTGACGTTCCCTGCCGCCCGCACACTGCGAGTGGGGGTCGCCGGCCACCGGTGCCCGGAGCGCCCCATTCGCGCGCGTGCCTTGGGCATTCCACGCGCCCAGGGCACCCTGCTGGCCCGCACACCCAGGGGGCTCCATTATCCTGCGCCTGGTGCGGTCCAGCCGCCAGCGGCGGGGCGAGCGGGAGAGGCTTGGGAGATTCTCTCCGTGGGCGGGGCACCTCACCCAGCCATTCAAGCTAACAATCAAGCGTTGGGGGAGGGGCGCGCTCAGGCAGCCTAAAATACCTTCGGAAGCACAGCTGCGACCCAATCACTGAAATTAGCTTAACCCATGAAATCTGCGCACCCTCGGTTCTAATTGATAAGATCTCACCCAGTTCAGCGATCCAAGACAAGAGGCGTGATATTTTTTAGTGCCTCTCGCTAAAGGGGCGGGGGCAACTTCTGATTAATAGAGCCTCCATATTTAGGGATAAACGCTAACAAGAAGGACTTGGCAGATAATAAGGTCTATACTACACTAGTCGTAAGCAGAGACTAGTGCCTCTTCTTCCCTGCAAAAACAGGCTACAAAGTGTGGAAAGCCTGGGTTGAGAGGTCCAACTAAATGATAGGCGCTGAACAGTCACCTTGACAACAATTGACTCCCACCCCCGCCTGATTACACTGGAGGCCCTGACTCTCAGAGCCTTTCCCAAAGCCTTGCACTGAGTGGGGATAGAGTGGGGATTTCCCAGCTCTTTGAGCCTCTTACTCCCCAGGCAGAAGCAGTTGCAGCCTTATAGCTGGATCACCAGGCTGCTAATTCAGAAAGGGGGGACTAGGAGAGAGAATCCAGGAAAGCAAACTCTCTCATCGTTGGACCCTGCAAACGCCAACAAGCCTTTACTTCCAGCAAGACTAAAGCCAATTATATAACATTGCCAGAGAATCCCATCAACTGCAAATCCCTACCTAAGAGTGACACAGGGGCAGAGCCTGGGGTACAGAGTCACCGACCAGGAAGAGGGAGAGAAAAGAAAAAGGAAGAAGTTAACCTCTCAAAATCAAGAAAAACCCACAGACTTTACAACTTGATCCACTATTTTTGTTGTTGTTGTTGTTTGTTTCTTCTATCTTTTTGCCTTTATTTCCTCCACCTCGGTCCTTCTATTCTCTGCCCATCTTATGCTTCCCCTTTCTTGAACTACACTACCCATGAGTGTTGCATTTTATTTTTCTTCTTCATCCTCACCCTCCTTTAAGGTTATACTCCAAAACACTTAACTCTCACTCTCTCCTCTTTTGTTTTTTTTTTTGTCTTGCTTTATTTTGTTTTTTTTCTCTTCCTATTTTATTTCTTCCTTCGTTTTTCTCTCTTTCTTATTTTTTCCTTTCTATTCGTTTTTTCTTTTCTCATTTTACTTTCCTCCCATATAATCCTCAATCACGAACAAATTAGTTAATTTGGGACTCAAGGCTTTTTTTTGGCTTTATTTCTCTTTTTTGCTTTTGTTTTTATTTTTTTTTCTTGTTCGTTTATTTTTGTGGCATTTTGGGTCCTCCCAACCCAAGGTCTCCATTGTATTTAGTCTTCGCTCCACTTAATACAACAGATTTTTACTTATTATTTTTATTTTTTCTTCTTTATTATACTTTTTTGGTCCTTTTTTCTGGTTCCCTCTTATCCCTCTCATTATATCTCTTAGTTGACCATCACATACAAGCAAATCATCTTATGCTTGTCTAAGATTTTCTTCCTTTTTTTTTTTTTTTTTGCATTTAGTAGGTCCCTACTCCCTTTTTTTTTGCCCCTTGAACTCTTCACCCCAAATCAGGCCCTCCATTATAGGCACGATATTTCCCTGAGGAGGGGAGAGGAGGGAAAGACAAGAGAGAAAAAAAGGGGGAAATAATAAATTATTACTTTTTTTTTTTGTGGGGTGTTTTACCTTTTTTTTTTTTTTTTTTACTTTTTACTCTTTATTAATTCTAATTAGTGCTATCAATAAGACCACCCTCAGATGCCGATAAGAAAGAGGAAATCAAATATTATGGATACAAAAGAAAGAGAGATAACACAAATAGATGTGGAAAAATCTATGGAGAAAAGACTTAACATATTGGAAGCCTTGGAGCTAAATGACAGAGAATTTAAAATAGAAATCTTAAAAATACTCAGAGATATACAAGAAAACACAGAAAGGCAATATAGGGAGATCAGAAAACAACTCAATGAACACAAAAAATATATTACCAAGGAAATTGAAACTATAAAAACAAATCAAACAGAAATGAAAAACTCAATTCACGAGCTGAAAAACGAGGTAAAAAGCTTAGCTAACAGAACAGCCCAGATTGAAGATAGGATTAGTGAAATAGAAGACAAACAACTTGAGGCACAACAGAGAGAAGAAGAAAGAGACTCAAAAATAATAAAAAATGAGAAAGCCCTACAGGAATTGTCTGACTCCATCAGAAAGAATAACATAAGAATAATAGGTATATCAGAGGGAGAAGAGAAAGAAAATGGAATGGAGAATATACTCAAACAAATAATAGACGAGAACTTCCCAAGCCTGTGGAAGGAACTAAAGCCTCAAATTCAAGAAGCAAACAGAACACCAAGTTTTCTTAACCCCAACAAACCCACTCCAAGGCACATCATAATAAAGATGACACAAACCAATGACAAAGAAAAAATTCTCAAGGCAGCCAGGGAAAAGAAGAGTACAACATATAAAGGAAGGCCTATTAGATTATCATCAGATTTCTCAGCAGAAACTCTACAAGCTAGAAGAGAGTGGACCCCAATATTTAAAGTCCTGAAAGAGAGGAACTTTCAGCCAAGAATACTATACCCATCAAAGCTATCCTTCAAGTATGAAGGAGATATAAAAACATTCACAAATACAGAAAAGATGAGAGAATTTATCAACAGAAAGCCCCCACTCCAGGAAATACTAAAGGGGGTTTTCCAACCAGATTCAAAGAACAAAAGAAAACAACACCACAAGTAACAGCTCCACCAAGAACACAATAAAACCAAACTTAAACTGTGACAACAAAGGAAAAAAAGGGGGGAGAGGATGGAGATTAACAGTAGCAAAGGATGATGAAGTGCAGAAATACTTATAAGATAGGGTACTACAATGAATATGGTAGGTACCCTTTTCATTACTTAATGGTAACCACCCTTAAAAAAACCACTACAAAAACACTTGACTTAAAAAAGGTAGCAACAGAGGAAAGAAGTATGGAACACAAACAAACAAAAACAAATGATAGAAAAACAAAAGAGAAGAATCAATCTAGATACAAAACTAACAGAAAGAAATTTATAAAATGGCAGTAGGGAACCCACAAGTGTCAATAATTACACTAAATGTAAATGGATTAAACTTACCAATAAAAAGACACAGAGTAGCAGAATGGATTAAAAAAGAAAATCCAACTATATGCTGCCTACAAGAAACACATCTAAGCAACAAGGATAAAAACAAATTCAAAGTGAAAGGCTGGAAAACAATACTCCAAGCAAACAACACCCAAAAAAAAAGCAGGCGTAGCAATACTCATATCTAATAATGCTGACTACAAGACAGAAAAAGTACTCAGAGACAAAAATGGTCATTTCATAATGATTAAGGGGAAGTTGAATCAAGAAGACATAACAATCCTTAATATATATGCACCAAACCAAGGAGCACCAAAATATATAAGACAGCTACTTATTGACCTTAAAACAAAAACTAACAAAAATACAATCATACTTGGAGACCTCAATACACCGCTGACGGCTCTAGATCGGTCATCCAAACAGAGAATCAATAAAGATATAGTGGCCTTAAACGAAATACTAGAACACCTGGATATGATAGACATCTACAGGACACTTCATCCCAAAGCGACAGAGTATACATTTTTCTCTAGTGTACATGGAACATTCTCAAGAATTGACCATATGTTGGGCCACAAAGACAATATCAGCAAATTTAGAAAAATAGAAATTGTACCAAGTATATTTTCTGATCATAAAGCCTTGAAACTAGAATTCAACTGCAAAAAAGAGGGGGAAAAACCCACAAAAATGTGGAAACTAAACAACATACTTCTAAAAAATGAATGGGTCAAAGAAGAAATAAGTGCAGAAATCAAAAGATATATACAGACAAATGAAAATGAAAATACGACATATCAGAATCTCTGGGATGCAGCAAAAGCAGTAATAAGAGGAAAGCTCATATCACTTCAGGCCTATATGAACAAACAAGAGAGAGCCAAAGTAAACCACTTAACTTCACACCTTAAGGAACTAGAAAAAGAAGAACAAAGACAACCCAAAACCAGCCGAAGAAAGGAGATAATAAAAATCAGAGCAGAAATAAATGAAATAGAGAACAGAAAAACTATAGAAAAAATCAATAAAACAAGGAGCTGGTTCTTTGAAAAGATCAACAAAATTGACAAACCCTTGGCAAGACTCACCAAGGAAAAAAGGCACAGGACTCAAATAAATAAAATCCAAAATGAAAGAGGAGAGTTCACCACAGACATCATAGATATACAAAGAATTATTGTAGAATACTATGAAAAATTATATGCCACCAAATACAACAATCTAGAAGAAATGGATAAATTCCTAGAACAATACAACCTTCCTAGACTGAGTCATGAAGAAGCAGAAAGCCTAAACAGACCAATCAGCAGGGAGGAAATAGAAAAAACTATTAAAAACCTCCCCAAAAATAAAAGTCCAGGCCCAGACGGTTATACTAGTGAATTCTATCAAACATTCAAAGAAGACTTGGTTCCTATTCTACTCAAAGTCTTCAAAAAAATTGAAGAAGAAGCAATACTTCCAAACACATTTTATGAGGCCAACATAACCCTCATACCAAAACCTGGCAAGGATGGCACAAAGAAAGAAAACTACAGACCAATATCTCTAATGAATACAGATGCTAAAATACTAAACAAAATACTGGCAAACCGAATACAACAACATATTAAAAAAATAATACATCATGATCAAGTGGGATTCATCCCAGAATCTCAAGGATGGTTCAACATACGCAAAACGGTTAACGTAATACACCATATCAACAAAACAAAGAACAAAAACCACATGATCTTATCAATAGATGCAGAAAAGGCTTTTGATAAAATACAACACAATTTTATGTTTAAGACTCTCAACAAAATGGGTATAGAAGGAAAATATCTCAACATGATAAAGGCCATATATGATAAACCATCAGCCAACATCCTATTAAACGGCATAAAACTGAGGACTTTCTACCTTAAATCAGGAAAAAGACAGGGTTGTCCACTCTCTCCACTCTTATTCAACGTGGTGCTAGAAGTTCTGGCCAGAGCAATCAGACAAGACAAAGAAATAAAAGGCATCCATATCGGAAAAGAAGAAGTAAAGCTATCACTTTTTGCTGATGATATGATCCTATACATCGAAAACCCAAAGGACTCCACAAAAAGATTATTAGAAACAATAAACCAATACAGTAAGGTCGCAGGATACAAAATTAACATACAAAAGTTCATAGCCTTTCTATATGCCAACAATGAAATATTAGAAAACGAACTCAAAAAAATAATCCCCTTCACGATTGCAACAAAAAAAATAAAATACCTAGGAATAAACATAACAAAGAACGTAAAGGACCTATATAATGAAAATTACAAAGCATTGTTAAAGCAAATCGAAAAAGATACAATGAGATGGAAAAATATTCCTTGTTCTTAGATAGGAAGAATAAATATAATCAAAATGGCCATATTACCCAAAGCAATATACAAATTTAATGCAATTCCCATCAAAATCCCTATGAGATTTTTTAAAGAAATGGAAAAAAAATCATCAGATTTATATGGAACTATAAAAAACCCCGAATAGCCAAAACAATCCTAAGGAAAAAGAATGAAGCTGGGGGCATTACAATACCTGACTTTATATTATAGGGCCACGATAATCAAAACAGCATGGTATTGGCAAAAAAATAGACACTCAGACCAATGGAACAGAATAGAAAGCCCAGAAATAAAACCACATATATATGGTCAAATAATCTTTGATAAAGGGGCCAACAACACACAATGGAGAAAAGAAAGCCTCTTCAACAAATGGTGTTGGGAAAACTGGAAAGCCACATGCAAAAGAATGAAACTCGACTACAGCCTGTCCCCGTGTACTAAAATTAATTCAAAATGGATCAAAGACCTAAATATAAGACCTGAAACAATAAAGTACATAGAAGAAGACAGAGGTACTAAAATCATGGACCTGGGTTTTAAAGAACATTTTATGAACTTGACTCCAATGGCAAGAGAAGTGAAGGCAAAGATAAATGAATGGGACTACATCAGAATTAAAAGTTTTTGCTCAGCAAGAGAAACTGATATCAAAATAAACAGACAGCCAACTATATGGGAACTGATATTTTCAAACGACAGCTCAGATAAGGGCCTAATATCCAAAATTTACAAAGAACTCATAAAACTCAACAACAAACAAACAACCAATCCAATAAAAAAATGGGAAGAGGACATGAACAGACACTTCTCCCAGGAAGAGATACAAATGGCCAACAGATATATGAAAAGATGCTCAGCTTCATTAGTTATTAGAGAAATGCAAATCAAAACTACAATGAGATACCACCTCACTCCTGTTAGATTAGCTATTATCAACAAGACGGGTAATAGCAAATGTTGGAGAGGCTGTGGAGAAAAAGGAACCCTCATTCACTGGTGGTGGGATTGTAAAGTAGTACAACCATTATGGAGGAAAGTATGGTGGTTCCTCAAAAAACTGCAAATAGAACTACCTTATGACCCAGCAATCCCTCTACTGGGTATATACCCCCAAACCTCAGAAACATTGATATGTGAAGACACATGTAGCCCCATGTTCATTGCAGCACTGTTCACAGTGGCCAAGACATGGAAACAACCAAAAAGCCCTTCAATAGAAGACTGGATAAAGAAGATGTGGCACATATACACTATGGAATACTACTCAGCCATAAGAAATGATGACATCAGATCATTTACAGCAAAATGGTGGGATCTTGATAACATTATAAGGAGTGAAATAAGTAAATCAGAAAAAAACAAGAACTACATGATTCCATACATTGGTGGAACATAAAAATGAGACTAAGAGACATGGACAAGAGTGTGGTGGTTACCAAGGGTGGGGGGGAGGGAGGACATGGGAGGGAGGGAGGGAGAGAGTTAGGGGGAGGGGGAGGGGCACAGAGAACTAGATGGAGGGTGACGGAGGACAATCTGACTTTGGGCGAGGGGTTTGCAACATAATTTGATGACAAAATAACCTAGACATGTTTTCTTTGAATATATGTACCCTGATTTATTAATGTCATCCCATTACCATTAATAAAAATTTATTAAAAAAAATGTAAACTGGACAATAAATATTCCCTGCTAAAACACTTTAACGTCTTACTGTTGCATTTCGAAAAAATTCCCACACATGTTTTGGCTTAGGAGGGTGAATACCTATTCTGGTTTGTCCTGACACCAGGCAAACTATTAAGAGTGCTCGCTTTCATTCTAAAAACTGTTTCAGTCTGAACAGTATATAACTGATCATTAAAGCTCTGCTGGCTTTAAGGTTAGGTTCTCAGAGAACTTGTCTTTATGATACCACCTGAAAGAACACTCATTTATATTTATCAGAGCATTGCTTTGTGGTCTATACAGTACATATCACAATTTATGATTATTTGCTTGTCTTGCTATCTAATAAAAATAAATTAATTTATAATTAATATTGTTATTTGCCCCATGAGTCATGGATCACATCTATGTTACTTGTATTATGTCTTCAGAACCAAGTGTGAGGCCTGACATGTAACACGTGCTTAATAAAAGTTTGTTCAATAATTTGATAACTTGGATTATATTTGAGCAATGTAAATAGTTCCTTTTATTTTCTTTCTGAAAACTTGTTTCACACATTGGCTAAGATGACTCCATGTCTCATTATTGCCACATTAAAAAAATGCACAGAATATTAAGTTTTTCTTTCCAAGACAGTTGACATATATAGTTATGATAGTTTATTAGTAAAACAAAACAACAAAAACAAACAAAAATTGTTTTCTGTTTGTAGATCTGCTATTTTTTTCTTTTTAAAATTACTTTTTAATTTATTGTGTTTACATGGATTCAAGTGTTCCACTTAATATAACTCCCTCATGCCTCACCCCTGTGCTCCTTTTTATACCCCCTTTACCCCTCTCTTCTTAACTCCCTCCCTCCCTCCCTCTATGATGTGCTGTCCTATTATCTATATCTCTGTTATGTATATATAGTTTCACTAATCCCTTCACCTTCTCTGATCCCATCACCTCACCCCCCTTCCCTCTGACAGCTGTCCCTCTGGTCCCTCTGGTCCCTGTGACCCTGCCTCTGCCTCTATTCTGTTCCTCAGTTCACTTTGTTCATTAGATTCCACATATATGTGAGATCATATGATATTTTTCTTTCTTTGCCTGGCTTATTTAACTTAGCATAATATTCTCCAGGTCCATCCATGTTGTCACAAAAGGTACGATTTCCTTCTTTTTCACAGCTGCGTAGTATTCCATTGTGTACATGTACTACTGCTTTTTAATTCATTTGTCCTCTGACGGACATTTGAGCTCTTTCCAGATCTTGGCTATTGTAAACAATGCTGCAATAAACATGGGGGTAAATATCTTCTTTTGAATCAGTAATTTGGTATTTTTAGGATATATTCCTAAAAGTGAGATAGCTGGATCAAAAGGCAGTTTGATTTTTAATTTTTTGAGGAATCTTTATACTGTTTTCCACAGTGGCTGCACCAGTCTGCATTCCTACCAGCAGTGCAGGTGGGTTTCCTTTTCTCCACATCCTCGCCAGCACTTATTCCGTGTTGTTTTGTTGATGAGCACCATTCTGACTGGTGTGAGGTGGTATCTCATTGTGGTTTCAATTTGCATTTCTCTAATGATTAGTGATGTTGAGCATTTTTTCATATGCCTGTTGGCCATCTGTATGTCCTCTTTGGAGAAGTATCTATTCAGTTCTTTTGCCCATTTTTTAATTGTATTGTTTACCTTCCTGGTATTGAGTTTTAGAAGTTCTCTATAAATTTTGGTTATTAACTCCTTATCAGACGTAGTGACAATATGTTCTCCCATTGTTTGGGTTGTCTTTTTATTTTGTTCATGGTGTCTTTCGCTGTGCAAAATTTTTTAGTTTGATATAGTTCCATTTGTTCATCCTGTCTTTTATTTCATTTGCCCATGGAGATAAATCAGGAAATATATTGCTGCGAGAGATATCGAAGAGCTTACTGCCTATGTTTTCTTCCGAGATGATAATGGTTTCATGACTTACAATTAAATCTTTTATCCATTTTGAGTTTATTTTTGTGAATGGTATAAGTTGGTAGTCATTTAATTTTTTTTTTGCATGTAACTGTCCAATTCTCCCAACACCATTTATTAAAGAGACTGTCTTTACTCCATTGTATGCTCTTACCTCCTTTGTCAAATATCAATTGACCATAAAGGCGTGGGTTTATTTCTCAGCTGTCTGTTCTATTCCATTGATCTGTATGCCTATTCTTATGTCAGTACCAAGCTGTTTTGAGTACAATGGCCTTGTAGTATAACTTGATATCAGGAAGTGTGATACCACCCACGTTATTCTTCATTTTCAAGACTGCTGATGCTATTCATGTTCTTTTTGGTTCCATATAAATTTTTGGAATATTTGTTCTATATCTTTGAAATATACCATTGGTATTTTATTTTTTATTTAAAATAAAATTAAAAAATTATTTATTCATTTTTTTAGAGTGGAGGGGGGGGAAGGAGCAGGAAGCATCAACTCCCATATGTGCCTTGACCAGACAAGTGCAGGGTTTTGAACCGGTGACCTCAGTGTTCCAGGACAACACTTTATCCACTGTGCCACCATAGGTCAGGCTGCCATTGGTATTTTAATAGAAATTGTATTGAATTTATAGATTGCTTTGGGTAATATAGACATTTTAATTATGTTTATTCTTCCTATTCATGAACACAGAATATGTTTCCACATCTTTCTATCTTCCTTGATTTCTTTTATCAGTGATTAATAATGTTCCAAGTACAAGTCCTTTACCTCCTTGGTTAAATTTATTCCTAGGTACTTTATTTTTTTTGTTGCAATAGTGAAGGGGATTGTTTCCTTAATTACTTTTTCAGATAGTTTATTGTTGGTGTATACAAATTCCATTGATTTCTGAATATTAATTTTATATCCTGCCACTTTGCCGAATTCATTTATCCGGTGTTGTAGTTTTTTGACTGAGACTTTAGGGTTTTCTATGTACAGTATCATGTCATGAGCAAATAATGATAGTTTTACTTCTTATTTTTCAATTTGAATTCCTTTTATTTCTTCTTCTTGTCTGATTGCTGTGGCTAGGACTTCCAGCAACATGTTGAATAAGAGTGGTGAACAACTGCCTTGTTCCTGACCTAAAGGGAATTGTTTTTAATTTTTGCCCCTTGAGTATGGTGTTGGCTTTGGGTTTGTCATAGTGGCCTTTATCATGTTCAAGTATGTTCCCTGTATTTCTACTTTGCTGAGAGTTTTGATCATAAATAGGTGCTGGATATTATCAAATGCTTTTTCTGCATCTATTGATATTATCATGTGGTTTTTATCCTTCCTTTTCTTTATGAGATGAATCGCATTGATTGATTTGCAAATATTGTACCAGCCTTGCCTCCTCAGAATAAATCCACTTGGTCATGATATATAATTTCTTTCATGTATTACTGAATCTTGTTTGCTAATATTTTGTTGAGAATTTTAATATCTAAGTTTATCAGGGATATTGGCCTATAGTTTTCTTTCTTTGTAGTGACTTTACCTGGTTTTGGAATGAGGATTATGCTTGCCTCATAAAAGGAGCTTAGAAGTCTTCTCTCCTCTTGACTTTTTTGAAAGAGCTTGAGAAGGACAGATGTTAGTTCTTCTTTGAATATTTAGTACAATTCACCTGTGTGGCCATCTGGTCAAGGACTTTTGTTTACTGGGAGCTTTTTGATAACTGTTTCAATTTCATTTGTTGCAAGTGGTCTGTTTATGTTTTCTAATTCTTCCAAATTGAATTTTGGAAGTTTATATATTTCTAGGAATTTATACATTTTTGCCTAGATTGTCCAATTTTTTGGCATATAGATCTTCATAGTATATTCTTACAATCTTTTTTATTTTTGTGGTGTCAGTTGTTACTTCTCCACTCTCATTTCTAATTTTATTTATTTAAGTCCTCTCTCTATTTTTTCTTGATGAGTATGGTTAAAGGTTCATCAATCTTGTTTACCTTTTCAGAAACCATCTTTTGGTTCCATTGATATTCTGTATTTTTTTTTAGTCTCTATGTCATTTTTTTCCACTCTGACCTTTATTATTTCCTTCCTTCTACTTTCTCTGGGCTTTATTTGTTGTTCTTTTTCTAGTTCTTTTAGATGCTGGGTTAAGTTGTTTATTTGAACTTTTTCTAGCTTCTGAAGGTATGCCTATAATGCTATGAACTTTCCTCTAAGGACTACTTTTGCTGTGTTCCATAAATTTTGAGTTGTATGTTCATTTTCATTTATATCAAGAATTTTTTTTATTTCTTTCTTTATCTCATTGTTAACCCATTTGTTATTTAATAACATGCTATTTAATATCCAAGTGTTGAAATGCTTTTCAGTTTTACTATTGTAGTTGATTTCTAGTTTCATGACATTGTGATCAGAGAAGATGCTTGATATGATTTCAATCTTCTTAAATTTATTGAGACTTGTTTTGTGTCCTAACACGTGGTGTATCCTAGAGAATGTACTATGAGCACTTGAAAAGAATGTGTATTCTGTTGCTTTTGGGTGAAAGGTTCTAAAAATATCTATTAAATTCAGTTGATATAGTGTGTCATTTATTCCACTGTTTCTTTATTAATTTTCTGTCTCGAAGATCTATTCATTGATGTTAGTGGGATATTAAAATCCCCTACTATTATAGTATTGCTGCTGATCTTGCCCTTTATGTCCATCAAAATCTGCTTTATATATTTAGGTGCTCCTATATTAGGTGCATACATATTTACAATGGTTATATCCTTCTGTTGAATTGCTCCCTTTATCATATGTTGTGACCTTCTTTATCCCTTACTATATCCTTTGTTTTAAAGTTGATTTTGTAAGATATACGTATTGTTATCCCAGCTTTTTTTTTTCATTTTCATTTGCATGAAATACCTTTTTCCATCTCTTCACTTTTAATCTATGTGTGTCTCTTGTAGACAGTATATGAATGGGTCCTGTTTTCTTATCCATGCAGCTACCCTATGTCTTTTGATTGGAGCACTTAATCCATTTACATTTAAAGTTATTATTGATATGTAATTGTTTATTGCCATTTTATTCTTTAAATCTACAATCCTCTTTTTCTCATTTTTTTTCCTTTGCTCTTTTTATAGCAGGCCCCTTAACATTTTTTGCAGTACTGATTTGGTTGTAATGAATTCCCTGAGGTTTTTTTTTTTGTTGTTGTTGTTTTTTTTTTTTTGTCTGGGAAACTTTTTATTTCTTCTTCCATTTTAAATGATAGCCTTGCTGGATAAAGAAGTCTTGGTTGTAGGTTCTTGCTTTGCATCACTTTGAATATTTCTTGCCATTCCTTCTGGCCTCAATTGTTTCTGTTGAGAAGTCAGATGTCATCCTTATGGGGGCTTCTCTGTAGGTAATTAACTGTTTTTCTCTTGCAGCTTTTAGTATTCTTTCTTTGTCTCTTTACTTTGACACTTTAATTATGATGTGTCTTGCTTTAGGATTCCTTGAATTCCTCTTTTTTGGAACTCTCTGTGCTTCTTGAATTTGTGTGACTTTTTCCTTCCTCAATTTAGGGAAATTTTCAGCTATGATTTCTTCAAAGAGGTTCTCTATTCCTTGTTTATTCTCTTCTCCTTTAGGCTCCCCTATGATGTGGATGTTGTTTATCTTCATGTTGTCACAGAGCTCTCTTAGAGTTACCTCAGACTTTTTGAGCCTCTTTTGTTTTTGCTGCTCTACTTCTGTGCTTTCGTTTATCTTGTCCTCTAAATCAGTAATTCAATCCTTTGCTTCATCTAGCCTGGTATTAATTTCTTCTAGTGCAGTCTTCATTTCTGATATTGTATTTGTTGTTTCTGACTGGTTCTTTTTTATGATTTCAATGTCCTTTTTGATGTTTGCTATCTCTTTATTTAGGTGCTCATTATGTCCATCTATTGTTGCTCTAAGATCTTTGAGCATCCTAAAAAATCATTGTTTGAAATTCTGCATTGGTGTTTTGGTTACTTCCATCTCATTCAGTTCTTTTTCTGGGGATTTTTCTTGTTGATTCATTTGGGTCGTATTTCTCTGTCTGCCCATTTTGTCTGTGTATTAGGTAGCTCTGTTTGCCTTTGAAATTTTTGTGTGGTCTTTATGAAGAAGATGGGCTCAGTGGTACTGTCCTCCAGGCAACCTATTTCCCTTGTTCTAGGAATGCTTCTTGAAAATATTATTTTCCCTCTTGTTGAATGTGAGTATTAGATGCAGGTGGTCTTTTCATGGGTATGTTTATTCCTTCAGGCTGGCTGGGTCTAAGGGTCAACCTTGTTTATGTGTATTACATATTGTGCATTGTCTGTCCTGGTGGGCATATTTATTCTCCTCAGTGCCTACTAGACTATGCCTTTGCATGTGCTTCTTGTGTATGTTGAGTCTAGGGTTGGTTGCTGTCTACCACCTACTACCACTAATGTTGGCTCTAGTTCTTCTTGGGTTTATGTCAGCTGTTGTTTGTAACCCGCTGTGGGCTACCAGTCTGTGGCTACTGCACTTTTTGCTGTTTCTGTTTGCATTTCTGTGTCTGGGTACTGTGAAAGAGGCCAACCTTTGTATAAGGATCAGCTTCCTCCTGCTTAGAGAAGACAACAGCTCCATAAAAGCCCCAAGCTCTGTAAGATTTGTCTCCACTTTTCAGCTCCTCCTCCTCTTGCAGCTGCCTGGTCTTCCCACAGACTTCTGTAGTAAGACTATAGTGTGGGCACAGATTGGCCTCACCCAACCAACCCCTCTACAGGTTGCATGCCTGGTGGTTTAGGGCAGCTGGGTGTGAATTCAACATTTGTGGGACCCCTACTTCAGGAGACTCTGGGTCAGGAGCTCAGTACAGGAAATATGACCCCTACTCTAGAGGTTGATCCCTCAGCCATTGGTGGATACTCAAATTTTATTTCTCCCCAACAAGGTGAGCAGTAGCTTCAGACCGAGTGTGGCTGATAGTCCCCTCTGCAGAAGTTCTTTCAGCTGTTGAGACCCTGGTCTCCAGGAGGAAGACTAAGAGGTCCTCTCCTGGGGCTGACTGTGTTCCTCCTGAAGATGTCTATGCCCCTCGACCAGATCCAACAATAGACTCAGAGGGACCCACACTTTAAGTGTCCATGCTCCAGGCTCCTCTCCCTTTCTTTCTGTGGAATATAGCCTAGCAAGACAGAATGTCTAGTGCCTAGGTCAGCTGACTATGTAGCTCCACCCTATCCAATGCACATGAGTCATTGTGCTGGTGCTGATCACAGAGAGTAGAACTTGCCTCAGCTAGGCTCATTGTGAGAAGCTTTTCCTTAGAATACCACTCTAGCAAGGGTTTTTAGGTCCTGAACCAATGCTTTCTGCAGCTGGCCCCTGGATATGCCAGTCCTAGGTCTCCCAAGCAGGAACCCAGTGCAGACCAGTGGGAGACACTGCCTGTGACTGGCCGTCAGCAACCTTCTTGGAGCTACAGCAATTCAGGGTTTGTGGCTGCCTTTGCTGGGCCCAGGTGTACATAGAAATATCAGCTGCATACCTAAGCTGGCTTTTACCCACTCTGGGCCTGGGAGAAAGTCTGCTCGAATGGCCAAATTTCCCTGAGTCTCACCTCCTGCAGCCTGTCTGCTGCCTGCTTGTTGGGCTCAGCTGCTAAAAAAAATCTCTTCTAGATTCTAGACCCTGTGGCAATTCAGCGATTAGGAAGGGTGGTGGTTGTGGCTATGCCCCTTGGCCCCAGGTGTCAGTCTGTTCAGAGTTTTTCCACAGACTCAGTAAGGTGTGGCCCCAGGAGACTGGTGGGTGTAGCCTCTGAGACCCAGAGGTGTGGTCTTCCCCCTCTCTGGACAGTTTCAGCTGAGTCTCTTGTGAGGTGGAAGCACCAGTCATAAACTCAGGAGAATATGGGGGGGGGGCTCTGGTCTCAACACCATAAAACTGAGTCACTGATGCGTCCCCTGCTTCCTGGTCTCTTGGAATGACCCATTGCCATCCCTGAAGTAAGACTCCTGAGGGTGGAACAGCTGCTTTTCTGCAGGCTGATGCTACTCAGAGGGGATTGCTTTACCCAAAGAAGATGGTGACTGCAGTACTGGAGAATGACTCAGCACAAGAGTTCTGGTGGCCATCCTCCACAGTGTCTCCCCCTGGGCTGCCAACTTTACACTCTTATCCTGCAACTCCAGTCCTCTCAGCTCACCCCCACCAGAGCTCCAGACTGTGAACGAGCTTTTCTGTGCAGGGTCTTTAAAACGGAGTCTGTGTCTGAGAGATGTGTCTCTTTCTTGCAGACAGAAACCCGGCTTTTTTCATAGCTAAATGCTGTCTGGGTGCCTCTTCTAGGCTCTGGGTCTCTAAGCTGGGGATCCAGTCCTTGGGCTGAGGATGCAAACCACTGTGAGAGTCCCTCCGGGCCGCTGCTTGCTCCTTGGAGCCGGGCAGCCCTTTCTATGTCTCCGCCCTCCCTACCAGTTTTAGTGTGGCTTCTTGGGTGATCCTTGGTTATAGATTCTTCTTAGTTTAGTTCAAAGTTGATTTTTCAGGATGATTGTTCTTAATTAAGTTGTAATCCAGTTTGGTCCTGGGAGGTGCCAGTTGGAATGTCCACCTACTTCATCGCCACCTTTTCCCCCCACTTTCTGCTATTTTTAATGTAAGCAGTTACTTAATCTGCCTGACAATCACTTAAAAAATATATAAAATAGGGCTAATAAACAAACTCAAAAGGATAAAATGAAATATACTAACACAATGCTTAGCACTTGAGAATCATGAAAAAATCATGAACTATTGATAATTTTTATTATATGCTTGTGGAAAATTTGTCCAATGAATTAGCAATAGCTATATATTTTTTAATTCAACTGCTAAGATTTTCAGTTCAGATTAATAAGTCTTTATTTGTCCATCACATTTTCCAGCTATTTCTAAACAAACAATGGATGCACAAAACATAAACTAATTTTATATTTACCATATTATTAGTTCTTTTCAGTTTGATTTTTCCCTATTGCCTTATGACCTGCTCTTTTTTTTTTCTTTGTCTTTTTGAGTTAATTGATTTGGTTTGTTTCATTTATTTTTCTTCTATTGGCATGATGGTTACACATATTCTCACTATTCTTTTAGTAAAATTCCTATACAGATAAACCATGAGTCCTTGGATTATTAGAATTAATAAATGTCAGTACTCTTACCTCATTTCAGTCAATGCTAAGACATCAGGACATTGAAATCTATTAACATTCCCCTACCCTCCAGGTGCTATTAGTGTTATTATTGTTATGCATTTTAATTCAACATATATTTAAATCCTTTAAAATATTATTATTTATAATTAGCATTTATTCAAATTTGCACCCAATTTAGTCTATATAATATTTTTGCATTTTTATATTTCCCTTTGGGATGATTTTACCTCTACCAGAAGAACTGCCTTTAGCATGACCTTTCATGTAGGCTGCTGCTGATGACTATGCTTAAGCTTTGGTGGTCTAGAAATGTCTATGTTGCTTCATTTTTGAAAGATAATTTCATTGGTGGCCAGATTCTCTCTCTTATTTTTTCTCCCATATCTTATTCATATCATCCATTGTCTTCTGTCTTACATCTTTTCTATTGAAGAGTTAGTTCTTATTTTTATGATTGATCCTTTGAAAATAATATATCCTCATTTTTTGGGATCTTTTGTGATTTTCTCTGTATTACTTTTTGGCTGTTTTTCTGTGGTGTGGGTAAGTGTGGCTTTCTTTTCAATTGTCGGTCTGGAATTTAGAGCACTTCTTGAATCTATGACTTGATATCTTTCCTCAATTGGAAATTTCTTGACATTTATACTTACATATTGCCCCTGTCCCCATTCATTGACCCTCTTTTCCCTTCTGAAAGGAGATGGTGTTATGTGTATGTTAGAATTTTCTCCTGTGCCTCATGTGGCACTTTCACTCTTATATGTAGATTTTAGCCTTTTTGCTCTCCCGGCTTTCACCAGGATATGTTATTCTTACCTAACTTATAGTTCACTGATTCTTTCCTCAGCTGTATCTAGTCCTCCAGTCTGTTGTTCAACCTGTCTATTAAGATATACATTTCAGTTTTCATATTTTTTAGTCCTAGAATTTTCATTTTTCTATAAGTTCTAGTTACCTGGTAAAATCTCCTACCTTGTCATCTATTTTCTTGAACATATAAATGCATATTTATTTTAAAGTCCATGTTTGAGAGATTCAATATTTTTGTCATCTGTTCAATATTTATGTCATCTGTTAGTTATATTTATTGTTTATTTATTTTTTAGAATTTTTACTTATTTTGAATTCTGACACATTTTGTAATTATAGACTATCTAGATGGCTTAAATGATGCTTTTTTATGGTGGTGTTTATCTTTCTTTGTTTCAGAGGAGATTGGAATAAACAGAGGAAACAGAGATGAAGATTTTTTGAAGATATGAGTTTGAAAAAAAGTTGTTGAAAGGTGTATACATGGACCATTACCCAGGGCACTTTTCATTAAAATTTAAGAACTTCTTATGTGTTTCCACCACACAAACAACATTGTTACTGGAATATTGCTGTAAGTTTACAATATCACTAAGACACTATCTTCTTTTCAACTCACTTGCCAAAATTAAACCATTTTTTTCAGTACAATATTTTGTTTATATCTTTTATATTGCTCAAAGGAATAGATTGGAATCTAAATTTTGCTTTTTAAGATGTGGGATCTCATTTTTGTAACTTACTAAAATATTTCTTTCCTTGCAATAAAGAATATACAGCTAAAGGCAGCTCCTTTAGGGACCAAGATTACAATCACCGTGCCTTCCTTAGAATGAATCCACATATATGCCATGGGATTGCCCAGTCTGAATGTTTGGCAGACCTGGGACCTGACAACACTTTGCTAAATGATGTACATACACAATTTGAAAATCTAAAATGCCTTGGCAGAGATCAGGAGATGTCTGTGTTAATGAACGTGTGATTTTCTGGATTGAAGCAGACAAGAGAGACCTAATTCTCTGAGATAAGGGCTAAAGAATTTACTTAGTAAATGAAAAGAGAGGTTGGTTCAAGATGAGCATTTTAATAAGAAAAAAGTCTAAGTCCAAACCAGTTTTGAATAGTCCATCCTTCTCTCTGGAGAGATACTGGAAGTAAGAGATAAAATCACCTTGCTTTTTAAAAATTTTAATCAAGTATATCTTCAACTCCTTTGTGGGACACTTATAATTTCAGTTAGCTGGCATGAAAATCTGGAGAAAAGATTTTATGTTTTATTTGAGTATAAATTTTTTTCAACCCAATAGCCAGCACTTAGAGGAAAAAGAGAGAAAAACAATATGAGAGTAAAATCAGAGATGGAAATAAAGTGTGAGAAGAGTAATGAGAATTCAGGGATTAAAAAACACTTGAGAGAAAGGGGAAGGTATAGGTATGTCCTTAATAGACAGTGAACTAATGTGCATTGTATATTTAGTGGGACATATTTCAGCTTAGTTATTCTATGATGATTAAGAAAAAAATTGGGCTTGGGTATAAAGACAGAGAATAAAAAATGAAGGAAAAGAAATTTTAAAAAAGGAGAAGAGGGCAAGGGACAGGAGAAACTTTCTTTTTTCTCTTTTATTAAGAGAGAAGCAGGAAGGCAGAGAGACAGACTCTCGCATGTGCCAGACTAAGATCCACCCCACAAGCCCTTGCAAGGTGATGCTTTGCCCATCTGGGGCTGTTGTTTTGTTGCTTGTCAACTGAGCTATTTCAGAGCCAAAGGCGAGGCCATAGAGCCATCCTCAGCACCAGGGGGGACAACTTGCTTAAATTGAGCCATGGTTGTGGGAGAGGAAGAGAGAGAGGGGAAAAGAGAAGGGAGAGGGGGAGGGTTGGAGAAGCAGATGGTCTCTTCTTGTGTATGCCCTGACAGGAAATTGAACCCGGGACTTTCACATGCCAGGCTGATGCTCTACCGCTGAGCCAACAGGCCAGGGCCAAAACTTTCTTTAGGATAGGAGTTGATTGGTTCCCTGAGGAATAGTATCTGGTTTTTTTATTGTATTTTTGGCACTTTAGTCCCAAGTCTATTCTCACAGTAGCACTCGTTAGCTACCAGTACCTAGCTTGGCTACTTTGGTCTACCATAGGAAAAGGGAGTGATGGGCTTTTCTGCTTAAGTTTATTAACAACATGCAAATATGAAACCATTAATACAGAATGACATCCAAAGTCTCCAAATAAAAGTTTCAGAAAGGACCATTTTTGTTTACTGCATTTTGTTTACATATAGCCATTAACTAAGTTGTTTTATGAGAGTATTTTTTTAATTTTGATAAAGTTAATATTGTTCATTTGGAAAATCTTTAATAATAAAAATAATGCTATACAATTATCTTAAAAATGGAAAAAAAATTCTTCCAAGTACCGGTCAACTGACAAAAGACATAATATACATACAAGTGGATCATTGGTTTTTCCATTTAATAGCTTTGTCACACTCAAAGTATAGTAGAAATAGAAACAAAAATATTTAAAAAAATAATTAATTTTTGCTGGTCTCAAGTATCAAATGGTTATATCAACAAAATGGAGGCAGAAAAGTATGACTTTGAAAACTATTGGTGATGTCATATTTGAATACATGTAAAAGTGTGTTCCCTGAGAAGGTTAGTATTATTTCATGTATTTAAACATGAGGTAAGTTGATAAATAGTTGTAGAGATTTGCTTAGATCTCTTTCCTTACTATCTTTGCTTTTGGAGATACGGGAGGGATATAAATAAAATGAGTTAGTGGAAGGATTCAAGGCAACAAATAAGCATGTGTTTTCTTCCATTCCAAAGTGTGGGTTGCATTCACTTCCTGTCCCGACAGATTTGGAAATGGAAGAACAGTGTCCAGCAGAGGGTGCACTGCTAGTGTCAGGAGCACTGGACCTGGTTTAGCAACTACCTTAAATCTACTGAGTAGAAGGAGCCAAAGAACCTAACCACACTGAAGTTATGGTAATAAAAGGGGCCAGCACCTTCCCATACTTAGGGAGCTAATTATAGACCAGAAAGTCAATATTTTAACTTTAAGCCCATTGAGCTCAAAATTAAATGTACAAAAACAACCATACTTATCTGCTTTAATAGTTGTTATTCAATTTAGTTTTATATTAGAGTATTATGAATGAGAAGCTATCAGAGAAACACTGATAAGATATTACTTTTCATTGTTGCCTTCAATCAAGGTCAGTATATTACAATATGTCTTTTATTTCTCATATGTTACCTGTCCATAGATTCTGTTGTTTTTCTGGTTCATTCTATGTTTGTTTCATTTAAATGTTGGAATAGCTAAGTCTTTAGCAACCTGGTTGCACATTGATCTTTTTACCTTTGGTAGCTAACCTGTCTGGGCAATAATAGATCCTTATATTAGTTTTCAGAAAGTTCTCAGTCTTCAAAGAAAGATTATTTTCCCTAAAGAACTATGGAATTTGGCAATAATGAAAGGATAGTAAATGGAAACATTAAAAGGCCTAAGAAAAAAAGGAGCAAGTTTTCACCCTGTGGACTGTGATGAGTGGGCAACGTCATGCCAGCAAGGATTTTGGACTTGATAGAAAAATGTTGATGATATAGTTATAAATGACTGAGATGAAACTCAAGGGAGAAAGAGGATTATTTTTTAAAAGCAGACATTTTGAAGCTATTGCTATATTTATAAGTAGGTTTCTCATTCATTTAAACGTTCAGTAAATGTAAATTTAAATAAAATCTGACATTTCAATAACCAATATCTTTCAACAGAAAATCAAACCTTGAGTAAATCTGTAATAAAGAAAACAAAAAATATTTAAAAAATAAAATATTTGCTTAACTAGGAATGCTTCAATAAAATATTCCAAGATATGCATAAGCCTAAAGCCTCATTACTTTATATAATTTTGCTTTAAAATGTACGTAGAAAATTTGTAATTCATTTACAATGAAACAGAATACCCCAAAACTAAAAATTTATGCAAACTAAAGTAAAAAACACAAATAGAAATTATTAAAATGATTTTGTGAATCACATTAAAATTATTTTAATGGACTTCATCCTTTTGAAGCAGTTCAAGGTTACAGAAGAATTGAGCAGAATGTACCCAGTTCCCATACCCCTGCCCTCTACTCCCACAACAATCTTCCTTTCTAATAACATTTTGCATTAGTGTGTGCATGTAAAATTAATGAACTAATATTAATACATTATTATTAACTAAATCCATAGTTCACATTAGGGTTCACTCTGTGTTGTGCACTCTATTAGTTTTACCACATTTATAGTGACATGTATCCACTAGTACAGAATATTTTCACTATCCTAAAAATCTCTTGTGTCTCATCTGTTCATTTCTCCTTCCCTCTTTCCCACCACAAATTCCTGGCAAACTTTGATCTTTTTATTGTCTCCATAGTTTGTCTTTTGCAAAAAGTCGTACAGTTGAAATCATACATCACGTAGTCTTTTCAGTTTGGCTTTTTTTATTTAATGATATATGTTTAAGTTTCCTCCATGTTTTTGCATGGCTTGATAACTGATTTTTCTTTTTTTAGTACAGAATAATATTTCATTGTCTGAACAGACCAGTTTATTTATTCATTCTCTTAATGAAGAAGGATATCTTTAGTTGCTTTCAGGTTTTCAATTCAGTTGAGTATTCCATGTTTTCATTTCATTTGAGTAAATATGAAGGAGTGTAATTGCTGGATCATATGGTAAGAGGATGTTTAGTTTTGTAAGAACCTGCCAAGCTGTCTTACCAAGCGGCTGTACCATGTTGCACTCCCACCAGCGATGAATGAAAGTTCCGGTTCCTGCACCCCCTCCCAGCACTTGGTATTGCTGCTTTTCTGGGTTTCGACTATTCTAATAGTGTGTAGTGGTATTTCATTGTTGTTTTAATTTTCATGTCCCTAATGACATATGATGTTGAACATCTTTTCATATACCTCCTTACATTATGTTTATCTAACTGGGGAGGTGTCTGTTCAGCTCTTTTGACCACCAAAAGTGATTTTTAATTTATAAAACTCATATAACTACCTATCAGGAGAGAAAGCTTGGAAAAAAGGATCAAGTTTCTCCTAATTATATTTAACCACACAAATATTATCACTTTTCTATTAGTTTTCTTCCAATATTCTCTTTCTTTTTTAACTGTGCAAGATTTTCACATAATTATCATTATATACATATAATTTTATACACTGGTTTTGTTTAATATTATAACATATTTTATAGTTTTTAATGTGATTTATTATAAATAACTATATATATTATCATTTATGTAATCATTTCCCTATATTGAATATTTAAATTACTTCCATTTATGAAAGTATGCTATGTTTTAAAAAGTTTTCTTTCTTTCTCTCTCTCTCTTTCTTTCTTTCTTTCTTTCTTTCTTTCTCTCTTTTTTTTAGAGAGAGAGAGACAGACAGACAGGGACAGACAGACTAGAATGGAGAGAAATGAGAGGCATCAGCTCATAATTGTGGCACCTAAGTTGTTCATTGATAACTTTCTCATATGTGCCTTGACCTGGAGTCGGGGTGGGCTCCAGCCAAGCCAGTGACCCCTTGCTCAAGCCAACAATGTTTGGGCTTAAGCCAGTGACCATGGGGTCATGTCAATGATCCCATGTTCAAGCTGGCAAACTCTGGGTTTCAAACCTGGGTCCTCAGCATTCCAGGTGAACACTGTGCCACCAGTTGGTAAGCTAAAAAGTTTTCTTAACAAAATAAACTTAAAAATTTATTTTTGAGTTGAAAATGCAAATATTGCAAATTATTTTTTATTTTTATTTTTATTTTGGATTTTTCTGAAGCTGGAAATGGGGAGAGACAGTCAGATAGACTCCCGCATGCGCCCGACCGGGATCCACCTGGCACACCCACCAGGGGCAGCGCTCTGCCCACCAGGGGGCGATGCTCTGCCCCTCCGGGGCCTCGCTCTGCCGTGACCAGAGCCACTCTAGTGCCTGAGGCAGAGGCCACAGAGCCATCCCCAGCGCCCGGGCCATCTTTGCTCCAATGGAGCCTTGGCTGCAGGAGGGGAAGAGAGAGACAGAGAGGAAGGAGGGAGGGTGGAGAAGAAAATGGGCGCTTCTCCTATGTGCCCTGGCCAGGAATCGAATCCGGGACTTCTGCACGCCAGGCCGACGCTCTACCGCTGAGCCAACCGGCCAGGGCCGCAAACTATTTTTATAGACTAAAATTACCAATATTGAAATGCGGAACTATTTTGTAGAAATGTCTGTATAGAAGACTTTTTATAACGGAGCTGCTGCCATGAGAACACTTGACGTCAATAGGAGATTATAGACACATAGATAGAGATTATTGTAACATATAATGAAATGCTGAAAAGGTTTTCTCCCCTGGTGGGGCCTCCAATGTACTTAAATTGGTGGTTTTGCAGAACCCAGCAACTAGGGATACAATTCTGCCTCGCACAGGAACTCCAATGCTAGCCACTCCCCTGATGACTTTCACAAAAGTGGCACAGTTTTGAGCTTCGGAGGTATTGATGTTTTCTGTGATCTTGGTTTTTCTAATTTGAATCTTAATGCTTATGATTTATCAAAAATCTCGTGTCAGTCTGTAACCACTTCCCTGTGCTGGAAGAACCAGGTGAGGATCGAGGTCTCAGCCAGAGGAAGGATTAGGTCAGGAAAAGAGTAAGGACTTAGAGTCAGAGGCCCATCGTTCACTTCTTCTCTTCCCTGTTCCTCATCTGTTGTACCAATCTGACAGGACTCTGAGAATTTAATGCAAGCATATATGAAAGCACCCAGCATTCAGTTGTTATTATCTGAGTCTTCATCTGTTTCTTGGCACAACTCCTCTCACCCTGTTCCTCCCTGTTGATGGTTTACTGAAATTATAATGATTGAGGAAAGGCCATTCTGTGATATATCTGTATGATCAGGGTTCTGTGGGTTATAAGTGATAGAAATAGCACTCAAACACTTAAGAAATAGTACAAATTAGAAAAAAAAACCCAGAAAATTCCTTGGTGTATGACCAGAAGTGGCACAGCTGGATCTAGGACCTCACAGAGTATCATCAGGCTTGTCACTTTCAGATCTTTCCAAACCGCCTTACTCTGTGTTGATTTCCCTCTCGAGTACCTAGGAGGTGGTGAAGACAGCGACCAGACGTTCTAGCTTTCATTCTACCTTTTATTTGAACTCACTGCAAACAGTCTATCTCTTCTAACAGTTCATTTAAAGTCCCAGATCTTGGCTTGCATCATGTTCTAACCCTGGAACCAATGATATGGGCCTCATTGGTAGGTCTGGAGGGTATCCTTAGAAACCCTGGAGGGTTCAGCCCTACTGGAGTTATGTGGGAGGAGAATTTACCCTAAAGAAAAACAAGTTTGGCAGGCAAAATAGCATATGTATAGTACCCATTCCTGTAGGGATGCCTCTTGTGGCCCTTTCCAAGGAACACTGCAAAAGGGAAGGAGAGTAAGCAAACCACATTTATTTCCATTTGTTCTCCCCTGAGATGAAAGAGAGCTCCTGAACCAACTGCTGCTGCCACACAAGTTATAAGAGAGCCACCCTTGTGGGAAGGGAGGAGTTGTCACAGCCTTCCCTCCCCAGCTGACCACCTGGTCCAGTCCAACCCATTTTCTTGAATTTTGATTTGGAACTTTGTATAAATGAGAACAATGTTTGGGAATCACAGAAAGGTCAATTTAACTATGAATGAATTAAATAGGGGGGTCTTTTTTTTCCTTCTTTTTTTTCTTCCTTTTCTCTTTCCTTTACCTCTTCCTTCCTTCCTTCTTTCCTTCCTTCCTTCCTTCCTTCCTTCCTTCCTTCCTTCCTTCCTTCCTTCCTTCCTTCCTTCCCTCTTTCTTTCTTTCTTTCTTTCTTTCTTTCTTTCTTCTTTCATTCTTTCTTTCAACATTAAGGGAATGCGAGAGGCAGGCAGGCCAGTATGGTATCTTCATGATTCCATCAGGGACACATGTGTCTTCTATCTGTTCCTTAGACACCTACAGGTTATAGCTTTTGTCCTGATGCCATTTCCCTGGAGATCTTAAGATATTTTCTCCACCAACTGCATTACATCAGGAGCAAGTGAAAGGCAGAGGGCAAAAGGTGCATGCCAGCTAACGGTCCTCCCAGAGAGAGAGAAAGGAGTCCTTGTGAGCAAAGAGCTGGCCTGGTGCTGTCAATGGGCCTTGGTGTTGCTAGGAGCTGGCCTGGCACTCACAGACAGGCCTCGACAACTGAAGGGACAGCACTAGAGATACCAGAATTATAGAGAGGGTTGCAGAGAAAAGAGGCAAGAAAAAAAACCACACAAACCTTTGACTATTCACAAGCTGGGTTAGATTTGACCTTACTTCGCAATATACCACCCAAGTGGTTCATTGTAAATATGGCAAAAAAGTTAAATTAGCTCTCTGTCTGGATTATGCAAATAGTCTCAGGGAAAGCAAACTGAGAAAGCAAATGGCAAAACTAAAATAGGTATATTTGCAAACAGGAGAACCTCATTTTGACATTTTCTTAAATAACCAGGATTGATTCTTTAAAAAATAAAATAACACAAGTGATACATAAACACATATGCATTATAAAAAATGCAAATATTATAAAAATATATAGGATAAAAATTACAATCTCCTTTCTCTTCCATTGGCAGGAGTCACTATTTAAATATTAATGCATTGATTATAAAACATTTCACTTTACATTCATACTCGTAATTTATTTTTGTTCTGTATATATGTATGTATGTATGTCTGTATATACATACATATATATACTATTTGTAATATAATATAATATAATATAGTATAGTATAATATAATATAAATTGTCTTTTTTTCCGTAGCAAATGAAAATGCTAGGCCTAATGTTTAACATTTAACATTTGGTGAATATGCCAAAATCCAAATGTTTTTTCCAATTTTTATTGCTACAACTGGTATATGCAAGTACTCATTTCCTCTACCCTCACCAACACAAAATTATTCTTCAGTTTAGCACTTGGAATCTACTATTTTAACTTACATTTCCTTGATTACTACTAATGTTGAGAACCCTTTCCTATGTTTATGGGCTTAGAGATTCTTGTTCTATGTTTATTTTAACATCCTTTTGCTGAGATGTAATATTATATCAGATAGTATGGATATTAATTCTTTGTTGGAAACGTAACTTGCAAACGTTTTCTTTCTGTCTGCAGTTTTTTTTTTTTATTTTTAATTGAGAGGAGAGTATATAGTGAGACAGATGCCTGTATGTGCCTGGACCAGGATCAACCCAGCAACCGCCATCTGAGGCCAATGCTTGAATCAACTGAGCTATCCTCAGTGCCTGAGGTTGACACTTGGACCAACTGAGGTGCCTGTCTGATGCTCAAATTAACAGAGCCACTAATGCAAGAGGGGTAGAGAGAAAGAATGCAGAGAAGGAGGGAAGAGAAGCAGATGGCTGTTTCTCATGTGTGCCTTGACCAGGGATCAAACCCAGGATGTCTGCATGTCTGGCCAATGCTTTATCCACTGAGCCAACTGGCCAGGGCCTCTAATTTACCTTTTTTTTTAAAATTTGCCTTTTAATTTATTATGGTATCTTTTTTCTTGTAAAAGATTTAACTTTTATGTAATGACTTAAAATTTTTTTTTCAGCTTCTGAGTTTTGTGTCTTTTAAAAGGTTTCCCTAACCCTATGATTATAAGAATGTTCTCCCCTATGTTATTTAAATACTTTATAGTTTGGATTTAGGTTTAGCCCAGAAACTGAACTCTATTATTTGGTATGGTGTAAGTAGGAATCTATATTATTCTTTTCTGCATGATGTAATACAGTCAGATGCCTGGATCCATTTTTCAGCTTTGCTCTTTGCTTATAGTTCTTTTTTTTAAATTTTATTTATTCATTTTTAGAAAGGAGAGAGAAAGATAGAGAGAGAGAGAGAGGAGAGAGAGAGAGAGAAGGGGGGAGGAGCAGGAAGCATCAACTCCCATATGTGCCTTGACCAGGCAAGCCCAGGGTTTCGAACCGGCGACCTCAGCATTTCCAGGTCGACGCTTTATCCACTGCGCCACCATAGGTCAGGCTCTTTGCTTATAGTTCTGAACTGCTTGATTCTGTGTGCCTGCTTTATTTTATTTAAATTTTGAAATTGAGAGATAATTGACATATAACTTTGTATTTGTTTTATGTGAACAACATAATGCTTTAATATATGTATATGTTGCAGAAAGATTAACACAATAAATTCAGTTAACACATATTACCACACATAGTTATACATTTTTTTCTTGTGTTGAAAACTTTTATGATCTACTTTCTTGGTAACTTTCAATTATATAGGACAGTACTGTTAACTATATTCTGTCCTTCGATGCAAATATACTCAAGAGGACTTGAAGGCAAGGTAACCCTATTCCTCTCTAACAAATGCAAGATATATTACTCATTTTAGTATATCATTTAACTTTTGAAAAATTATTTATACTCTTGAACTCTTATAACCTGGTATAATTTATTTCTTTTTGTTCTAATCAATGGTAGGCATCTTGGGGATACAATCAATTTTTTAAAATATGCTAGTCATTGACCATTTTTTAGCTACCATGAAAGTTCATTTTCCAGAATAATTTATTTACTCAATGAACAGTTATTAATGATTTTCTTTTGCCAGTCATTGCATTCAATCTTGAAATGTCTTTCAGGAATTCTCACCTCTCATTATGCAGCCCAGACATCCCAATGGGGAGGCCTGTCTTGTGACCTTGTCTGTTCTCTTGCTCACCTCAATACAGTTTTCACTCATCAGCTTTAATAATGTTTCATAACCCTTGTGGTTGATTAAATCTTTACAATGTGATTTAACATCTCCTATCATCAAGAGGTGAGGTCTATTTCCCCATCCCTTGAATCTGGACCGATCTTGACAGTTTTGGTTAGAAGATGTGGCAAAGTGACAATGCGCTAGTTTTGAGCTTAGGTCATCAGAGGTATGGCAGACCTTCCTTTTCTTAGAGCCCTGCAACTACTTTGTGAGCCATTGTGGAGTTTCAGGCAATGGAGGAGAGGAGGGAAAAGAGCACCAGAGGACTGTGAGCCCAAGAGCAGCACAGAGACAAAAATAATTAGGGGACTTGGTTGGGAGAGGTGAACAATGAAATCAGAGTTTTAATATTTATATGAGTTTATTGGTCCCCATTGGCTGGCGTATTAAGCTTTTAAGTCTCATTAATAAGGAATTATTTACTACCAATGTTCCTTAAAATTTTTAACTGAATTCTAGAAGTTAAATATAAAAAGAGAGAAAGACTGTTAGAGGGATGATCTTAACAGCAATGAATTACCTAATGCAAATGAGAACAGTAAGTTTTTAGAAGTGAGGGAATTCTAAAACCAAAATGTACAAACAGAAGCAAAAACAATCTGATAACAAGTACAATGTACTTATCTACAAATGCAATAGAGAATGAATTAGTGGAGAAGAAGAATATATTATCCAAAATGTTGTGGGCTTTTTTTTTTAAATTACACTATACATGTCATGATTTAATTTAGTTTCTCTTAAAATTTTTAATTCATTATTGCAGTAATATTTATGGCAAATGGAACTTGAAACATATCTTATGAAATCAGATATTTTCTGTTAAATTTTCCATGCTGAAAAAAAACCCAACTACTTCAGAATATAATAATTACTATATTCAGGAAAAATTCAAATAATATTATTCTTGTAAGAAAAATTTACCCCAGTTACATCATTTTAATTAAAATAAAAATAACTAAAGATGAAGAAAAACGGAATCATTTGAATGGAGCTGTCTCATCTTTTGGGTTGCACCAATGAATTTGGTTTTCTTCTTTCTTCATTAACAACTTATTTTTGGTGCTCTTCCGCCACTGAGCATAAATGTAAATGCTCTTCAAGAGTTCATCCTTACTTCTCTTAGTTTTTCTTTTTTTATTTTCACTTTAAAAAAACTATTTAGAAAATTAAGTTTAATGGAATGACATTGATCAATAATAGTATATAGGTTTCAGGTAAATATTTAAAAAAAATTTTTTTTACTTATTCATTTTAGAGAGGAGAGGGAGAGATACACACAGAGAGAGAGAGAGAGAGAGAGAAAGAGAGAGAGAGAGAGAGAGAAGGGGGAGGAGCTGGAAGCATCAACTCCCATATGTGCCTTGACCAGGCAAGCCCAGGGTTTCGAACCGGCAACCTCAGCATTTTCAGGTCAACGCTTTATCCACTGCACCACATCAGGTAAATATTTTTATAGCATTTGAACTGTTGGTTATATTGTGTACCCATCACCTAAAGTCAAATCATTTTCCATCACCCTATTTCACATTCATTCTTTATGCCACTCCCTCAGCCCCCTCCCCCACAATCTTTTCCCTCTGGTAACCACTTCGCTTTTATCTATATCCGTGAGTTTCAGTGTTATATTCCACCTATTTTTGAATTCATATAAAATATCATCTAATCTACTGGTTTAACAGTGCAAATGATTGCCATTTTCTTTTACCTTTACTTCTATCCCTCTTCTGAGTACTTCCCATTTCTGACTTTCTTAAGACCTCAGCTGTCACATCCTATTGGCATCTCAAACACCATCCATTCAATCTGAATCAACTCACCTTCATTTCTTTTCTTTTCCCTTAACTTTCTATCTGTTTTGATAACATTTGAATGCTGATTACCAACTACATTTAAAGCTACAGTCTTTGACTTCTCCCATTTTGCACACTCAAGCCAAAAGGTTGCCAAGTTCTCAGGCATCTTTTGTCTATGGATATCTTGTGACTCTTTGTTCTTTTATATTCAAACTCTTTCATTAAGACCTACCATTCCAAACTTATTTCAAATCGACTTTCTTTGGGTGCTATAATTTCTGGTCCAACCCTTTTATACATTCTTTATTTATGTATGTATAATGATTTCTTGCCCCTGTTCTTTCTCCATGCACTACTGTATATACATTTTTTCTCATATCAAATTATCCAAATAATATTTATCCACAAAATTCTAGTTCTAATATAATCTCTATTGAATTCAGATCAAATATAGTGAGCATTTATGGTAGAATCTATGCCAAATACATGATCTCATTTACTTTTATAACAACATATTAATTTTCTTATGTTTGTCACACATTAATATTGTTATTACATATTTATGTAAATGTGTCTCTTACAAAACTAAAGCATAAGTTTTATTTAATTCATCTTAATATCTCTCATAGTTCTTTGAGAAAGGTAGCTGATCAATCATATGGATGCACAAGTGAAATATTAATATATTAGTAACATATTGAGTAGTTCTGTTTTATTTATGCCTATCCTGAATTGTCTAAAAAGGACTTAAGAGAACTTACAATATTTTTAATAAATATTTAAAAATGAAATAAGAGTAAAGATAGAAAAAATAAAATTTATATGTAGGGTTGGGTCACAGTAACCATGAAGTACGGTCTATTTATATGTCAGTCAAAGAAGGGTTATTAATTTGATGGTGAGCCAAGGCAAAGAGAGAAATTCAATGATTTATTTACAGTATATCCAACATTTATAAGATAAAAATATGTAAGTTATTAATGAGTAAGTCAATTTTTACTGGCGC
Organism: Saccopteryx bilineata; assembly: GCF_036850765.1. Classification (NCBI taxonomy): domain Eukaryota; kingdom Metazoa; phylum Chordata; class Mammalia; order Chiroptera; family Emballonuridae; genus Saccopteryx; species Saccopteryx bilineata. Next base: position 53,797,650 of record NC_089491.1, read on the forward strand.
AAAACTTGAAGGAAATTTTTCTAAGATGTCTTTATGAGAGGATTCTGTCTGATGTAGTAAATACCATACTTAGAGCACAAGGCATGTAGATACCTTAAAAACCAAACTTATCTTCAGTGCTACTCTCTCAAGAATGGTAGGTAAGTTACCACAGAATAGAAATAACTGTATAAGAATTTGACTTATTTTAAGAGTGGTAGAGAGGGTCATGCATTATTCAAGTGTTGAGCTGTTGCACATAAATTGTAGAGGGCATGATGATATACTTCATGTATCCGTTCTTTATTCTCATCTTTTTTTAAACAGAAAATGAAAGCAATTCAGTGTTGTGATGGGTTTCTTGATACTTGGAAGTTATTAGCTACATAGGGGGTCCTTGTTACACCCCTTCTATACAATGGAAGAAATGACAGATACTATCACAGTATGATTATATATGTCTGTGATATCAGAACCACAATCACAGATATTATGGTCAGCAGACAGTAACAATAATATACACACATACACCCACATATACTTCCATATATATACAATGTCACTTCCAAAATATTTTAGCACTAGCTATTTAAACTCCCTTTTTCCTCTCTCAAGGCCTAATCTTTTTGTGAATAATTGTCACTCATAATGATTATTCTATTTTTGAGATGATTAGATATATTTCATTACTACAAAAATGAACCTTCTTAAAAAGTTACTCTTTAAGAGTAAATAAGGAATTGTATGTGTTGACATGAAAAAACCTTGGATTTCCTATGTGGTATTTATTGTCAAAAAGCACAATGGTCTCTCAAATAGGTTCTCATAAGAAAAAATTCTGTTTGTTTTGTCACACTTTTTCTGTTAAGTTAAAAACCAGTGGAAGCCTGAAAACACTGGGAAGGGGAAAATAACCCCCAATTTTGAGTTTTCAGAATGCTTTTGGGAAGCATATTTTGTGGATAATTGCAAATGCTTTGTGAAAGAGCTTCAGAACTACTTGGCTTCTGCATTAAAGTACATATGATTTTAGAGAACAAAATATTTTTCTTGTGCTGTTTCATTCTTTGTTTAATGAACCTCATCAATTTATGATAGTGATGAAAACTGATTGGTTTAGTTGGACAGCTCCTGTTAGTTAAAATTTTTCTAAAAATCATGAAAATTAATCAAACATTTCTCTAAATCCTACAAATTAACTAAATATATCTTAAAAGACAGAAAATTAGATAACTCCCCTCAAATGATACCTTATGCAAGCATGTATTTTTTGTGAAACTTGTTTACTTGTACATTGCCAATGACATTGTGAATTGGCATGACCCATTTGGAAAAACAATTATGATATACCATAGCATGTATTGCCTTCTAGCATATGTCCACCTGAGCCACAAATATGTCCATTCTCTTCAATACAACAATCTATTGATGACTAGTCCCTGGCCTCGATTAAATGTAAAATTCTGCTTTTATTTCTCATCGACTAAGTGCTAACTTCTCTCCTGAGATTTTAGGGCTATTTGAGTGTGTGTGTGTGTGTGTGTGTGTGTGTGTGTGTGAATATGTTTGTCTTTTGGATAATAGTAACCGTTATTTGTTATTTGTGATATATACTTTATACATATTATCACTTAATTTTGTAATAATCCTGTTTGGTAGATATTATACTTTTTGGAAATAAAACTTGATCTAAAAAAATTAGTTAACCTAGTCACATCACAACTAGAGAAATATTCAGCTGGCAACAAATGTAACTCTGACTTCAAGGCATATATTCTTAACTATTAAACTCTCAATTATTTAAAAAAAAGTAGTCTGACTAGCATTTGAGTTACTTGTGCATGACTCTTACTTCCCCAGATGTGAATCAAAGAACATTTGCAGTTGGCACTCGTAGTCTGAATCACATTTAAAGGAGCTGTTGACACCCCATACAAATCTGTGTGTGAAAGGTCTCTTCTTTTCCAGCTGTCTGTCTGTACATTTCCAACACTTTTCTGTACTTTCGTTTCCACTCTGAAATAGGAAAGCATGTTGTGTGTATCACACATTCTTCATTTAGGGTTCTCTCTGGTACTCATACCTTGTACCTATGCCCTTTGGCTATTCAGTGGGATGGATCTTTAGCTTGCTAAGTCTGCAGCTTCCAAGAAACTTCCTATAGCCTGTGATTGGTCCTAGACTGCAGATCCTAACTCAGAGCTGCTGCATAATCAAAGTTAATGGGGTTCTTTGTCCTTTCCCCAGACCACCTTCGTGTAAGGACAGTAGGTGAGGAAGGCATCAGGTTGCTATAAAGTAATGACAAGACTGAACATCAAGGAAGACCATTTCATTAAAGAAGGAAAAGAAATGTAATTGAGATATACTTGTTCAGTAACATGTAATTGGTAAATTGAGGTAGAATCTATAGAATAGGCCCTTCACAGGGAAAAATCTCATTTAATCTTCATGTGATCTTTAAGTAGTCCTGTTGTTTCACTGTTCACCACAGTTGCCATATGTGGCATGTTAGCTTGTTTATTTCCTTTTTATAAAGTATTCCGTTGAATGAATATTAAAGAACTTATTTAACAATTCTACTGTTGATGAATATTAGAGTTATTTTCCATTTGGGACAATTACAAATTAATGCAGCTATGAAAGTCTTGTACATGTCTGTTGTCAGACATAAAAATTGGGCAAAAGTAAGTTTACAGTTGTGAGTATGCAAAACAGGGTTTATTCTTTTTTAAAAATTATTCATTTATTTATTCATTTCAGAGAGGAGAGAGAGAGAGAGAGAGAAAGGGGGGAGGAGAAGGAAGCATCATATGTGCCTTGACCAGGCAAGCCCAGGGTTTCCAAATGGCAGCCTCAGCATTCCAGGTCAATGCTTGATCCCCTGTGCCACCACAGGTCAGGCCCAGAGTTTATTCTTGTATTATTATTTATTAATTATTGTGTTGTTTGCCATATGAACAATTGTAAACCTCCTTATGCCTACTCCTGTATGTATGCATTTATATGGGCATATATTTAGGAGTGGAGTTGCTGAGTCATTAAGTATGCTTTACTTTTTAACCTTAATATATATATATATATATATATATATATATATATATATATATAATACTAAACAATTTTCCAAGTGGTTGTATCAATTTATTCTGCATCAGCCCTTTATGATAGTTCCCAGTGCTCGGTGTTTCTCATTCTCAACAACACTTGGCAGTGTCAGTCTGTCTGTCTTCCTAATTTTAACTATTCTGGTGGAGGTGTACTGTCATCTTTTTGTGGTTTTAATTTGCAATTCCATGATGATTGTTAAAGTGAAGTACTCTTTCACGTGTTTACAGGTCATTTTTATATCTTCTTTTGTGAAGTGCCTCTTTAAGTCTTTTGCTCATTTTTTCTTTACAATGTTAGTCTTTTACTGAAGTTCCTTATATATAGTGGGTACAAGCTTTTTCAGGCTTTAACAGGTTGTATTCTAGGTGATTTTCTCTTTATCTTTTACTTTTAATTCTACAGTTCATCAGAGATTGATTATATGCATAGTGTGAAGTAGAGATTAAGATTTTATTTCCCATATGTAGATACTATTAATGCAGCACCATTTATTGAAAAGACTATCTTTCTGTATTGCTTTTTAGTGCCACTATTATCATAATTCAGCTGTCCATATATGTGTTCATATGTTTCTGAACTCTTTTCTTTTGTTATGGGTTTAGCTATCCTTGCACAAATCCCACACTCTTAATTACTGTAGCTTTATAAGTACATCTTAATGTGTGGTATAGCAATTTTTACCTCTCTTCTCTTCTTTTTCAGTTTTGATTTACCTATTTTTGGCTTTTTACATTTCCATACAAATTCTAGTACTCACTTGTCAATTTCCACACATACACACACACTTGTGTATGCTGGGATTTTGTTTGTAATTGAATAGATCAATTTGGTGAGTTGGTATTTTACACTATTGTTTTGTAATCCATAAACATGATATATTTCTCCATTTGTTCATTTAGCTTTTTTATTATTTATTTTTATTTTTATTGATTGATTTTAGAGAAGCAGAGAAAAGGAAGGAGAGAAAGAGAGAGAGAGGGAGAGGCATTTATTTGTTATTATACTTAGTTGTATGTTCATTTGTTGTTTCTATACATACCCACACCAAGGCTAGAACTCTCAATCTTGGTGTTTCAGGACAATGCTCTGAGCTAGCCAGCCAGGACTGAGCTTTTTAAAATAATGTTTTATAGTTTTGTTAGGGTATTAACATTTTTGTTAGATTTACTTCCAGATATTTAATATCTTTGATGCTATTATAAATGGCATAATCATAAAATTTATTTTTCAAATTCTTTAGTAGATATGTAGGAATAAATTGATTTTTGATATTGGCCTTATATCTTGGTGTCTGGATAAACTCTTTCAGTAATTTAATAATTTTTCTATAGATTGTCTTAAATATTCTACGTAAAGTATCAAACAATTTGCAAATATTACAAATCTTCATTTTTAAATTCTGTACTGTTTATCTAATTTCATTGTCTGAGATCTTCAATACATTGTTAAATGAAGTGGCAATAGTGAGTATCTCTGTGTTATACCCAGGCTCAGAAAGGAGGTTTTTACCATTTCACCATTCAGTGTTTGCTGTACTTAAAAAAAAAAAAATCAGGCCCTGGCCGGTTGGCTCAGTGGTAGAGCGTCGGCCTGGCGTGCAGGAGTCCCAGGTTCGATTACCGGCCAGGGCACACAGGAGAAGCGCCCATCTGCTTCTCCACCCCTCTCCCTCTCCTTCCTCTCTGTCTCTCTCTTCCCCTCCCGCAGCCAAGGCTCCACTGGAGCAGCGTTTGCCCGGGGCACTGAGGATGGCTCTGTGGCCTCTGCCTCAGGTGCTAGAATGGCTCTGATTGTGGCAGAGCGACGCCCCAAGATGGACACAGCATCGCTCCCTGGTGGGCGTGCTGGGTGGATCCCGGTCGGGCACATGCCAGAGTCTGTCTGACTGCCTCCCCATTTCCAGCTTTGGAAAAATACAAAAAAAAAAAAAAAAATAAAAAAAAAAAATCACACTCTATCAGATTAACCAATTCTCCTTTCTTTCTTAGTTTTCTAAGACTTTTTAAAATAACTTTACTTTTTTAATGGGGTGACATTAATAAATCAGGATATATATATTCAAAGAAAGCATGTCCAGGTTATCTTGTCGTTCAATTATGTTGCATACCCATCACCCAAAGTCAGATTGTCCTCTGTCACCTTCTATCTAGTTTTCTTTGTGCCTCTCCCCTTCCCCCTTTCTCTCTCCCTCTCCCCCCTCGCCCCGTAACCACCACACTCTTATCAATGTCTCTTAGTCTCACTTTTATGTCCCACCTATGTATGGAATAATGCAGTTCCTGTTTTTTTCTGATTTACTTATTTCACTCCATATAATGTTATCAAGATCCCACCATTTTGCTGTAAATGATCCAATGTCATCATTTCTTATGGCTGAGTAGTATTCCATAGTGTATATGTGCCACATCTTCTTTATCCAGTCATCTATTGACGGGCTTTTTGGTTATTTCCATGTCCTGGCCACTGTGAAGAATGTTGCAATGAACATGGGGCTGCATGTGTCTAAGACTTTTTTAAATCATGAAGTCATATAAAAATTTGTAAAATTTTGAGCTTTTCTGTTTGTTTTGTTAATATGATAAATAGGTAAATATATGATTTTTAGATTTTTTTCTGTTAATGTAGTGTGACACAATGATTAATTTTCTAATGTTAAACTTGACATATATTCTTGCATTTCTGGAATAAATTACACTTGGTCCCTTTAAATTATAACAACACACATACACACATATGCATACAATTACATGTATATACTCAGTGTTAATATATTAACCATATGAGTTCTATATGTTAATTCAACATGCTGAAACTTTTTTCAGTATTTTTGAATCTATATTTATGAATGTGATTAACTTGGAACATTTCTTTTTCAAAAGTCTTTGTCAGATTCTGGCTGGATAGCTCAGATGTATGGAGCATCATCTAGATATGCTAGGTTGTGTGTTCAATTCCTGGTCAGGGCACATATAACAATCAACCAATGAATACATGGATAAGTGGATCAACAAATATATGCTTCTCCTTCTCTTTTCTCTCTCTTTAAAATGAATCAATCAATAAAATTTTTTTAAGAAGTCTTGTCAGGAGTTTTGTAAAGGTTATTGTGGCCTCATAAAATAAATGGGAAACTATTCCTGGTTTTTAAAATTCTCTGAAAGTGTTTTATTGATTAGTATTATTCTTTTATTATATATTTGACAAGTTCAAAATTAACTAGTAAAGCCATCTGAATTTTATGAAAGTTTTATGTATTTGCATGAGTGTGGTGATGTTTATAAAAATAGATTCATGAACTGTAGTAAACATATGACTAATCAGATTTCCTGCTTTTAGAGGGTTAATTTTAGTATGTTGTGTTTGTCTGAGTATATGTATTTATCATAACTTTTCCAATGTGCTGATATTATAATATTATCTTATTAGTTTATGTTAGTGGTCGGCAAACTCATTAGTCAACAGAGCCAAATATCAACAGTACAACAATTAAAATTTCTTTTGGGAGCCAAATTTTTAAAACTGAAACTATATAGGTAGGTACATCCCTTATCAAGGTAGTGCCCACACATGGTATTTTATGGAAGAGCCACACTCAAGGGGCCAAAGAGCCACATGTGGCTCATGAGTCATGGTTTGCCGACCACTGGCTATGTAATGCCTTTAGAATTATGACTTTGCGCCCTCTTCATTTTTTTTCTTGGTTATCTATGACTCTTCTCTTTTCTCTTGATAATAAGTTTCTTCAGAAATTTATTTATTTATATATATTTTTAACGAACCAGCTTTTATCATCTCTGTCTTATGTTTGTTTATTTATTTACTATCTGCTCTTTATTTTTCCTTTTCTTCTATTGCTTTGGATGTAACTTACTGATCTTTAAAATCTTTTGAGATGGCCTGACCAGGCGGTGGTGCAGTGCATAGAGCGTTGGACTGGGATGCAGAGGACCTAGGTTTGAGACCCTGAGGTCGCCAGCTTGAGTGCAGGCTCATCTGGTTTGAGCAAAGTTCACCAGCTTGGACCCAAGGTCGCTGGCTTAAGCAAGGGTTTACTCAGTCTGCTGTAACCCCACGGTCAAGGCACATAAGAGAAAGCAATCAATGAACAACTAAGGTGTCACAATGAAAAACTAATGATTGATGCTTCTCATCTTTCTCCGTTACTGTCTGTCCCCACCTGTTCCTCTCTCTGATTCTCTCTGTCTCTGTAAAAAAAAAAGAAAAAAAATCTTTTGAGATGGATGCTTAGGTAGTTTATTTTCAGCCTTTTTTCTTGAGCTAACTCATAATGTAAGGAACATAAGACATTTTAACTACATTTCTATCCTTTCTGACTTCATATATACTATTGTGTTTATGCGTTAATCTATAGTTATATGTGTGTGTGTGTTTGTCATGAGATACACAGAGAATTATAGGAACAGAAAATATAGTATTTACTATTACATATATAATATATATTATATATATCTACCTTCTGACTTCTTATATGCTATTATTATGTATTGTATATATTGAGTTAGGAGGAATACAAATATATATGATAGTAAATACTATGCTTTTTTGTTTCTGTAATTCCCTCTGTTTTGGGCTATGCTTATGATTTGTTTTGACTAACAGAGTGACACTGTATACATCCAAGGCTAGCCTGATCATGTGGTGGTGCAGTGGATAGAGCATCGACTGGGACACAGAGGACTCAGTTTTGAAACCCCGGGGTTGTTGGCTTGAGCGTGGGCTCATCTGGTTTGAGCAAGGCTCACCAGCTTGAGCCTAAGGTTGCTGGCTTGAGCAACGGGTCACTCGGTCTGCTGTGGCCCCTCTGGGTCAAGGCACATATGAGAAAGCAATCAATAAACAACTAAGGTACCACAATAAAGAATTGATGCTTCTTTTATTATTATTTTTATTTTTTTTCATTTTTCTGAAGCTGGAAACGGGGAGAGACAGTCAGACAGACTCCCGCATGCGCCCGACCGGGATCCACCCGGCACGCCCACCAGGGGCGACGCTCTGCCCACCAGGGGGCGATGCTCTGCCCATCCTGGGCGTCGCCATGTTGCGACCAGAGCCACTCTAGCGCCTAAGGTAGAGGCCACAGAGCCATCCCCAGCGCCCGGGCCATCTTTGCTCCAATGGAGCCTTGGCTGCGGGAGGGGAAGAGAGAGACAGAGAGGAAAGCGCGGCGGAGGGGTGGAGAAGCAAATGGGTGCTTCTCCTGTGTGCCCTGGCCGGGAATCGAACCCGGGTCCTCCGCACGCTAGGCCGACGCTCTACCGCTGAGCCAACCGGCCAGGGCAAGAATTGATGCTTCTTATCTCTCTCCCTCCCTGTCTTTCTCTCTCTCTCTGTCTTTCTCTGTCTCTGTCACACACACACAAAAATGTATACATCCAAGGCTAGAATAAAGGAATTTGCTGAAGGCAGCCATTATGCCATGAGCCCAAACTACTTGGAGAGCCTAACTGAAGAAGAATAGAGGCATTTCAGTTCAAGGTCCTATCCGAACTTTCAGTTCACAAGAAGTATGTCCTGCTAGTCATGTGAATGGGCCATTCTGAGCATGGTGCAGTTGATCATAATGACTACATTACCAGCTGGTACCACGTGGAATGCAAGAACCACTCAATTTAGCTCAGCTTATGTTGCATAACTGTGAGAGACAATAAAAGGTTGTTTTAGTTTGATCCACAAAGCTATTTTTAAAATTTCTACTTTTAATTTATTGTGTTGACATGGTTTCAAGTTTCCCACTCAATATAACACCCCTGCATTGTGTCCCCCATGCTCCACACAAAGTTTCTTTCCACCCCCATTCTTTCATTTTGCTTTCTCCTATGTTCCACCCCCCTTTCCCTCTGGCTATTGCTACCCTGTTGTTTGTATATATGTGTATATGATTTTGGCTAATCTCTTCACCTTCTTCAATTCCATACCCTCTTCCCCTTCCCTCTGACAGCTGTTCTTCTATTTCTGTGACCCTGCTTCTGTTTCTATTTTTTTCCTCAGTTTATTGTGTTAGATTCCACATACATTGTAAATGAGATCATATGGTATTTGTTTTCCCTGCCTGGCTTATTTCACTTAGCATAATAATCTCCAGGTCCATCCATGCTATCACAAAAGGTAAGATTCCCTTCTTTTTACAGCTGTGTAGTATTCCATTGTGTTAATGTACCACCGCTTTTTTTATCTACTCATTCACTGATGAACACTTGGGCCATTTTTTGATCTTGGCTATTGTAAACAATGTTACAATGAACATGGGGTGCATATCTTCTTTAATTAGTGTTTTAGGATTCTTAGGATGAGCCACAAAGTTTTGATGTAGTTTGTAATACTATATAGTTCATTAAAACAGTAGCTGGCATTCAAGAAATGAGTGGGTTAATAAATACATGAATGGCCCCTCTTTTTTAAAATAGTGATGAAATATAATGCTGAATAACTGGATAAGGTTCTGTTAATTCTTATTATATTAAGAAGAAAAAAAGTCAAATATTGATTGATGAAAGTAACAATGGATTAAAATTATTTGGTGTTTGTAAAAGAATTGAAACCCCCTGGAAACACTGTGAGCTCTCTAATGCAATTATACACTTCTCTGGACATGGGGCTTTCATGTAAATATAGACTTATAACAAATACCTTTACTATTTCATGTAAGAAGGTAAGGTAAATGCTATATTAGTGAATTAGACTTATAAAACTGACATATACTATAAAATCAGAAGGAAACATGGGAGGACATTGTATTTTATATAGTTTAGGTATACTTTTGAGTCTATTTTTGTTAAATTTCTCAAAAACAAAATATGTTTACAACATCAGGAAACATGTCAGAATCTTAATATTTATCAGTTGCCACATACCTATAGATTTTCAAAGCAAAGTAGGAAACTATTTGGTTAAAATCCTCTTTCACCTTTCCTGAGTACATACCCAAAATATCTATAGGAGATAGTCATTATACCTTTTTTTCCAAGAAGTGAGACTTCTTAAACTGGCACTTAATCTGACAACTAGTTCTTTAAACATAGTTTATACCTCTCTATCTATTAAGGTCATTTCCTTTGTTTATATTTTATAAAAATAGAAAAGATTTCTAGTCAATTACAAAGAAGATGTCAGCAACTATTGCTTAAAAAATCGCCAAAACAGAGAATTTTTGTTTTTTTAAGGAGGAAAAGAAACAAAATATACATATATTAAAAAGGAGACAAGCGAAATAAATACTGAGTCTCTAGCATTTAAAAAAAATCTAGATCTCTTTTTGTAGTACGCTTCAATTTTCTTCACTTCCATATCTACTTTAGGCATAAAGAAATATAAATTTTGTTGAGGAGGTTAAAAACAGGTTCTCCCAATTTTTATTTTCTCTATGATGTGAAAATAGTGCACTTTTAAAAAGTGACAGATCTTTCATATTTTATATACTTTTCATGTTAAAGAGAAGAAAAATTCAAGGAACCAAAGCAGTATCAATAGCTTTTTGACATCATAAAAGACTGAAACTTTCAAGAATATAAACATCAAAGCCTTTATTATTTTTGATAAAATAGCATCTATCTCACTTCTTAAATAAGCCAAGACTAGGACACATGAGATTTTTAGCATTTAAATATACGCCAATATCTTTCAGCAAATATTGGCCAAGAACAAGGATTTTTTATTTCATAAACAGAATAAAATACTATGCTATGTAAATTTAACACTGACAATTTTATCATCTTTTATATACTGTAGTTCATATGCAAATTTCCCCAATTGTCCCAATAGGGACAGTTGTTATTTTACTTGATTCAAGATCCAACCAAGAATCATGTTACATTTCCCTTGTCATGTAACATGACAGTTTAATCTCAATTCTCTAAATCTCTTTAATCTAGAATGGTTACCCAGCCTTTTTGAGTCCTTTACTTATTGGCATTTTTAAAAACATCTGGCTAATTGTGTTGACAAATGTCCTTATTTTGGATTATATCCTCATAATTAAATTTAAGTTGAATATTTTGGGGGCAGAAATACTATATAGGTGGTATTATGATTTCTGTGCTAAATTCAGTCATTTGGTTCAGGTAATATCTACTAGACTTTTCCATTGCAATTATTTTATAGTTTATAAAATGGTATTTTGACACAGTGAATATCTTGTTTCCCAACATTTTCATACCCATTGGTTTTCTTGCCTGAGCTAATAGTTATTATGGTGGATGCAATGCAATGATTTTCTATTTGTATTGTCTGCAGTATTTTGCCATTATTCTTATGTTTAGTTAATATTGTATATATGTTTTGTTTAGGGTTGTTTGATATACCTGCCCCTTCCTACCAGTATTCCAAATTTCCTTTGGAAAAATCACTATTCTCTTATAATCCTCCATCTGGTTTGTAGCTCCTTCTCAGTTCTAAGGATGGGCCAGATGGCAGTTTAGTCTCACCTCTCTGCCATAATGTGTGCTTCAAGAAGCCCATCATACCAAACCATCGATGAGATCAGTGATCTCGTGATTGCTGTGACTTCTGAAAAAGTGAAACTCCCTCTTTCATAAGAATTGCCAGAGGTAATCATCACTTTTTTCCAGGAACTTCATACTATGTGTGTTAATTTCTCATTTGATCACAAGTACCATCGTCATAGACTGAATTGTGTGCTCTCAAAATTCATATGTTAGAGTTCTGACCCCTCGTAATAATTCAGAATGTAACTATTTTTGGAGATAAGACTTTAAAAAGGTAGTGAAGGTAAAGTGAGGTCATATGGGCAGGCCCTAATCGAATATGAGTGGTCTCCTTATAAAAAGAGGAAGATACAACACAGAAGAATGACCATACAAAGACAAAGGAAAAAGACAGTCATCTATGAGCCAAGGAGAAAGGCCTCAGAAGAAACCAACCTTGCTGACACCCTGATCTCAGACTTCTAGTCTTCAGAATCAAGATTTATTTTGTTTTAGCCACCCAGTCTGTAGTACTTTGTTAGGGCAGCCCTAGCAATCTAATACAGCCATCCTGATATGAGGTGTGCAACTGATGGCGAGACTCCTGAGCTATGGAAATAGCCTATGGAACCTGAGAGTGAAGGCAACACCATAGAAGGCAGAACAAAGTTATGCAGAGAGACAGCTCTGGATCTATAGAAATTGAGGCCAGCCTTCTGCAGAATATTGAGTTAAGTAAACTAGTAAATTCTCCTTATTGTTTAAACAAATTTAAATATTTTTTCCCCTCAAAACACAGATTCCCACAGATACATGTAGAATAGCTCTCCAGTCTAGCCTCTTCTTGCTGAACCCTACCGTTGCTCACCAGCTTCAGATTATCTCAGTTACTCAGGCTAGAAGCAAGAACTCAAGAGAAGGCAGATGGAGTAACTCAAATATTTCCAGGGGAAAGAATGAGCTAGTCTGGTGACAGGTAGGAGAAGGTGGTTAGCCTACGTGTAATGGTTGTGGTCTTCTTTCAAGACAGGGAAGAGGTGAGGTTCTAGTTAAAAGATTGATTCTTTGTGTGAGTGTTATCAAAGCCCAGTGATTAGAAATTAAAGAGGAAAATGTGTAGAGTTGGGTTTTTACCTTTGTTCAGTGACAACTCTGCTATTCTGTTTCCAGTTTCTCTATCACATTGTGCCTTCTGTCCTTATGATCAAAATTATCTAGCTTATCTCTATCTCAATGGCAAGGTATGAGGATGAGTTGAACAATTTGCAGGCCATTTCATATGTGAAATAGAAAAATTCTTGACCTTTTGAAATAAGTTTTTAGCTTGTGTTTTTTTATTTAATGCAAGTGTGATAGTCCTTTAGAGGTAATGGCAAATTGAAGACAATGTAAAGATATACTGATGATTTAAGTATCTGTTTTGTGTGTTTGCTAATTAACAATTAGTATGAGTCTTAGAGTACCATTATTAAAATTATTTTCCCCCAATTTTGCTAACATTTCATCCTTGTCATGAGGATAACAGTAAAAAATTTACTAAGATTCTTAGATTTAACTTTGGAGAACATAAAGCACTTCCATTTATGTATGATTTAAGCATTGATTTTGATTTCAAAAAAGATGTATAGTTTCTTTGGTTTTATAACTCAAAACATTTTAAGTGAATTAATTTTTACTGCAGACAAATAAATTAATAACTCTATGAACAATCAAAGAAAGGGACTGTCAATCTAGTACCTGTTTTGGGTTTAGTGAGCTTTGTCTAGAGCCCATCCCTGGTGAAATGCATAGAACATTTAAAAGATGTCAGGGTAATTTTAATTTGTAGCAATTCCATGGGAATTTTTTTATCTTGAGGTCCCTTCTGTATCTTTAAGGAAAAGCAACATAGGTATGAAGTAGGTTCTGGAAGACTTGGTGCTTGTCAGCATAACTGCTGGAATCATTAATTCTATTCTGTTTTACTTCAGTAAGGAGGAAATCCTAGTTAGCAGAATGCTCTTGGGATCTAGATTACTTATATACATGGTACCTAAGTGAAGTTGTCACAGGGTATTAAAATCTAAGAGGTTAAGAAGTTAATTAAGTGTATCTTATTTTAAGCAACTTCAAAATATGAAAGCAGATTATTCTCATAAATATTTAAATGAGTAAGACTTACAAAGTAATCACAACAGAATGTCACAATGGGTGCAACTAAGATATCCATGGATAACTGTCATCTGGATAATTCAGCACCTCTCTAACTTGTTTTCCAGAAATCATCCTTCCCCTTTCATCTCTATACCCCCATTACAATGCATTTTCCTCACTATGGTCAAGATATCTTTGTAAAATACTTGTAATCTCACATTAAACCTGTTATCCACGGGAGTAAAAAGCGACACATACAGAGGTCTTACATCTAGGCGGTGAAACACGCAGGAACACTAGAGAGTGTTTAAATCAGTCTTTCACATTCAAGTGATGCAGTCAAATTTAGGCTCACAGAAATTTAAGAGATAGCTTCATTTTTCTTTCCGAATTTTCCCTAAAACAAACAAGTGGGCTTGTAACCATAAACCTTCATTCTTTGAGGATATCATGGGGAGGTTTGTTGAGAGCATCCTTCTTGTAGCTTCTCCCTGCTCCTTCCTCTTGCTCAGCCAGTTGGTTCCAATCACCTGTTCATTTGTATCCCCTCCTCCCATGACCCTTCCAAACAACTCTAGCATAGGAGCTTTTCTTACTTTTACTTTCACTGAAAGATGCAGTGGAAAGAGTTGAGTGCTTTGGATCCTGAGATAGGAGAGAGGGGGTACGCTTGGACCCTCACCATTTGGGATGTCAGGCTAGATTTACTAAAACAAACCTTTACTCTTTGAAGATCTTCACCTTTATCTTTCCTATTCTTTATTACACTAAAAAATTGTTTTGTTTCTTTCTTCAGGCTTGACTTATATCACACTACTTATCATGCCATTCCTGGACTTCTCAGTTCTCATGACATGGTTTATGAGACCCTATTTAATCAGGTTCCTCTAACCCTTCCATTTTCCTCTTAACTCATTCATTTCCTGCCACTCAGTGCTCTAGCTATATTAGACTTCACTAGTTTTGAATAGTTAATTACCTCATAGGCTTCATCAATGTTTGTGTCTAGAATGTTTTCCTAACATCTCCTTACTTCACCCTGGATCTCTCTTTCTCTTACAGGAATCATCTTAAATATTACTTTCTGAGGCAAACTATCTTAGAGATTAAGCTTTATTACCCTATACATGTTCATTGCATCATATGCAACTCCTTTGCATCAAAGATCTTTTA